>NW_016813970.1:1329034-1441662 GCF_001698545.2 Rhinopithecus bieti
GTAGAATAAAGATTCCTAGGGTAAAACTTTAACATATACAAAGATAAATGGATACACAGAATATAGTAATAGATGTACATGTGTCATCTTCTTCAAGTAGATCAAAATAAGAAAAAAGGGGTATTTCCTTTTTTGGTGAGTTATTTGAGTTCCTTATAGATTCTGGATATTAACCATCTGTCAGATGCATAGTTTGCAAATATTTTTTTCTCAGTCTGTAGGTTGTCTGATTACTCTGTTGACTGTTACAGAATAGCTATTATTAAAAAGTCAAAGTTGGCAGAGCCCACCACAGTGCCACAAAGCCGCTGTAGCCAGAGTGCCTCTCTAGATTCCTTCTCTCTGGGCAGAGCATCTCTGAAAGAAAGGCAACACACCCAGTCAGGGGCTTGTAGATCAAACTCCCATCTCCCTGGGACAGAGCACCTGGGGGAAGGGGTGGCTGTGGGCATAGCTTCAGCAGACTTAAATGTTCCTGCCTACTGACTATGAACAGAGCAGTGGATCTCCCAGCACAGTGCTTGAGCTCTGCTAAGGAACAGACTGCCTCCTCAAGTGGGTCCCTGAACCCCATGCCTCCTTACTGGGAGACACCTCCCAGCAGGGATCAACAGACACCTCATATGGGAGAGCTCCGGCTGGCATCTGGCAGGTGACCCTCTGGACAAAGCCTCCAGAAGAAGGAACAGGGAGCAATCTTTGCTGTTCTGCAGGCTCCACTGGTGATACCCAGGCAAACAGGGTCTGGAGTGGACCTCCAGCAAAATTCAGCAGACCTGAAGCAGAGGGGCCTTACTGTTAGAAGGAAAACTAACAAACAGAAAGCAATAGCATCAACATCAACTAAAAGGACATCCACATGGAAATCCCACTTGAAGGTCACCAACATCAAAGATGAAAGGTAGATAAATCCACAAAGATGAGGAAAAACCAGCGCAAAAAGCCTGAAAATTCCAAAAACCAGAATGTCTCTTCTCCTCCAAAGGATCACAACTCCTTGCCAGCAAGGGAATAAAACTGGAGGGAGAATGAGTTTGCCAAATTGACAGAAGTAGGCTTCAGAAAGTATGTAATGACAAACTCCTCCAAGCTAAAGGAGCATGTTCTAACTCAATGCAAAGAAGCTAAGAACCTTGAAAAAAGGTTAGAGAAATTGCTAACTAGAATAACCAGTTTAGAGAAGACTGTAAATGACCTGATGGAACTGAAAAACACAGCACGAGAACTTCATGAAGCATACACAAGTATCAATAGCCGAATCAATCAAGAGGAACAAAGGATATCAGAGATTGAAGATCAACTCAATGAAACAAAGCATGAAGACAAGATTAGAGAAAAAAGAATGAAAAGGAATGAATAAAGCCTCCAAGAAATATGGGACCATGTGAAAAGACCAAACCTATGTTTGATTGGTGTACCTGAAAGTGACGGGGAGAATGGAACCAAGTTGGAAAATACTCTTCAGGATATTATCCAAGAGAATTTAGCAAGACAGGCCAACATTCAAATTCAGGAAATACAGAGAATACCACAAAGATACTTCTCAAGAAGAGCAACCCCAAGACACATAATCATCAGATTCACCAAGGTTGAAATGAAGGATAAGATGTTAAGGGCAACTAGAGAGAAAGGTCAGGTTACTCACAAAGGGAAGTCAATCAGACTAACAGCAGATCTCTCCATAGAAACCCTAAAAGCTAGAAGAGAGTGGGGGCCAATATTCAACATTCTTAAAGAAAAGAATTTTTCAACCCAGAATCTCATATCCAGCCAAACTAAGCTTCCTATGTGAAGGAGAAATAAAATGCTTTACAGACAAGCAAATGCTGAGAGATTTTGTCACCACTAGGCCTGCCTTACAAGAGCTCCTGAAGGAAGCGCTAAACATGGAAATGAAAAGCTGGTACCAGCCACTGCAAAAACATACCAAATTTTAAAGACCATCTCCACTATGAAGAAACTGCATCAACTAATGGGCTAAATAAGCAGCTAGCACCATAATGACAAGATCAAATTCACACTTAACAATATTAACCTTAAATGTGAATGGGCTAAATGCCCCAATTAAAAGACACAGACTGGCAAATGGGATAATCAGTTGAGACCCATCAGTTTGCTGTATTCAGGAGACCCATCTCATGTGCAAAGGCACATATAGGCTCAAAATAAAGGGATAGAGGAATATTTACCAAGCAAATGGAAAGAAAAAAAAAAAAAAAAAACAGGGGTTGCAATCCTAGCTTCTGATAAAACAGACTTTAAACCAACAAAGATCAAAAGAGACAAAGACAGGCATTGCATAATGGTTTAGAGATCAATGCAACAAAAATAGCTAACTATCCTAAATATATATGCACCCAATACGGGAGCAACCAGATTCATAAAGGATGTTCTTAAAGACCTACAAAGAGACTTAGACTCTCACAAAATAATGGTGGGAGACTTTAACACCCCACTGTCAATATTAGACAGATCAGTGAGACAGAAAATTAACAAGGATATTCAGGACTTGAACTCAGCTCTGGACCAAGCAGACCTAATAGACAATGACAGAACTCTCCAACCCAAATCAACAGAATATACATTCTTCTCAGCACCACATTTCACTTATTCTAAAATTGACTGCATAATTGGAAGTAAAACACTCCTCAATAAATGCAAAATAATGGAAGTCGTAACAAACAGTCTTTCAGACCACAGTACAATCAAATTCGAACTCAGATTAAGAAACTCACTCAAAACCGCACAACTGCATGAAAACTGAACAACCTGCTCCTGAATGACTACTGGGTAAATAATGAAATGAAGGCAGAAATAAATAAGTTCTTTGAAACCAATGAGAACAAAGGCACAACATACCAGAATCTCTGGGACACAGCTAAAGCTGTGTTTAGAGGGAAACTTGTAGCACTAAATGCCAACAGGAGAAAGCAGGAAAGATCTAAAAACTGACACCCTAACATCACAATGAAAGGAACTAGAGAAGCAAGAGCAAACAAATTCAAAAGCTAGCAGAAGGCAAGAAATAACTAAGATCAGAGCAGAACTGAAGGAGATAGAGACATGAAAAACCCTTTAAAAAATCAATGAATCCAGAAGCTGGTTTTTTGAAAAGATTAACAAAATAGATAGATGGTTAACCAGATTAATAAAGAAGAAAAGAGAGAATAATTAAATAGACACAATAAAAAATGATAAAGGGATATCACCACTGATCCCACAGAAATACAAACTACCATCAGAGAATACTATAAACACCTCTAAGCAAATAAACTAGAAAATATAGAAGAAATGGATAAATTCCTGTACACATACATCCTCCCAAGACTAAGCCAGGAAGAACTCAAATCCCTGAATAGACCAATAACAAGTTCTGAAATTGAGGCACTAATTAATAGCCTACCAACCAAAAAAAAGGCCCAGGACCAGATGGATTCACAGCCCAATTCTACCAGAGGTACAAAGAGAAGCTGGTACCATTCCTTCTGAAACTATTCCAAACAATAGAAAAAGAGGGACTCCTCCCTAACTCATTTTATGAGGCCAGCATCATCCTGATACCAAAACCCGGCAAAGACACAACAACAACAACAAAAATTTCAGGTCAATATCCCTAATGAACATGGATGCAAAAATCCTCAATAAAATGTTGGCAAACTGAATCCAGCAGCACATCAAAAAGCTTATCCACCATGTTCAGGTCAGCTTCATCCCTGAGATGCAAGGCTGGTTCAATATATGCGAATCAATAAACATAATTTATAACATAAACAGAACCAGTGACAAAAACCACATGATTATTTCAATAGTTCATGCCAAAAACTCTCAACAAACTAGGTATTGATGGAACATATCTCTAAATAATAGGAGCTATTTATGACAAACCCACAGCCAATATCATGCTGAATGGGCAAAAGCTGCAAGCATTCCCTTTGAAAACGAGCACAAGACAAGGATGCCCTCTCTCACCACTCATGTTCAACATAATATTGGAGGTTCTGGCCAGGGAAATCAGGCAAGAGAAATAAATAAAGGGTATTCAAATAGGAAGAGAGGAAGTCAAATTGTCTCTGTTTGCAGATGACATGATTGTATATTTAGAAAACCCCATCATCTCAGCCTAAAGCCTCCTTAAGCTGATAAGCAACTTCAGCAAAGTCTCAGGATACAAAATCAATGTGCAAAAATCACAAGCATTCTTATACACCAGTAACAGACAAACAGAGAGCCAAATCGTAAGTAAATTCCCATTCACAATTGCTACAAAGAGAATGAAATGCCTAGGAATACAACTTACAAGGGATGTGAAGGACCTCTCCAAGAAGAACTACAAACCATTGTTCAAGGAAATAAGAGAGGACACAAACAAATAGAAAAGCATTCCATGCTCATGAATATGAAGAATCAATATCGTGAAAATGGCCATACTGCCTAAAGTAATTTATAGATTCAATGCTATTCCCATCAAGCTACCATGACTTTCTTCACATAATTAGAATAAAACTTCTTTAAATTTCATATGGAACCAAAAAAGAGCCCATATATCCAAGACAATCCTAAGCAAAAAGAACAGAGCTGGAGGCATCACACTACCTGACTTCAAACTATACTACAAGGCTACAGTAACACACACACACACACACACACACACACACACACACACAGAACAGAGGCCTCAGAAATAATGCCACACATTGACAACCATCTGATCTTTGACAAACCTGACAAAAACAAACAATGGGGAAATGATTCCCTATTTAATGAATGGTATTATGAAAACTGGCTAGCCATCTGCAGAAAACTGAAACTGGAACCCTTCCTTACACCTTATACAAAAATTAACTCAAGATGGATTAAAGACTTAAATGTATGACCTAAAACTATAAAAACCCTAGAAGAAAACCTAGGCAATAACATTCAGGACATAGGCATGGGCAAATACTTCATGACTAAAACAACAAAAGCAATGGCAACAAAAGCCAAAATTGGCAAATGGGATCTAATNTTGTGGAAGACAGTATGGTGATTCCTCAAGGATCTAGAACCAGAAATACCATTCGACCCAGCAATCCCATTACTGGGTATCTACCCAAAGGATTACAAATCATTCTACTATAAAGACACATGCACACATATATTTATTGGAGCACTGTTCACAATAGCAAAGACTAGAAACCAACCAAAATTCCCATCAACGATAGACTGGATAAAGAAAATGTGGCATATATACACCATGGAATACTATGTAGCCATGAAAAGGATGAGTTTATTTCCTTTGCAGGGATATGGATGAAGCTGGAAACCATCATTCTCAGCAAACTAACAAGGAACAGAAAACCAAACACCACGTGTTCTCACTCGTAAGTGGGAGTTGAACAATGAGAACACATGGACACAGGGAGGGGAACATCACATACCATGGCCTATCAGGGGGTTGGGGGCTAGGGGAGAGATAGCATTAGGAGCAATACCTAATGTAGAGGACGGGTTGATAGGTGCATCAACCACCAAGGCACATGTATACCTATGTAACAAACCTGCACGTTCTACACATGTATCCCAGAACTTAAAGTATTAAAAAAACAAGTCAAAAATCGCAGATGCTGGCACGTATGCAGAGAAAATGAAACACTTATACTCTCTTGGTGGGAATGCAGATTAGTACAGTCTTTATGGAAAATAGTACGAAGATTTTCAAAGAACTAAAAATAGAACTATTACTCAATTTAGCAATCCCACTACTGGGTATATACCCAAAAGGAAGTAAATCATTGTATCAAAAAGGTACCTGCACTCATATTTCTAGCACAGCACTGTTTACAATAGCAAAGAATCAACCTAAGTTTCCATCAACAGTAATTGGATGAAGGAAATGTGGCATATATACACCATGAAATACTACTGAGCCATAAAAAAGAATCATGTCTTTTGCAGCAACATGAGTGGAACTACAGTCCATTATCTTAAGTGAAATAACTCAGAAACAAAGTCAAAACATCATGTTATCACTTGTAAGTGGAAGTTAAAGGATAAACATGGACATCTAGAGTGGAATAATGGGCACTGGAGACTAAAAAAGATGGGGAAGGTGAAGGTTGAAAAGTTACCTGTTGGTTCACTATTTAGGTGATGAGTATGCTAAAAGCAGACTTCACCATTAGGCAATACATACATGGAAGAAATCTGCACTTGTACCCCCTTTATCTGTAAGAATAAAATACATTTTAAAAAAGAAAAGTGAAAATATAAAATATTTAAAATTAATAGAGTAGGTATTATTGATATAAATTATACAGCATACAGGGATTATGCCTTCTTTTAAACACACATAGACTTTTAGGGGAAATATTTTACTTCAGAATGAAAATGAACAGCTTCCACACCGTTCACTACAAAGTACACAGTATTCACAAATACAATACTGGTTATTTGAGGAAATGTAGTCACACCGCAATTTCTCCTTCATAGTGTTTTCGTTTCAAAAGATCTGTTTACCAAGAAGAAACAGTACAGGAAAATTATTTTCCAATAAACTTATAAAAATTAAAATTTCCAAAGGAATCAAGATTGACTTCCCACTACCACCACCTTAATATCATCACATCCTTATTGGGATGCTAATATTGACATCCAAAGCATACACTTACTTTCAACAATGAGGTTGCATCTTAAAAAAACTAGATCTCTGCAAGTATTCAGTGTCTAAAATAGACAGCTAATACAGCATTTAATATTATTTTATAAAAATAGTCTCCTTAGCAGTAAATTAAGTCTGCACATTCACAATAGTCCTAGAAAATAAATACTATAATTATTACAAAATGTCATGGCAAACTAGTTTCAAAAAACAAAAGTTTAACATCTTTCTAAAATTTCTGATCAGAATAAAATGAATACACATAGAACTTTTTAAGGAATGAACATTTATTAGGCCATAAAAATCATAATACACTTCAAAACACAAGTTTTGTTTTATTTATTTTATCCATGGTAAAATAAAACTAGTAATAAATACCTATATTATAAAATTTTAAAATGTTAGGAGCTGAATAAAATTTTAATCTCTTTTACAACCCTCTCAGGTGAGAGAAGAAATCTAAACAAAATACTACAAACAAGACATACTGAAACTTGTAGGAGGCAAAAAAGGTGATCAGAGTAAAATCAAATTTCAAAGAAAACTGTCAAATAAGGAATAAGAACAAATTAAACATTCAAAATAAGAAATTGTCATCATCAATAAAATAAACTTGAGGAAATCAGAATTAAGAAACTAGTAAATGAAGTGGGAAATTTCTGAATAGCTACAAAAAAGAGTAAAATGAATAAATTTTAAAAATTGTCCTTTTAAAAGGTTAATTAGGTAGGTAAACCATTAACATAAGTTTTAAATGGCGAGAGATGGAGAAAGCAAAATATTTAAAATGAGAAATTAAGTTGAGAACCTTAGTGCAGATATTGAGGGGGAACTAAAATTTAAAATGTGTCTTTGCTTAACTTCATGCATATGGATTATAAAAATCTTAAAAAAAAGTTGACATTTCTAGGAAACTTAAATCACCAAAAGTGACTTCAAAAGGGACAGAAAATCTCGGGTATTTCAGAGAAATTATAAACGTTGTTCAAAAGTTGCAGGCATCTGGCCCAGATTATATTATACCTGAAGCCTACCCAAAATGTCAATGCAATGTTCAGAAAATTTCAATGCTGTTGAAATGATTCTAGCAGAGGTTGAAGAAAAACGTTTACTTTTTTGTATGTACCCATCAAAATAATTATATCAAAACCCGACAGGATACTTAATGTGTGTGTGTGTGTGTGCGCGCACGTGTGTGTGAGTATGTGTGTGTGTGTGTATCAGTCATTTTGTGAATACTGATCCAAAATAATATATTAGCCAACAGAATCCAACATTGCTTTAAAAGAATACATCATAACCAAGATAAAAAATTAAGATTAGAAAAATTACTAATATAATTTATGTTTCTATTATATCAGAAGAGAAAAGTTATATTATTATGCCCAGAAAGGGTATGAAGGTATTTAAGTTCAAAATCCATTGTTGATTTTAAAAGACTCTTGATAAAACAATAATAAATAGATATTTTTAATATCCATCTAATTGACAGCCAAAACCTGCATTGTGCTAAGTGGTGAAACTACTCAAAATATTTTCAACAGGAGAAAGACAATGATGTCCACCATTACAATGATTACTTATCGCTTTAGCGGTCATAAATGTGGAACTGGAAAGGAAAAATAATTAAATGCAAAGGTTTGAAGAGAGACATAGAATTATCATTATTTACGTATACAATTAAATTGTACAACTGGCAAACACCACAAACAATAAAATAACATTAATGCACACAAACCAGTTATTTTCCTATGTATAAATGAAAGTTACATTAAAATATAAAGGAATAAAGGTAGTATTTGTCATAGGAACAAAATGATAAAATGCAATAGGAGTAAATTTAAGAAATGTTCAAGACATATATAAAGGGACTTTAAAAGAATGAGGGATAAAACAAGAATTGAAGAAATATAATGATATACCTTGTTACTGGATAAGAAGACTCAATATTTTGAAGGCAACAAGTCTCCCTGTATTTACCTATACATTAATTTTATCCCAATGAAATTACTTCACAAATAATTTTTAGAGTAGGCAGCAATTTAGAAGCACATAAATTTCTGACGTGACATTAATTCTACAAGGTACTACATGCTATATTAATTAAAACACACTTTTACTGGCACATAGAAATGAAACACAATAGATCAAATGAAGAGTTGAGATGTATACCAAAATCCTCATGGTAATGTGGCTTGTTATAAAATAAGTATTTCAAATCCATGCCCAAACAAATTTACTTAATAACTAGTCATGAATAATTGCCCAGTCTTCTGGAAAAATAATGAATTAATTCTTACTCCAGATGGATTTATACCAAGATGAAATCAAATAGGATCAGAGATTTAATCATTACTAGAAGAAATTCTAAAAGTACTGAAAGAAATTATGTGAGAATTTAAAAATTGAGTTTGTAATGAGAGAAGCCTTTCTAAGCATGGCACAAAGCTTAGAAGCCATAAAAGGTGATAAATTTGTCTACATAAAAATTAAACATTTTCTGCATAGTAATAGAATACTGTAAATTCAATGGCATTGACAAAGCAGGAATAATAGTTGTAATATGCTATATATAATAAAGGGCTATCTTTCTTATTATATTAAGAGTTCTTATGAATCAATTAGAAAAAATATTTTAAAAACAGTAGGAAAATGGGAGGATGACATGAGCAGGCAGTTTATAGAAAAATAAGTTCAAACAACTTTTAATGAATTAAAGTGGAGTAAAATAAAATGAAGATGTTTTCAGCCTTGTCAACCATTAAAGAAATGTTTACTAAAATAACAATAATGTATAATTTTAACCTATCAGATTGATATACTAAAACATGCATGGATGTATGATTGTATTTGCATGTTCTCTCTCCAGGGTGAATCATCTCAGATGTTAACAGTATTTGTCTCTCTGTAAGGTAACCAGGGAACAAGGGTAAGATAAGCATGTACTTTTTACAGCATACTATATTGTATGTTTAACTTTTTAAACTATGTGTGTATCACTTTTATAGAATAAAATAGTATTTTAAAATATAAATTGAAGCCAGAAAAATTAAATAGATTAATTAATGTCACACAACAAACTACAGATGTTTCATTAAAGTCCAGAACTATATGATTTGGACTAAAGTGCTATATGATTTGGACAAAAAGCATATCGTTGACATTAATTTGCATAATTATTTCTAAGCTTTTGTCAGAGAATCCAACATGACAAGGATAATGTGTATATGAGCTATCTTGTGAAGAGGATCTGTGGGAACACTTGTTGAGAGGTTGATATTTTATTCTCTGCACTGTTTTCTATTTTGAATTTTACTAATAGAGATAGGAAGCAACTTGTGACACCTTCGTTTTAACAAGCATCTCTGACAGATCCAGAGTTTTAAACAGTCTTCTTTTTAAAGCTCTTTAAAGCCTTTTTTTATCTGTAAAATTAGTGTTCTGTGTGTGAATAAGTGTGTGTAATCATTACTCAAGCTTCAGACTATTAAATTACAAAACCTAAATTGCGAGTTAAAGCATATCTTGTTCTATTTGGTTGCAGTGAACTAAGGGACTCAATGAATTTACCTGTGGAACATAAAAAGCACCTCTGTGGAAGCTGAGAATTTACAGACAATTTACTTTTTTCTTCTTTTTCTCCTTTCTTCTTCTTTTTTCAAATCACAGAATCCACTTACTAGAATTGTGCCTCACAGAGCATTGACCTTTATACTATAATAGCTTCCTCTGGGCCATTACAACTTATAGGGCAATACCTTCTAATCTTTCAACCTACAAGTAAAGGTTATAAAGTTTTAGAGCACAAAGTACCTAACTCTTTGCTTGTACATTCACTTTCTCTGCCAAAATCCAAAATCATTAGCCTACTTTAGGGACTTTTAGTATATGAAATGACATTTTTTTAAAAACCAAATTTATCTTTGAGTAGAAAAGGGGATTTTAAAAAGGTATAATATTCTAGGATAATGGTTTGACTGAAACCCTAAAGGCCACCAAATAGGACCTCCTGCTCTGTTGAGGATTCCTGGATTGTTCCGAGTCTGTAGGGAGAGGACTGGAGGACTGGGTTTTGTTTGGTGTAATCTATCTTTCTTTGTGAAAATGTACATCAAAATTTAAGTAATTAAGTAGTGAGAATATCACTAATTTTTTTCTTCTGCTTGTATTTTCTAAAGTTTAAGTCAACAAACATATGTTATATTTAAAGTTTAAATACAACTTTTTGTAAAACTTGGAAAATACAAACACAATAAGGATGAAAATAGACTCACCATGTGAATTTTCATGTTTTCTATCAATATTTTCCGTATAACATATATAAGCGCCTAAGTACTTTAAAAACTCCCAATAGCAGAGCCATCGAAAGGGTATAAGATTTTTCTCTTATGTTAAAATCCAGACATAGCGAGTCCAAGACCAGATAGTGGATCTGTTACATAAAGTACTTAGGAAATTGGGTCCCTTCCACCTTTTGGTTCCTCTATGCATGATCAATTCTCGTTTAATGATCCAAGAAGGAAACCCTAGCCATCACATTCACTTTCTAGCCAGCAGGGTCAAGGAAAGGGAAAAAAGAACACGGCTCTTCCTTTTAACAAGTAAACATACCACTTCCATTTACTTGCTAATCTCCAGAACGTGATCAAATGACTACACATTCTTTTGCAATGAGAGCTGGGAAATAATTTTTTTTTTTTTTTTTGGATGGCATCGCCAACTAAAAATCCCATCTTATGTTTTCTGCTTGCTAAATCCCATTGCTTCTATTAGTGGTGCACATTCTCATACTACTGTTAACATGGGAGGTATATTTTTGAGATTTTCTCTTTGTTCTACCCTGATTTATAAAATTGTAAGATGAAGATCAGCCTTAAGATAAAAACTTAGAAATAATGAGAAAATTTTAGAAGAATGTAAATCATCAAAATGGACTCAAAATGAAATAGAATATAATAAATTCTAATAAGTTTAATTTTCATTGTCTATTTATCAACAACTTTCCTATGTTCAAGAAAAGACATTCAGCCCAAACAGGTAAACTCTCTGATTTTAAATAATCTCTATTTTATATACACTGTCTCAGACACCAGAAAAAGAGGACTGTCATTCCACTCACCGTATGAGGCTAATAAAACCTCTATGCCAGAACTTGTGAAAGAGCATAACAAAGTAAAATCAGATTTGGAAGGCAGTTATGAATCTAACTGAAGCTTATAAAATGTCAGAAAAAAATGAAATTTTTACTGAATTTATTGGCTAATTTGGGTGTATTTCTCTTTATATACAAGAAGGTGAGTATTAACAATTTGAATTTTTGAAGTTTTTTCTCTTTCCATTTTTTCTTCTCCATTGTTTTGGGAGTTAACCATTCTGGTTACATGTGCTGTTCTAACACAGATACCTAACAAACCCTAATGTTAATGAGTCCTGTCTCCTATCCTCACCCAATATTCCATGGTCCATCATTAAAATGACTGACTAGCATAAATCCTGAACCCTCTTGTCCCTCTCTGGTTTTAACAAACATCGACCCTGATAAATCCCAGTATTTTTTGTATTCCCCATGTACCTCTGTATAGTTGAATTTGGCTGGAGAAAAATATAGTCATACTGACTGGTCTCATTTTATATTTATGATTGTTAGCTTTAAGAATGTTGTTTGTGCTGCCTGGCAGTCATATGATACTTGTCATGACCATTTTCCTAGGTTACTATTTTATGTTTTCTCCTTTTTTTCCCCAAACCTCCAGCACATCCTTCCCCATCCTCACTCTCAATAATGACTTGCTTCCTATTTCACTGAAAAAATAGAAGCAATCAGAATATGCCTTCCCAACTCTCCTAATGCTGCTCTACCCACCTCCTTGTATCTAGATTAACCTGTTTTTCTTCCTGTCATGAATGGTTCGTTCTAAGGCCATGCTTTTGCACATCACCTCTTGTCTACTCATGAACATTTCTCCAACAAATTTTCTCTCCCCCAGCATCATAATTTCCCCCACCCATGACTGCATCATTTCAATCTTGACTCTCTTAATCAATTCTCTGTTTAGCAATTAGCATGCTGTCTATTAAATCAGAACATTTTACTTACACCTTATCATCTTCCAATGGCTTTCTTTCATACTTGGGATAGCATTCAAACTCCTTAAGCTAGCTTGCAAAGTCCTCTAGTTTGGATGTTATCCCAAGTACAAAGGAAAGCTGTTGGAGGATGATTTACACTAAGTTTAGAAAAAAATCTGCATCTATAGTAAATAAAACAGCAGAGCCACGCATGGTGGCACTCACCTGGTCTGGCTCATACCTTTCTATTGAAATTCATCTTGCACCACACTCCCTCTGTTCACTATATTCTGGCACAGTGGTCTCCTGAAACTTACCAAACTTCTCCCCACCCTTGTGGCTTTATTCCAGTTTTTCTATCCACTTGTAAGGTTCTTTCGATGATATTCATATGAATATCATCGTCTCCGTTGAATATGGAAATTCATATATTGGCTCAAGGCCAAGTTCAGAGAGAAGTTTCCATTGACCATCCAATCCAAAGGAGGAAATCTCTATCATATCTCATTATTTTTTAATTTTTAGTATAGCACTTATCATACAGTGGGTGATACCGTTTTTACATATTATTTGTCAATTTTTATCTTTTCCTGCTAAACTTTTACTCCATTATAGCGTAAGTTTTCCTCTGCTATAAATCCATAGCACTGTATCCTTCATACATAGTACAGTACTTTATATTAGACATTCACTAAATATTAATGAATGAACAAATGTTGAATGAGTGACTGAATGGGAAGCCTTCTAATCTACTTCTTTTTTTTTTTTTTTTCTTTTGAAAGTCTTGCTTTGTCGCCCAGGCTGGAGTGAAGTGGTGCGATCTCAGCTCGCTGCAAGCTCCGCCTCCCGGGTTCACGCCATTCTCCTGCCTCAGCCTCCGGAGTAGCTGAGACTACAGGCGCCCGCCACCACGCCCGGCTAATGTTTTGTACTTTTAGTAGAGACGGGGTTTCACCGTGTAAGTCAGGATGGTCTTGATCTTCTGACCTCGTGATCCGTCCGCCTCGGTCTCCCAAAGTGCTGGGATTACAGGTGTGAGCCACTGCGCCCGGCCGCCTTCTACTCTACTTCTAACAAAGTCCAATAAAGGTAAGTCAACCTTCTCGTTAAGACATATGTTCCATTGCCTTGTTTAAACAAATTAATATGATTTTTTAATGTACACTGTATGTATTTTAAAGTCACTGTGGCAAGAGAAAGATGGCTTTCCATTTAACTCTCTCTAAACTTTAACTCGACAAAATGAATCACATGCGGTCATTGGAATTATAATTAGTGGAATAATTAGATCCACATTTGATCATTACCACAACTAGAATGTGCGCTCACTAAACAGTGAATAACCAGGCCTTCCTTATTCTGTGCTATAGTTGTAAAAAGAAACCAGAGGTAATCCCTTTTAGTGCATCATCATCATCATCATCATCATCATCATCATCATCATCATCATCCAAGTATTCTAGAGATATAATAATAGTTAGAAGGGTGGATTCCTGACTTTTCCACCTAGGTGTTAAGGACAAAATGTAACTTGAGATATTGGGGCCACCACAGAACTTTCCCCTTTTACCCAGGGAAAGTAAGTCTCCACATATTTGTCACCTCTCCATCTATAACACATCTTTAATGGGTCACATTTTATATTCCCTTCAGCTGAGTATAGAAATGATTAGTTATTTAAATCATTCCAAGGCTACTGTTAAGTAAAAAATTTAAATATGGAACAGATGTTCAAGTACTGAGGCAATGAAGATATTTAGGGCAGCTGAAAAGTAGATACAGGGGTAGGGTGATCAATTCATGATGCTCAGCACCTGCAGCCAAAGTGACTCCAGCGAGAAGCAGCAGCAGGTTATAGGCCTCGAAGGTTTGGGAGCCTCTGCCATTTTGTGAGGGGGCCAGGGCATCAGTCTAGAAAAATGACCATAAGCCTCTATTTCTTTGCTGATGGGACAGGATGTCCATTAGAACAGGAGGAATTTCTGGAGCAGCAGTTCCCTCAATTGTTCCTGACAAGTGGTCCCAGAGATCCAATTGGTGGAGAAGTAGGTGAGATTTCGACCCTCACCCCCTTCTCCATTGCTTCAATTGCAGCAGTTCTGCAGATTTCATTTGAAACAATCAACATTTTGTCATGTGGAACTTTGCAAAATTATTCTAATTATCTTGAATTAATATAAAAATATAACTATGAAAGTTCTAATTTTCTTACAAAAAGAGTAATGGTAAGAGGGGTCTGCAGTAAGTTTAATAAACTCGACACCTACAGTAAATAAACATGCAGAGCCAGGCACAGTGGCACACATGTGAAGTCTCAGCTACTGGGGAGACTGAGGTAGAAGGGTGGCTTGAGCCCTGGGGAGACTGAGGTAGAAGGGTGGCTTGAGCCCAGAAGTTTGAGGCTATCCTTGGCAATATAGCAAGACCCTGTCTCTAAAAAAATTAAATTAAATTAAACAGCATGTACTGGCTTAGGAATAGCAGCTAGATCAACTGAAAAAGGAGTGCACAAATAATATATATATGGGAATTTATTATATGATAGAGTGTTATTTACAATCAAGTGGAAAATGATAAATTATTCAACATATTTGATATAGGAGCCCTATCACATAATTGCCGTAGGGGTTAATAATTTAAATATAAAAAGCAAAATCCTATAGGCACATGATTAAAACACAATTTTTTTAAAAAATTTGAGACAGAAAATATTAGAAAGCTGAGGTGAACACTACAACCAAAAAGCATAGAAGAAACTCTTAGTTTTAACTATATAAAAGTGGTTATCATATGACAAAAAAATTAAAAGTGAGATTGAAAGACAACATGTAAAAAACATATTTGGAATCTATAGGCCAACAAAGGGTTGATATTCTTATGCTATCCAGTACTGTTAGTACTATAAAACAAAACGCCAAACAGAAAAATATGCTAAAAGACATTAATTGTAGTTTACTAAAGAAATTTAAATGGCCAATAAATTTATGAAAAAAGCTAAACTCATTAGCATTTAAGGCATATTTATTTTTAAAAATTTGGGCCAGGCGCGGTGGCTCAAGCCTGTAATCCCAGCACTTTGGGAGGCCGAGACGGGTGGATCACGAGGTCAGGAGATCGAGACCATCCTGGCTAACACGGTGAAACCCCATCTCTACTAAAAAATACAAAAAACTGGCTAGGCGAGGTGGCGGGCGCCTGTAGTCCCAGCTACTCGGGAGGCTGAGGCAGGAGAATGGCGTAAACCTGGGAGGCGGAGCTTGCAGTGAGCTGAGATCCGGCCACTGCACTCCAGCCTGGGCGACAGAGCAAGACTCCGTCTCAAAAACAAAAACAAAACAAAACAAAACAAAACAAAATTTGGTTGATAAAAATGTATCATTTTGTCAAACACCTATAATAAATGGTACTCTAATATACTCTGGGTGACTTTATAACTTGAGTGCAAACTCTGAGGAGGAGCAATTAATCAATATGTATCAGAAGTTAAAATGTGCATACCTTTTGACCCAGATGTTCTATTTCCAGGAACTTATTTGGAGGAAATAAATAATCAGACATATTTGAAAAAAATAAAGATGTTCATTGCAGAACTATTTATAATAGGAATCTGAAGTAACCTATGTGCCACATATGGATTATTGTCCAGTGTATTATTCGGAATAAGCTAGATTACGCTGCTGTAACAAACAGATTCTGAAGTCATGGAGGTTTTACATCTACAAGTTTTTTGGGTTTTTCTATTCAGTGTCTGGTGACCTCCTCAGGGCAACACCTTCTTCAAGCTATTTCTATCCCATAGCTCCAGCATTTCTGTATAATGCCACTGTGGCAGGACTTACAAAGGCTTGTCACTGCCTCCACTTATAAGTGACATGCATCGTTTTCATTTAGAGGTAATTGGCCAGAGCTAGTTATTTGGCTCTGCCTAACTTAAGGGAACTAAGATGTATATCCTTCTCTGTGCAGGAAGAAGAAAACAAGATATGGGTGAGCTCTAGTACTCTCTACCACATGTAGCCTTTAAAAGTGCTCTAGATCTTTGTTTACTAACACAAAAGATTGTCCGAAATACACTATGTAGAGAGAAAAACAAAACATGTTTTAATAATTCATTTGGGACAGGTGCAGTGACTGACACCTATAATTCCAGCACTTTGGGTGGGTGGGTCGTTTGATCTCTGGATTTCAAGACCAGCCTGGGCAACATGGTGAAAACCCATCTCTACTAAAAATACAAAAAATTAGCCAGGTGTGGTGGTGCATGCCTGTAGTCCCAGCTACCTGGGAGGCTGAGGTGGGAGGATCACCTGAGCCTGGGAGATTGAGGTCGGAATAGCCGAGATTGTGTCACTGCACTCCAGCCTGGGCCACAAGTGAGGCCTTGTTTCGAAAAATAATTGATTTGTTTAGGGGGTGGGAGTAAAAGCACAGACAGGAAAATATGCAAATATATATCTCTAGATAGAAATGGAGAAAATACGGAAGAATTTATATACTAAAAAGTTATAGTAATTGTTTTTCAGTGATGGGATTATGGATACCTAAGTCTGTTTAACTCAAATTTAGATGTTAACATGTGTATCCCTAAAGCATAGTGACTAGCACTGTGGATCACATCCCTAAAGTATAGTAGCTAGCTCTGTGGATCACATTAGAATTTACAATGCTCATTAACTATTCTGGCTCATTTAATCCTCTTAATAACTCTGACATAAAGATTTTATTATATCCATTTAACATATGAAAATCTAACTCGGAATTTAAGTGACTTACCCAATATTAGTCCATAAGTAGGACTGCAAGGGTCTATCAACTCAAAATACCATGCTCCTTTTTCATTCTTTACTAAATGCAATAATTTATTGGATCCTGATGAAATGTTTGTCATTCCAGCAGACTAAGGCTTCCTGGATTCTTGCCATGCAGATCATGGTCTGAGTCTGAAATTACTCAGATGTCTTTTTTAAACAAAATTAACAAATGTGCGGTTTAGGAAGACCTTCTGCCTCTTTTATGTTTCTACCCACTTTTCACTTCATATTTATTCTCTGCCTTGTGAATTCCCTCTCTCCTTTCTTCCTTTCAACCTCTTCATAGACCACTCTTCAAGAAACAACTAGGCCATGCTCTTCATTCTCTTCTTTAACTTTACTGTAGCTCCTCCCTTGTGTGCCTGTACCCCTTCCATTTGTTCTACCTACTGTGCACTGATCTAAGTTTACTACTTTGCTCCGCTGATTAAACTCATCCCAGGTTGACCTTTTGATGGTTTTGGACTCCCTCAGAATCTTTGCATATCGTAATCCAGCACCATCACATGCATGCTTGTATTCCCACATGTATAACACCCATTGATTTACCCAACTAAACTTCTGGAAGGCAAAGACTGTATTCTCTGACCTTTACTTCTTTTCCGTTTCATAATGTGGCAGCCATGGACATGCATCAGCTGGTCTCCTTCAAGAGAAACTCCTGTAGGAAGTGTAGTCAAATGGTAGCCCCAGCTCCCACCCCTCTGAATGTACTATGACCTTCATGGTGAGGCCACGCTTCCCCTGGGCTGCTCCCCACTAATGATGAACATGACAGAGTGCTGGTGCTGGACCATTCCTGTGGGATGTAGGACTTCTGCGAGGGGTAACCTCAACTCTGTGTAGTAACTAGCTTTCTGTGACTGCTATAACAAATTACTGCATATTAGGTGGCATAAAACAACAGAAATATAGTCTATCACAACTTTGGGACCAGAAGTCTGAAATAATGGTGTTGGCAGGGCTGGTTCCTTCCAGAGGCTCTGGGGGAGAATCCATCTCAGGCTTCTTTCCTAGTTTCTGGTGGCTGCCAGCAGTCCTTGTTGATCCTTAGCTTATAACTGCAACATCTACCTCTGTCTTCACATGACCTTCTCTGTGTGTCTGTATTTTTTTTATTTATTTATTTTTTTTTTTGAGACAGAGTCTCACTCTGTTGCTCAGGCTAGAGTGCAGTGGCACTATCTTGGCTGACTGCAACCTCCGCCTCCCAGGTTCAAGCAATTCTCATGCCTCAGCCTCCCGAATGACTGGGACTCCAGGTGTGCACAACTATGTCTGGCTAATTTTTGTATTTTTTAGTAGAGATAGGGTTCCACCACGTTGGCCAGGCTGGTCTTGAACTCCTGACCTCAAGTGATCCACCTGCCTTGGCTTCCCAAAGTGCTGGGATTACAAGTGTGAGCCACTGCGCCTGGCCTCTGTGTCTTCTTATAAAGACACTTATCATTTGATTTAGGGCCCACCTGGATAATACAGAATTATCTTATCTTGAGATCCTTAATTATATCTGCAAAGCCCTTTTCCAAATAAGGTCACATTCACAGGTCTCGGGTGAAAAATATCTTTAGGGGAATGGGTGGGGGAGGGGTGCACCATTCAACCTATTATGCTCAGGGAATTTTGCTAAACATGGCCAAAACTTCCTCAAAACTGTACTGTCATCAGAGTCTTTCCTATCTCTCTTCCCTCTCTCCTTTCACGTGTCAGACCTGCATTGTCTTAAGTGCTCTCCTGTATATTCTTAGTTTCTTTCCTTTTATTCTTCATAGGCATTTCCTCAAATAAATCTCTTGCATGTCTAGCTCTTCTTGGTGAGTGTTTCTCAGAGGATCTGAACTGATGCACATAGTATCTGGTGAATGCTTAATACCTGTTTCTGAATGAACATTAGTGCAAGGGTTTCTTCTTTCCGTTACACTTCAAAACAGGAATAAACTGAATTTTGTAGACAATATCCTAATTTTCCTGCATCCTAGTTCTTCCTTTTTGATCACATAGACCAGTCATTCTTAATATTTTTCTACTTTCCCATGTGTCACACTCCTCAGACTAATGTACAAAAGCAGAGAAGGCAGGGCATAGCTGATCCTGCTCTACTAGTTCAAACCCCTTCCTTTTGCCTCTCACTCAAGGAAGCACAGCATAATAAAAAGACTTGGATAATCTGGAGCTACTCTAATTTACTTTTGAAAGCAAATAATTTGTAAATTTTGGACTATTTTCTTATTGCTAGTTATAACTTCTTTCAACATACTTCATAATTGATTCTGACATACCAGTATGTTGCAATATCACAGTTAAGAATATTGCTGTAAATATAAGAAAACACAGCCTATAAGAGTGTCCAACAGATGAGTGCAAATAATAAAATCATGCTTTATGAATGGAATCATAAGCGATTTTGCAATCAAAATAATAAATGCAGTTCAGAAAATATTAATGCACTTCAGTTGGTAATTGCATTTGCCATTATCAAGTGCTCAGTAATATAGTACTTAGCTATTCTAAAGTCACTTAGGTATGTTAAACAATTAAACATGAGTCTGGGGAATGGCTTTGTTTAGCCTTTTTCAATTATGGAACCATGTATCATGTTCAGTGTTTTCTGTATTAACTCTATGAGACAATAGTATTTTAAAGAATTGTATTACAACAGTTGTAATAGAACAGTTGTACTAAATGACTCTCCCTCACTATTTCTCAAATTTTCTATACTATCTTGCTGAGCTTATTTTAATGAATAAATTAAAATATTTAAACCCTAGACGTTTTTATTAATAGAAACCTAATTTTTAATTCAAGGAAGTCCAGCTTCCAACAATCCCGTGTTCTTTAAATAGTGACCACTGACCACCATGACAATAACTTCATGGCAAAAGTGTGAAACTCGCCACTTATAGATTAAACCATTAAGTAATGCCATTTAGTTACATAGCTGAAATACTACTGTGCATAGGTAAAAGCATTCTCATCAAACTAAAGCACTTTACAATGTAACAATCTGGATCTGCTTTTATAATGCCACAATCCCACCCCACCCTGTCCATCTTTTTATTTGTTTTTAGGAAGAAAAAAGAACTAAATAAGGACATTTGGAAATGGCAGTCAAATTATATCTAAAAATACTTAAGGCAATAACTCATGTGACTTTAATGTGTAAAAGCATGTCTGGCAAGGTATGGCTCAGGTCCTAGAGCAGTGTACCTCCAAGACAATTCAAATATTAGCACCTTTCGAGTACAAAACTAAGATTTGTAAGATGGTGCTTTTAAGTGAGCCACCATCTTGTGTGGAAAAAGTCTGTCCCTGCTCATATTAATCTAAAGACAAAAATTAAAGAATGCTGTTATGAAATTAGTGGGATTTAAGCCACTGGATTAACATAAGAGATCTGCCTCAAGGTAAGTTTCTGTTATTGGACATTCTTGATTGGATCACGTAAGTGCCCTAAAAATCTAAATGTCTGTCAAAGACCCCAAGTCCTCCACCTTTTTGGCAGGGGCTCTCAGCAGACATGGTTCTCTGGCAAACACTCAAGTAGGGAAACCACTTCAGTTTGCCTGGGACTGAGGGGCTTCTTGAGATGTGAGACTACCAGTCCTAAAATTCAGACAGTCTCAGGCAAACTAGAAAGAGTTGATCACTCTACCAACCCTCATGTTCCTGGACCCCTCTTACTGCTTTTCCAGCAGTATATGTGGGATAGTATTCTCAAGGAAGATTTTGATTCAACTGGAGTGGATTACATCTTGCAGCAAGACTAATAACCTGCCACTTGCCAAATATCAGGGGAAAAATTTCAGAGCTGCCACTTCTTTCCTAGACAGCCCAGGTGTCCTCTGTGACTATCAATACAGTAAGAGCTCTGAACTCCTGCACTCCCTGTCTCAATTTCTGCCTCACCTCCTGCCCCAGGCACTGATGTGCTAAGGTTGTGAGTAAGCCCCATGGGATTATGGAATTTGATCTCCTTCTGGTTGCTGAGCACACATTTTATTTATAACGGACCATTTGTTCATTTGTTTAGCTCAACAAATATTTTTTGATTGCTAAGTATGTAGTAGGCACTCTTCTACTTGCTACAGATACTTTAATGGGCAAAACGGGGAAAGTACCTGTGCTCAAAGAGCTTATATTTTAAAAAGGGAGAACTGGATAACTGAAAAATAAAACAGAAGAACCAGATAGTTCAGTTGATCATAAGTTCTCTAAATTCAGTAAAATTCAGTGATTTTCATTAACAATCACTAATAAGTAGCAATCAGGTTCTCAGACATAGCTGTGGCTTTTGGAGCAAATAATACAGTTCTAAAGTAGAGTTTCTCAGACTTTAGTATACGTATAGAGTTCCTGGGGATTTTGTTAAAATACAGATTCTAATTCAGTAGGTCTGGGGTGGGGCCATAGATTCTGTTTTCTAACAGGCTTGCAGATGATGTGTTACTGCAGGTCTGAGGACCATACTTTGAGTAGCAATGTTCTAAAGACATTAATAGGGAATTATGCTTGTAAGGGAAAGCTCAAACTATTGGCTCCTCTTAGGAAAGATGGACTCAGAATGGTCATTGCTATAGGTCTCCTGGAGAATTCTGGATGCCAGAAGAGACTTGGGATTAAGAATCAAAAATCATGGAAACTCCTGAGAGAATAGGATGTTCTTTCAGACAGCAGGAAAATCCAAAGCATATTATAACACCCCAATTAACTACAAACATTATGTTCAATTTTTTTTTATTGTTCGTATACTGGCATTTGCTGCATTCAGGCTTCATTTGGAATCTTAAATATCATACCTCATGTTTGAAAGTGAACCAAATACAACAATCCTTTTTTTTTTTTCTGCCAGCATACCTCCCCATCTCAACCTTGACCTAATACATCATTTACAAATGGAATTTTTATAAACTACAGGATTCCAGTGGTACAAATGGCCTGGTCACCAATCTTTACAGGACACGTCTTGCAAGGGGCAATTTCCTTTGTGACCCTCTTTTTAACTGAGCTGTGAGAAACAACAGAAGAGTAGCAGTGAGTAAGCAAGAATCCTGTGTACAGGGAAGATCCGGGCCCAGTGTGGCTCATCTAGGTACCACTTTTCAACTCCTATCATCACATCAGCAGAACCACAACAAGCTCTGTGCAAGCCAAAGGGGAAAGTGCCATTGTAAAACTGAAGACAGCTGCTTTCATAATAGAACTAATTGCACACTGCATCACAGAACCAAATTAGTGGTGAAAACAGTTATACAAACCGACAGACAGTGAAACATGACTCACTTAGGAACTGCTGCCAGTCAGGCACATTGTCACTGGACACTGTTCAAAAACCCACACCTGCATTTTTTGAATAGTAAACATATAAGATGTAATTACCAGGAAAACATATGCCACTTTTCAAATGTGACAACACTACATTTTTGCCTTTGGACCGTGAATGGCATGGGACTACACTGACCACAATACTTATTCATTCCCAGGATTCTTTGCAGATAAAGCAAAGCATAATCAAAGCTTACAACCCCCTATTCATACTTAAGAGACTATCTTTAGCCTAAGAAATTTTAAAGGATCTGTTCTGCTGACAGAGATTCCTAAATGTCCTCTAGACCATCAATCAAGGAAACATCAACACTGGAGATATAAGAAACATCAATTCTAAAATGCATATGCTTATATAGGCTCAGCTTAAAAATTCAAGCTGCAGTGGGTTGGGATGTCTTCCCTGGTTTCCCTCTCAGCTATACAGTAATTGCTGTCTCAATAACAAACAGGTGTTCAGAGAAGACTTCATCTGTTCTTGTAGCCTAAGCTCACATTTCTGCATTCTCAGCTGCAATCTGCATTAGAGAATTTGCAGGTTCCCCATGTGATACATATATATCCTCATGCCAGCTACAACCCAAAGGGTGATGTTTTTTTCCTCATGATGGGTAGGTGGCTACAAGTGATGACAAACTCCTTGGCTTCTAACCAACTAGGTGTAGAATAATGACCACTGGGAAAGTGTGCTTTAGGCTGAAGCATGAGTTTATCCTTCAACAACAGCTCACACTCTCAATGCTGTTTTTAAATATTTAAATTGTGTTGAACATCATTCATTCACAAAGAAGGGTGAGTAGAATTTCATTCCAAAACAAATCACAGAATAAAACCTGTTCAATATCCTCATGAAGATCGTGTCTGTGGAATGTTCCAGCTTTGGCTAATGGAGCCCTGAAATTGCTGATGAATTGTAAAACTATATAGTGACTAATCCTTCTTTCTCCTGCTCAATTAATTAGTTAAACCTAAACATAAATCCAGAAATACTTGTGAGAACTCTGCTGGTTTTTGTCAACACATAAGAGGTAGGTACTGAAAATGATCAGCATTTTCTTCAGGTGAAAGATGTGGAGGATTATATAAATATTTTTCAAGGATTGTATTACTTCGCAAGTTCTAGAAATGCTTGTGTAAGCAAAAGAAGGTGTGTGACAATTGGTTTGAGAGTATAAGGAGTGTGTATTCAGTTCAAGATGAGGAACTGTGTGTAGCATTTTTAAATTTTACTGTAATTCTTTACATATTTGCTTCCCCTCAGATGGTGAGTTCCTTAAAGACAGGAACCATCTTATTCATCTTTGAATCTCCAACATTTAGCAGTAGGTGTTTGATCAGTCTTGGCAGTTGTTGGGTTCTCTTTATCTGAATTTGCCTCATTGATTGCTTCAAGATTCAACATGATTGTCAGGTTTGGCTAAGAAGCAGTCCCCTCCCCAAGAAATCAGAGTAAGTTTCTTCTGAGAGAAACAGAGAAGCCTGCAGAGCAGCTGCTTAGCTTACGGGCTGATTCAAAGGATGGGGTACAAATATGCAAGCAAATTAGGTTCTCAGGTCTCATTCTTCAGCACCATTTCTGAAGGAGGGAGGAAGAGAATCTTTTAGGCTCTTCAAACTCCTCAGCTGATAGCATTGCTATATCAACTGTGGAAATGTAAGCCAGACAATCTGGATCCAAATCTTTTTTCAACTATATCTATTGTCCAGATTTAAAATGTTAAGCTGGAGGATTTACAACACAGGATAGAAACATCCATCCTATTGTTTGCATTTATCTGTATGGGCCAAATATGCATAGCCTTTGGAATGTGTATTAAATAGTGAAAATTCAGGGCTCTATGCATAATGCTAAAATAACTGGGATGTATGTTTAAGAAACCTAGATTTTTCTGAAAATGTTGAGTATAAAACACTAAGGAATAAATGTATTTGCCAAGCATTGAAAATCTTTCAGAAACCATGTTATCAGCATCTTGTTGTCAATACATAAAATTTAGTGCTAGCCAAGTGCTAACAGATAGTCTCTATGCTGGCAGCACACTAATTCCTCGGTCCTAAATTTTTTTTCCCCTCATATGGAATGTTTTAGCAAGTTGTTGAGTTTTACTACTTCAGCTTTAGGAACTGCTTCTCTCAAATCCTTTGGAGTTCTGAGCAGCTTGTGATTTCCTTCATTTAATCTTTCTGTGTCCCCTCAAAAACTATGAACCATTACTGCTCTTCAAATAAAATTAGTAAGAAAGTTAGAACACATGGGACAAAATTTTTGAAATATCAGTTCAAAGAAAGAATAGCACCCGTACAACTCCACAACCCCAGGACCTGGGAGTCAGATTTTCTTTGGGATCATAAGGAAAGTCGCAAATACTGAGAGTGGAAGAACCTAAAGAGGGGTGCATCTACTTCCTGATTCTCCTCAAATCCAGAGGTTTCAGTGGGGTCAGGGAAGGCTTTACAAGAGAATGAGCGAATGGTAGGTTATGAAGAAGTGGTTATGAGTAAGGGATCATAAATAAGCCTTTAAAAGACAGCTGACCCTTGAATAACATGGGTTTTGAACTGCATGAGTTTACTTAAACTTGAATTTTATTCTGCTTCTGCAACCCCTGAGACAGCAAGACCAAGGTCTCCTCTTTCTCTTCAGCCTACTCAACGTGAGGACAATGAGAATGAAGACTTTTGTGATGATTCACTCCCACTTAATGAATAGTAAATATATTTTCTCTTCTTTGTGATTTTCTTAATATCATTTTTTCTCTAGCTTAGTTTATTGTAAGAATATGGTATATTATACACATATAAAATTTGTGTTAATCAAGTGTTTATGTTATTGATAAGGTTTCTGATCAGTAATAGGCTATTAGTAGTTAAGGTTTGGAAGGGTCAAAAGTTTTGTGTGGATTTTCAACTGCAAGCCAGGCCAGTGCTCCTAACCTCCATGTTGTTTAAGTGTCAATTGTATGCTAATATTCACTAACATTAAACATTAAAGATAGTTTATAAGTAAGAGAGTACCCAATACTATTTTTAAAAAAGGTATTAAACATCTATAATGAGAAAACAAAGATATGTTATTTAAGCAATAGCTTGTTTCTCTATAGCACTTTATATTTATATTATGTTCATCTGATCCTTATAAAATCCTATTTTAAAAGCAGGATATATATTAACAAATTTTACAGAGATAGAAACATAGGAGGTGCTTAGTGCTGCAACTGATGCATCATAATTCTCTGTTATTGGAGATGAAAACTTTAAAAAATTAAATTTGGAACTGAGATGTTTATGTTAAACATATGCAAAATTTATAATACTAGAAATTATGAAATAAAGGACAGGCTAGCAAAAGTGGTTGTGGAATTGTGTTTTCCTAGCGGTCTTTAAAAACATTAAGAGAGTTTCATTTCTCTGTGATGGCTTAACACTAATGGGCTGATGAAGCCACCTTAGCTAGGGATTGGCTCTCCATTGGCCCCTTCCAGAATTTAAACTAATTTGTAAAACTCAGGACTGGCTATATAATTTGTGGGATACTCCTGCTTAAAAATTAAGAATTTCAAGATGGTCACCATAGAGCACTCAGCCAAGCATGGGGCCCAGTGTGAATGCACAGGTTGTGCCAGCTGGCCCTGGTAGCTTCTTAGCTAAATGAAGGGTTATGATCACAAATGCAAATATAAAATAATGAAATGTTACTGCTACCACCAAGCATGTGGATTTTCTGATTCATTGATTCTATTCTGTTTCCAATCACGAGTCTGCATGTATTTGGCAGTCAATGCAACAAGGTTACTAAGAAATTCTAAAAAACAGAACAGAAACCTGATGAATCCAGAATATGGGAGCTCGGAGTAAGTTATTTCCTTAGGTTAATGCTATGATGCATAAACCACTATATTTAGAAAAAAGTGACAATAGAAAATCAAGAAATTAAGAAAATTTTCAAATTCACATTGAAAGAAAACAAGAAACAATGTAACTTGCGTTTAAAGATTTATTGTTAAAAATATATATTTATTTTATGGACATTTTAAACATTGGACTAAACAGTAAACAGTTTCATATATATATTTATTTATTTATCTGTTAGTATGTTTTTGTGAATATATAGTTGTCTCTCAGTATACGTGGGGGATTGGTTCTAGGAACCCCTGCAAATACCAGAATTCAATGATACACAAGTGCCTTATATCAAACAGTATAGTATTTGCATATAACCTATACATATCCTCCTGTATATGTTAAATCATCTTTAGATTACTTATACTCTCAATAAAATATAAATGTAAATAGTTGTTATACTGTATTGTTTAGGGAATATGACACAAAAAGTCTGTACATGTCCAGAATTTGTTTTTTCAAATATTTTTCATCTGAGGTTGCTTGAATACACACATGTGGAACCCACAGATGTGGAGGGGTAACTGTACACACACAAAAAAATCCATTTCCCATCCTCCACTCCCACCTCTCCACCCATCTTAACATTGTATTGTAAGCATTTTTATGTCATCATTGAAAACATAATTTTCAAAAGCTATATAACATCTCAATATAAAATTAAATAAAATTCATAAAATTCAATCTTTTCATATTCTTGAAAATTTACATTGTAGGGTAATTTTGCCATTGTTTTATTTATTTGTTTTGCCCTCATAACAGTGGCATACAGATCTTTGTCCATATGAATTGATTTAACTTAAATAAAGGGTATTTGAGTTTGTGAAGATTCTGATATATATTACTAATTTTTTCCCCAAAATTTGTAGCAATTTAAGCTCTCACAAACCATATATGAATGTCCAGTTCCTACACCCTCATTATCGTTAAATATTACCATGTGTGTTTTCTTTAATTTTGCCAGTTTCAAAGATAAAAATAATACTATCTACTTATTTAACAAAGCTTTTTATTAGTACTGAGATTAAATTATATCATTTTTTATTTTCCATTTGCATGTTTTCTATTATGAATCATCAGTTCATGTCCTTTTTCCTATTTTAAATGAAGATAATAGGGCTTTCACCCTAAAGACTCTGCCAAAAGCCTGCGAGAGCTGATAAAAGACTTCAGTAAAGTTTCAGGATATAAAACCAATGTACAAAAGCCAGCAGCATTTCTATACACCAGTAATATTCAAGCCAAGACCCAAATCAAGAATACAATACCATTTACAATAGCCACACAAACAAAATACCTAAGAATATATTTAACCAATAAGGTGATATATCTCTACAAGGAGAACTACAAAACACTGCTGAATGAAATCATAGATGACACAAACAAATGGAAAAATATTCCATGCTCATAGACTGGAAGAATCAGTATTGTTAAAATGGCCATACTGCCCAAATCAATCCCTAGGTTCAATGCTATTTTTATCAAACTATTAATGTAATTTTTCACAGAATTAGAAAAAACTATTCTACATTTCATATGGAACCAAAAAAGAAAAAAGGAGAGCCCAAATGGCTAAAGCAATCCTAAGCAAAAATAAAAAAACCAGAGGCATCACATTACTCAACTTCAAGTTACACTGTAAGGCTACAGCAACCCAAACAGCATGGTATTGGGAAAAAAAAAAAAAAAAAAAAAAAAAAAAAAGACACATAGGCCAATGAAACAGAATAGAGAACCCAGAAATAAAGCCACACACCTACAGCCATCTGATTTTCAACAAAGTTGGCAAAAATAAGCAATGGGGAATGGGGAAAGGACTCACTACTCAATAAATGGTGCTGAGATAGCTGGCTTAAGAATGAAACAACCCCTACCTTTCACCATATAAAAAAATTAGCTCAAGATGGATTGCAGATTTAAATATAAAACTTCAAATGATAAGAATTCCAGACGAAAATGTAGGAAACACCATTCTGGACATGGGCTTTGGGAAAGAAATGTCTAAGACCTCTAAAACAATTGCAACAAAACAAAATTGGTAAGTGGTACCTAATTAAACTAAAGAGCTTCTGCACAACAAGAGAAACTATCAACAGAGTAAACAGACAACCTAGAGAATGGAAGAAAATATGTGCAAATAATATATCCAACAAAGGTCTAATATTCAGAATCTATAAGGAACGTAAATAATTCAGCAAACAAACAAACACATAACCCCATTAAAAAGTGGGCAAAAGTCATGATCAGACACTTCTAAAAAGGAGACATACAAGGAGCAAACAAACATATGAAAATGTTCGGCATCACTAACCATCAGAGGAATGTAAATAAAACCACAACGAGACATCCCTGCACACCAGTCAGAATGGCAATTATTAAACAGTCCAAAAACAACAGATGCTGGCGAGGCTGCAGAGAAAATGAAACGTTTATATACTGTTGGTGGAAATGTAAATTAGTTCAGCCACTGTGGAAACAGTTTGGAGATTTCTTTTTCAAAGAATGTAAAGCAGAACTACCATTCAACCCAGCAAACCCATTACTGAATATGTACCCAAAAGAAAATAAATCATTCTACCAAAAAGACCCGTGCACTCACATACTCATCACAGCACCATTCATAGATAATAGCAGATATATGGAATCAATCTAGGGGCCCATCAATGGTGGATTAAAGAAAATGTGGTCCATATATGCCATGGAATACTACACAGCTATAAGAAAGAATGAAATCTTGTCCTTTGCAACAGCCAGGATGCAGCTGGAGGCCATTATCTTAAGCAAATTAACACAGGAACAGAAAACCAAATACCGTGTTTTCTCACTTATAAGTGGAATCTAAACACTGGGTACTCATGGAATAAAGATGGCAATAATAGACACTGGGAACTACTAGGGGGTTGAAAACCTACTATGCTTACTACCTGTGTGACAGGATCATCCGTACCTCAAACCTCAGCATCACACAATATGCCCATGTAACAAACTTGCAGATGTTCCCCCTGAATCTTAAATAAAAGTTGAAATTATTTTTAGAAGGTAACAGTGTTTTCTTATTGATTTACAAAGATATCTTTCTAGGTGAAGTTTAGCTATCATTATCTGTCACCTTGGCTATAAATATTCGTGTAAATTTGAAGTTTGCTTTTTGATCATATTTCAGGTTCAAGAATGTTTCATTTTTACAGATATAATATTTTCCTCTATTAATTTTATTATTAGAATGCCATTTTATATACTGACATGAGTTGAATATTTATCTATTTTTAATTTGTTTGATTTTAAAATACTTAAATTAATCATTTAAATCATATGAAATTTATTTTTGTGTATTGTGTGAACCCAACATTGTCTTGATTTCTTTTCCCTAAATATCCAATTTTCTCAACACTCAAATGCAGCCTAATTTTATTAATTGGTGATGTTTTCTTTGTCAGGAAGTTTTAAAAAATAAATATTAGGTTGTTTTCAGAGTTTTGAGTTTCATTCAGTTGATCTGCTGATTGATTTTCTGTACTAGTGCTACTGTTTGTATTATTAGTTTTACAATGTTAAGAATTCTTTTCAATTTTTTATATAAGTTGTAAATTTACCCTTCGTGAAGATTTTGAATTGTTTTATAAATTATTTTTTAAAATCTTATCTTTATAAATTATTTATATATTATAATTTATTAGGTTGATGCAAAAGTAATTGCAGATTTTGCTATTACTTTTATATGGCAAAACCATAATTACTTTTGCACCAGACTAATATTATACAATTATTTTTATAAAATCTTAATGTATCAAGATTACATTAAGCCCATGAATTCATTTGGGAAAACTGTCTTAACATTTCATTTATTCAACAAGTATTTATTGAGCACATATCATGAAACAGGCCCTGGTCTGAGTGCTGAGGTTGCAGCAATGAATCCAAAGTTTTTGCCCCAGGAGGCTTATTTCTGGCTTATCCAAGGGTATTGCATCCTTTTCAATACATTATTTTAAATCATATTTTATATATTTTAGTAAGGCTTTTTTTTCAATGTGATAACTTTATGCATATGGATCCCATCATTTCCAGTTGAAAATAGAATTTCCAATTCTTCTAGAATTTTATACTGTGTTTGCTTTTAGCTTACCATTATATTTTAAGTGGCTCACTCAGTGATCCGGCATATTGTAGGAGCAACACAAAAACAAAATCTTGTTGAGTGGAGAAATTTATACTTTCATTAAACATGTGAATGGAATTTTTTTGTTCAACTTGTTATTTCTGGTATATATTATATTAGTTATCTATTGCTACATATCAAATTACTCCCAATAGCAGCTCAAAACAACATGTATTATTTCACAGTTTTTATGGTTCAGGAATTGGCCATCACTTAGGCAGATTCTCTGCTTCATGCTCTTTCAAAAATCTGTAATCAAGGTGTTGGCCCAGAGTCTGTGGTCTTAACTGAAGGTTCAACTGGGGAAGCATCCACTTGCAAGCTCACCTATACAGCTGTTGGCAGGATTCAGTTACTTGAGGGCTCTTGGCTAGAGGTCATTCTCAGTATCTTGCCAGTTTGGAACCTTGAATATGCTAGCTTGTTTTACCAAAGAAAACAAAAGGGAGTGTCTGCTAACATGAAGGAAACCACAATCTTATGTAGCAATGTTAAGGGGATCATGGATTTTATTTACAGCAACCATAGCAAGTTCTCACATTGAAAAACTGAGAAAGATCCTTCATGGTTCTGACTAGAGAAGAGGAGTAATCATTGTGAAATATGACCAGCTTCTCATTTATATAGGTTATATCTATTGGTATCTATTATATTAGAAATTAAAACAGAAACGTTAAAAAGAATTTTTTTTAAAAAAAACAGTAAGTATACATGTTAACATATTTTGACAAAAGTAACTATATTTTCAAAACAAGCACTTGGTGAGAAGAGCGATATTTTATTTTTGTAAATCTCTTCAATGTCTGGCTTAATACAAGGTAACTGGATTCTCACATCTGTTTCTGCATTCAATCTGTTGTGATACATTGTTTTGACTAAAGTATATGAAGAAGATCCAGCCTCTCACAGTGAGAAAGTATTTAGTAACCTTCATGGAAAATTGTTATTATTCTGTGATACTACACCAAAACTCCACAAGTAGCAGTTTCTTAAATGATAATTGCAATGCAGAATCTGAAACTATTATCAGTGAACTTTTCCTGTTCATCATACCATTATCTTAAAATCAACTGATCTGTTTTGCACTTTGAATGGACCTTTTACCCATGTCTGATTTTGTAACATAATGCATTGGTCATTTGGAAAATGTTGCTTCACTGATTTAAATAGACTTTCCAAATGTTGACACATTTCACAAGGCAGTATCAACAGATCACATTCATTACTATCACACCAGTCTTATCAGAAAAGCCTTAAAGTATTGGGGAAGCTGTCAAGCTCACAGTGGCAGTTACAAATTTTCCAAAATTCCAATTTTTGTTTCAAAGCTCACCTTTTATTGTTGGCAACAAATACTGTCAGTTGTTTCCCTTGAAGTGACAAGTTCACTTTGTTCATTTTTGACAAAATGTCTGCCAAACACCTAAGTATGAATAACCATAGTTTGTCAGTCATTCTTTCATGTAAAATGGTGTTCTATGAAAAGAAAACCCCAGCTATTTCAGTTCTCAACTCAGATATCTGCATAGATGTATATTGTGCTTGAGTAAGCAGCAAAGTGCTTTATGTATACCTCTCATTTTGTTGCACTCAAGGCTCAGGATTTAATACAGTTAATATTTTTTACTGCTTCACCAGGACATTATTAAGTTATACTGGATTTTTTTTTTCCTGTGAGTACACAGTGATGACAAATAGGACTACTACACAGTTTGGTGCCATTGCTTTGATTCAAACTAAGGTACTGGCACTTGTAGCTATAACTGCTTTTGAACCATCAGTTCAAATGATGATGCAATGAAAAAGGCAGATAATACCTTAGTATTTTTATGAAAATACTTTTGAACCCATGGCCCCTTTGAAGTATCTTAGGGACCCCTAGAGGACTCCAGGGACTTTGAAAATTGCCCTGTAGGGACAAAAAAGAAGGGAATAACAAAGTCTTTGTCAGCAACATCCAGATAATTCAGTGCCTGCTGCTTCTGCTACCTTCACAAGTGTATGATGGATTTCTGAGGTAGCATCTGCAGCCGTGGTAGAATGGAGAAGTTAAGGAACAAGTAACCATAATACACAAGTATAGGATGGCCTAATTTAATTATAAAGAAGTGAAATAAATTAAACAGTCTAGAGATTCAGGGTCAGTATACAGAACAGGATTTTGCAGGTGACTTTTCTAGAAGGTAGTAGCAGGTAATGATCATCTTTGACTACTCTGGATTGATGGAGACAGTGGGAGGGGAAATTGCTTTTTAGGGGGAATCTGGGAAGGGTCAACTAGCAATGGAAGGTCAGCATGGGTTTTGCCATTCCTGAATACACAAAATGCTAGTGGTTAATGACATTCTGGGGACGGTTTCATTTTGATGAAAAAGGAGGAGAGCACATCTGAGCTGTCGTGACATTGTTAAGAATGTGGCTAGTTCAGATATGTGTGGCGTTGGGGGTCAGCTTGTTTTGTGCTCACAGTCATATTGCTGGGTGTATAAGAGATGAAACTTCCTCCCAGAAAGTGGTGAGTTAAAGGCAAGTGAAAATATTGTGCATTTCTGGATGTTTAAGGAGTCCAATAGAACAAGTAGTAATACCAATCTGCAGCGGAAGTAAAAGTCTTTTCTTATTAGCAAGTGCAGTTCAGGAGATATTAACCAATACCACAGAGTCCTCCAGCCAGCTTTGATCCTCCTGAATTTTATGGAGAAAAACATCTTCTAGGGTTTGAAGCCAAAGCAGAAGTGGCTGTAAACAAAATTTAAAAGTCGGGTTTTCAGACTGTATCTGTAATAAGCTTTCAGCTGAAATGAAATGTAATTAGCAAGTACGATAATGCATTTTTCTTCATTTAGCTCTTCAGTGGGTTTATAAACAAATTCTGTCAGTTAACTCATAAAGCAGATGCATCCACTACACCCTGGCTAAGCATGTTATGGAAGACAGCCTCGTGCAGGTGCAAGAACTACAACAGGAAGATCTATTTATCAATTTACCAGTCAGGAATGTTGGCAACAATGAACATGCACCATTTTTAAATGTTCCCCAATGAAGAAGGTTAAGAAATATTATATCCGAGGGCTTATGAAAGAAAAGCTGAGCAGCAGCACTCAAATTCTCATAGTAAACATTGTTTATTTTGTAATGCTCCATGAAGACAACCTCAAGTGTCATTGGGTGTCCAAGACAACACTGAATGCTTATTACTCTTATGAAAATATTATCAGTGACTATGAGGTGGAATCAGAGGGGTTTTATTTTTTTCAAACTTTTCTATGTCTTTTTACATTGCCTTGGAAATGTAAAAAATTAATTTGGGAAAAGTGAATGAAAACAGAACTTTGGGCTCGTCCCAGAAAAGATTTTTTTAATACTAACGATTTTTTTAAAACATGTTTTAGCTTGTTTGGATTTAGGAAAATGAAAGCCTGTATTCTGCCACATACTGCCAGACCTTAAAGATATATTAATATAACCCCTGTATCAAGGGGCTCAGAACCTAATGGGTGAGGCAAACAGAGGGTAGATCACTTCCAATATCCCAGGGAGGACTGAGCGGAGGTCACAGGATCCCAAGAAAAGGAAGACTAACTTTCTAGAAGAATTGGGGAAGTCTTCACAGAGCAGACAAAGACATTTCAATTAGATCTGTACAAACACTTAATAGGGATAAAAATGAAAGTGATAAAAATGTTTGGAACTAAATAGTACCTTGATTCTTATAGAGAAGATGTTTAGTATTGCCATTCATAATATTTTCTAGAAATGCACATAGAAATTCTGAAATGTCTAGATTCTTGCCATATTAACTACCAGTAATAATAGGGTAAATGTTAAAATTTCTTTAACACTGAGCATCTACATGTTCTAATCCTTGTCATGTATTCTTATTTTAACTCTTAGGAAGTTTTCTTTCAAAGATTGATAGACATATGAATAATTATTGTGCATTTCCTTTTTTTTTTTTTTCCCACACAGTCTCACTGTCACCCAGGCTGGAGTGCAGTGGCACAATGACGACTCACTGCAGTCTGGACCTCCTGGGGCCAAGCAATCCTCCCACATCAGCCTTCTGAGTAGCTGGGAGGGACTACAAATGCACAGCACCCTGCTTGGCGAGTTTTTTTTTTTTTATTATTTTTTGTAGAGACAGTATCTCACCATGTTGTCCAGGCTGGTCTTAAACTCTTGGTCTCAAGCCATCCTCCTGCCTCAACTTCCGAAAGTGCTGGGATTACAGGCGTGAGCCACTGTACCTAGCCTGTTGTGCATTTTCAATGTAAAGCCATTAGCCTAGATCTCACTCAAAGAATCTTCATTTAAATTTTTCCTATTAGAGCATAAATTTTCATATGTGCATCCCATATTTATAATTTTCAGAGTGCCTTCATGTTTATATGGTCATCTTTCTATCCCTTATGACTTACTTCATCCATAATAATATCTCCAACAACATGTCTTTTAGCTCTTAGAAACTAAAATCTCTAGAAGAAAGTCTTTCTCCCTTCCCCTATAGCTAAATCCTGTGATCCAGATCCAGACTATGGCAATAGTTTTGATTGTTTTGGGCATGACCCCTGACCAACTGTGTGTTAAATAAATGTTCCTTTTCTCTTCCTCTCATGATGATCATGTTCTTTAAGATCCAGCTCAACTTAGCAGAACGAGGAATCCCTTTTCCCCCACCCCAACCCACATGGATTGTTTTCTTAATTTTACACAGTGTCAGCTCTTCTCATGTACTCTTGCCTACTCCTTATTGTACTCAGATGTTTTGAATCCACTCCTAGGCAACTTATAGGCACTATAATGGATCAATGTTTTTTCAGCTCCATCAGAAGTTCTGGTGGAATCCTGCTTAGGAATGCTACACTGAATTTTCTTCTGGTCTTTGGCCACTAGAGAAAAGGAATCACTGGGAATGAGGCATCGCTGGGACATTTTATCCCTCATGAGGACCCTGATGCCCCTGATACCTGAGGGATATTTACTATGACTTCCGGGCAAATTCCTGCGGCTTATGCTCCTTTTTGTTCCCACCAGGTCCCAAACTAGGAACATGCTTCTCATGTTCTCTGGCAGACCTCTTACAGCCACCTCCTGGGATCATAGCACTCACTCTGCTTTCCTGGACCTGGTTTCATTTCCCAGGTTTCCTAGATGAGACCTCCATGGGGCCCTCACCTGTGGTGGATGTGGCCAAGCTCTGCTACTTCCAGGCATTGTTTTATGCTGTAGTGCACCTTGACCTCCACCACCAGCAGCTACTCTTTCATCATATCCCCTTAAGTTCCTGCTGATTCCCTCTCTGCTGCTTCCCTGCCACCACCAGCTGCCAACTGTCACCCCCCCAGTCCAGATAAGCTATCGCCTTTCCTAGCAATCTTGCCTTTCCTCGGCACCAGGGGCTAGATCCACTGTAATCTCAGCCTTTCCTCATTGTCATATTACACTGGTAACACCAGCTTGAGCCACTAACAACCACCACCTAGAATCAAGTCTAAAACAAATCAAATTGTGCCATTCTCAGATATCCATGAATGCTGGTTGAGAGTTTTTCCACTAGTTAAGTAGCATCTTCTGCACAGTGTTTCAGGAAGGAAGCTGTACAACTATTTTTATGCTGGGAGCTGGGGATTCCCAGAGCTCCTCTACTGTAATTCAGAATGCATTAGTACCACAGTGAAAGTTCTTCCTTTACATATCACCAAGAGAATTTTTAAACCCAAGGTGTGTATTTGTTTTAGAAGAGGATCACAGTTAGTATACATGAAAACATTTTATTTGTTTCTCCCCAAAGATTGCTGAAGTGAGTGTAAAACACTTGGAAAACTATTTCTGTAAAGTGATGGTCCTTTTTAGAAATGCGACTTTTCTGTACTCCAAATAATTCTAAGTGAGAACCCTTCTTCAAGAACTACAATCTCTCTTTTTTTTAATCAAGAGCTGCAGTAGTATGAGTGATATACATTTTATTCCTAATGCAAAAATTTTTGCCATACTTATGATAATTGAGATACCAAATTATTTTACATGAATATTTTATGAGGAAGAGGTAACCGATTTTAGTTTGAGATGAAAATTAGAAGAGAAATGTTATTACAATATGCAAAAGTACTTTGTAACTGTGATCCAGCAAATAAATACACAATGGTGTTATTAGTGGAAGTAGTTCCTAAATAAGCTACTTTTGATATGGTATGAAATTCAAGGAAGCCTACATGGTAGGGAAAAAAGTGGATTTCAAATTGGCATTTTGTTTACTTTATAAATTAACATTTTTAACTTAAAAAATTAGGTTATGCAATCTTTTACCCTTTCTTTTTTCTTTTGTCTTCTAAAAAGATTGGGAGGAGGGAAGGAATGTCTACAAATTGCTATATCCTAAAAACTTTTCTCGTTATGCAACGTTAGCCAAACCGTGGGACATGGAGTAAAAAGGTGATTTTGTATCATAAGGGGTGAGGTCAGTTACCTAATCACCATCCAATACATTTCATTCTTTCTTCCAAACCAAAATGAGTTGTAGGATAGACTGCATTGGCAATAGATGTTTCATTTGTGTTGCTTAAGTTTTTGAAATATATTTTGGGTAAATTGCGTTAAATTTATTCAGTATGGGAATATGTTTTAGAATACAACATCTAAGGTTATCAAATGATATATATTTCGATGTTTAGTGCAGAAAGCCTTGGTGGTAGGATGCTGCTTGTGGGCATAGGATGAGAAGACCTCTCTCCTCCATACTCTAGCTACTTTAATGTGTGTGTGCATCACATGGAGATCTTGATGACTGCAGATTCTGATTCAGTAGGTCTGGGATGGGTCTGAGATTCTGCGTTTCTAACAAGCTCCCAGGTGATATGAATGCTGCTAGTCTAGGGACCACACCTAAAGTAGCAAGCCTAGATGTCAAAATTGTTTTATCCCAGATTTAGAAAGTGTCTTGCACAAATTTTGTAGGTTGTTTTTGAATCGAGATGTCACGCCTGTCTGATGTATCTTACAACTAAGTTTTGCTCATTTCAGTCTTCTCAACTTTGTCCAGAATTATTGAGCAGGGTCGGACATGGTGGCTAATGCCTGTAATCCCAGCACTTTGGGAGGCTGAGGCGGGCAGATTGCTTGAGTCCAGGAATTCAAGGCCAGCCTGGGCAACATGGTGAAACCCAGTCTCTAGTAAAATTACAAAAATCAGCCAGGTGTGGTGGCATGCCTGTAGTCCCAGATACTTGGGAAGCTGATGTAGGAGGATCGCTTGAGCCTTGGAGGCAGAGGTTGAAGTGAGCTGAGATCACACCACTGTACTCCAGCCTGGGTGACAGAGTGAGACCCTGTCTCAAAACAAAACAACCCCACAAACTTATTGGGCAAATAAGCATACATACAATTGGCAATTGAGGTTGAGCCAATCTGACTGCACAAAACTCCTATACATATACCATAAATTATCCCTAAGAGATTAAAAGGCAGTTCTGATTCCACTGGATTTGAACCCAGGAGTATGAGTTTTGCAAATCAGCAAAATACAGAAACATCATCCTGCAAGGAGCTGATATCATGAACCATACATATTCCTATTGCGAGAATTACTGGCAAAAGCAGAAGGAAAACAAAAACCCCTTGTAGATTTTAATTATTTCCAAAGAGTAACAACAACAACAAAAAAGAACTCAGAACATGCCATCTGGGGATGTGGAATTTAGAACAAATGAGGTTTGCTTTCTAAGAATGATACTCAGGAGAGAAACCAACAGCTAAGCAGGGTATAACCAAGAGCTAACGGTCTGCACATTTTGTTATCTCATGAAAAGCATAATTTACCAGTTGTGGCAATAATAACAATGATAACGATGTGAATTAATAAGCTTGCTAGTGAAACCACCATTCAAATATACGTTGGGTAATTTAATTAGCCTTGGCTGCACTTTCTCTGTCAATCCCAAACTTACAGGGATTGAATTGTTAAGTACATTTTTCACTCTGTGATTCTGAGAAGTTTATTTTTACCTGGCAAATTATTTTAAATGTGAGACAAAGCAGGGCTGCAGTGGTAAAATCACATAGGAAGCCCACGTCCCTGCTCCCCAAGCCTGGGCCCTCGTTACCCGCACCCTGGTACACAAAAAGCTGGTGTGAATTTCAGATCCTGGGTCTGCTCTAAATCATGGAAACCAGAGAAATTAGAAGTGACACCGTTTACCCAGGGGCCTTTGCCACAGAATATTTTTTCTGGAACTTTTACATCAGTCTCGGAACTCACTGGCTTCATTAAGTCACGTGTCATTGTGTTAGGAAGGAAAGCAAGAACACGTTATTAGCTAGGGATTTTTTTCCCTTTCCCTCCACCGTCCTCCTTTCTCATTTCACTTCATTGCATGTTTCCCTTCCCTCTCTTCCCCTTCCAGATAGGCATTACATATCTTTCATCTCAGGGCTCTTTATATACCAACCTGAGTTAACTTTCTTGGTGCATACTAAGAGGAAATAAATTTCTTTATGTTCACAGAGTTTTGGAAGAGAACTTCCAAAACTGGTTTTGGGATGTTTGAGGGATGGTTTATGGGTGCTGGTTGAGGGATGGTTTATGGGTCATCATTTTACTTCCCTGTTGGTATATTCTTATCTTTCTTTTACCCACGTCTTCTTCCTTTCCTTTTAAAGCTTACATTTTTAGAGCAAGGGACAAATCATGAGCAATAACTTTTTTTTTTTTTAAGGAGGAGGAGGATGACTGTCATTGAAACTAATGTGTCTACTCGATAACAAAAACTGTCCTAACCTCCCACAGAACACAAGCCCCAGGGGCTGGGAAGAACAAAGCCACCCTCTGAAAGGAGAAAGGAGAGGGGAGGGCTTGGGGGAGTCATGTGCAGATTCTCATCACTGTGGCACCAGCCAGAGCCCACAAACCATTTTCTCATCCTCTGGCCCCAAGAGATCAAGGAAGGCACTGTTTGGAAAGTTGCCTCCAAGGAAGTCTTTTGTTTGTCCTGGTGGCTTTCCCTGCCTTTTCCTAGGATACTCAGCCTGGTCTGAGTCAAAGGAAACTTCCAGGACCCTTCTTTTTCTTTCTGATTTAGTTTGGGTGGTGGTGGTCTTCATTGAGTACTTCCTGACTTGTTTCCATGCCTCCCCCTCCCCATGTAAATTGGGAATCTTTTACTGGTAGCTGGGAATAAGAAGAGACCCTTTTCTCTTTATATTGAGGATTCATTTCACCTCCAAGTCAAAAGCAACTTTGTCTATTGTTTGCAGAAACTTTGCATGCTCTATGGTTTTGAAAATTAAAACAGTAACAATAAATGTTTTAGGCCTAAGGAGGTACCTGTGTCCAGAGAACTGTTTTATCACTGTCAAAAGTCATATCAATGTCTGAAAAATAAACTTCACCTAAATACATAATGGTGGGTGATATTATTTTCTGCATTGCTAGTAAAGAAATATCGTTTAAAAAACAATAAAGGTTGACAGGGGTTGGTTTGATGTCATGGGAATGACTGCTAATGGGTAGGAGTTTTCTTTTTGGGGGTGAGAAACAGATTTTAAAATAAATTGAGGTCACGGTTGTGCAACCCTGTGAATATACTAGAATACATCGAATTATGCACTTTACAGCAGTGGTCCCCAACCTTTTTGGCACCAGGGACCAGTTTTGTGGAAGACCATGTTTCCATGGACTGGGGGATGGTTTCGGGATGAAACTGTTCCACCTCAGATCATCAGGCGTTAGTTAGATTCTCATAGGAGCACACAACCTAGATCCCTTGCATGTGCAGTTCACAATAGGGTTGGTGCTCCTATGAGGAGCTAACGCCCCTCTGATCTGACAGGAGGTAGAGCTCAGGCAGTAATTCTGGCTTGCCTGCTGCTCATCTCGTGCTATGCAGCCCAATTCCAGCCTGTGGCCCAGGGGTGGAGACCCCTGCTTTATAGGATCACTTGGAGACCTTTCTAATTTTACTCAGGTCCAAGCCCTACCAAAGATCAAATGAAAAAGAGGTGAGAAGAGGCCATCAATATATTCTAAATATCCTCCCTCTTAAAAGTCTGAGTTGAACATTCAGATGGTTAAAAATCACAACAATGTAAAATAACTCACTTCCAGTCTTCTCTCCATCCGAGTTGTACCTGGCCTCCACTCTATACAGAAGTAACCACTTTTATTAGTTTTTGTGAATCTGCACATGCACTCACAAATGCCTCAGGATCACCTAGAGGGTTTGTTAAAACACAGACAGCTGGGTCCCACCCACAGAGTTTCTGATTCTTTAGGTCTGCTGCAGGGCCCAGAATTACATTTCTAACCAAAACAAAAAAAGTGAGTCAGGACTAGACAAGATCAATGAATCAATGATGAGAATAAGAAAAGGGAGGGATAATTGTTTATATAAGAGCCTGAGATTGGCAGGCAGAGAAGTTTTAAAGGAGCAGTGGGGATGAGGGTGGTTAAGGAAGATGTGTCTTCCTTAGACAAACTTGCAAAGGAAGGGTCGGGGTCAAGACATTGAGGGACCTGAGGCTTGAGAAGAATCAGCCACCAGTAGTGCACTGTTCAATATGGCAGCCACTAGCGGCATGTGACTGTTGAGCAATTGAAATGTGGCTAATCTGATTGAGGACATATATTTTTAATTTAATTAAGTTTAATTAATTGAAATGGGTATGGGAAAACTGATATTTTATTCAATTAATGAAAAATTTTAAGTATGCTTCAAACAACTTGGTATAAATCTGTGTTTTCAGCTGCAACTTTTATGATATTTAAATACAGATCAAATAATTCTATTGAGATAGATGTTCTAGAAGCATAAAATATATTCAAGATGTTGAAAACCTAGCATGAGGTAAGAATGTAAAACATCTCATCAATAATTTTTATGTTGACTACATAATGAAATAGTAATTTTAATATAAGGGGTTAAATATATTAATTAAATAAAAGTAATGTTATTAATCATATAAAATAATTTCTGTTCATGTTTACTTTTTCAATGTACTTACTAGAAAATTTGAAATGACATATGAAATAATTATATTTTTATTGGACAGCACTGATTTATACCTGTGGCAAGGGATAGAGTAGCCATTAGCTATATGTTGCTATTTATATTTAAGTTAAATAAAATAAAATAAAACATCCAGTACCTCCGTCTTACTAGCTACATTTTAAGTGTGCAATAGCTGTGCATGCCTACTGGCTACCATTTTGGATAATGCAAATATAAAACACTGACGTCATCACAGGAGTTCTATTGAGGAGCTTTGGTCTATATCTTTTCAATGAATTAAGAGAAGAAGTCCTGTCCTAAGGGTGATATTGACAATTCGGAGGAGAGAAATAAAGGTATGAAATGGTGGATGTAGAAATGCTTCAGGGCATCTATAAGAGATGAGTAGACGGATTGGAAGTGTAGCTATAAAGCCCTTGCAAAAGCGAGGCAGTTGAAGTTTGAGAGAGAGAGAGCATGGCAGCATGTCCAAAAAGTCTACATAAGAAGTGACCTGCTTAATAGGCTAACCAGAAACTCCAGATTAGGGAAGAAGAGGACAACAAACCCAAAAGGGGACGGAGGTGAAGCATACTGTGAAGGTCCAAGGGAAAAAATGAAGACCACAATGAAAACAACAAACAAAACTAAGTTTGTTAAATGTAAGTGAGAAATGAAAGAGGGGTGAGATGCATCATCTGATAAGAGAAATAATAGGAGAAATTGTTAAGTTTGTGTCATGGGGGGTGGATCCATTTCAAGGGATGATGGAGGCTAAGTTTTGACTATATCAGAGGGTAGCTGAGTTTGGAGTTGATAATGAAGGATCCAGAATATTTGAATGTCAACAATATGATAGTTACAGTTTTTGAGGATGATTGCTGGTAGAAAAGATAGGGAGAAGACTGGGCAGTTGCTGAAGGTGGAAGAGTGTTCAGGAGTTGGTGGGTGGCTGTGGTCAGGAAAGGGAAATGTTGAATAAGCTAATGGTCTGAACCCCAACAAAAGCTGTAAAGAGAGGAGAACGATGATCAGAGTGATGTGGGGAAACAAGAAATATGCTGATTTATGACATTGCCCTGAACTTCCTTAGTAAAATGTAATCTTTCCCTTTTTTGAACCCTGGGGCACTTGGCATTCCTCAGGTAAAACTTTTTATGCTTTGTACTGTGACTATTTATATAGTCATCTAAGCCCTGCCTCTTATTCCTCTTCCCTACCAACTTCCCTGATCCCCAGCCACTGCTTCCATCAGATACACCATAGATACTCTGGTCAGACTGGAAGTCCTTTGAAAGTTGGAACAATGCTTTCCTCATTTATTCCAGTTTCTAGATCTCAATAAGTTTATGTCAAACTAAGTTTGATTGAGATTCTTGTAAGCAAAAATATATAGAGAGAGGCTGGTTCTATAAGTTTAGGTGAAAATTAGAAGAACATCTGTAGTGAAACATCACATAGCTCTGCCCGCTGTGTCTTCATTGTTCATCATTTTGTCAAAGATTTGAATGAAGACATCCTTAGGCAAATAACACAAAACTGAGCCACAGTTCATCTTCCCAGAGTGTTAAGCAGAAGCAGCCTAGTGGCAACATGCAGGATGGATGCATGACAAAATGGGACCCAAGAAGAATGGTATCAGCACCTCAGTATCATTTCGACAACATCTTTTTTTTTTCTGAGATGAAGTCTCGCTCTTGTTGCCCAGGCTGGAGTGCAATGGTGTGATCTCGGCTCACTGCAACCTCCACCTCCTGGGTTCAAGCAATTCTCCCACCTCAGTTTCCGGAGTAGCTTGGATTATAAGCATGCGCCACCATATCCGGCTGATTTTTTTTTTTTATTTTTTATTTTTAGTAGAGAAGGGGGTTTCTCCATGTTGGTCAGGCTGGTCTCGAACTCCTGACCTCAGGTGATCTGCCTGCCTTGGCCTCCCAAAGTGCTGGGATTACAGGCGTGAGCCACTGCGCCTGACCCCAACAACATCTTTGTTTTTGCACAAAGCACTGTGCTGAGCTCCGCATATGGACCTGGCTATAGCAATAGTCCCATGGTAGAATGCTAATCATGCAATGTAGAACTATGAAGGCAAAAATGCAAAGCAGTAAATTTCAGTGACCTGGTCCTCAGAACAGTGCCTACTAGTTGACTTGGGCAATCATTGTTACAGCAAACTAAAAGTTTAGGACACAAGCAGCCAAATAGGAGAAGCTAACATTCGTCTACATAAGGACAACAGTTTGAGCCCCGTGACTGATATTTTAATCCCTCAGCACCCAGAGGTCAGGGCTTTATATGCCAGAAATGGATCAGTTACCCAAATATAATGGTAACATAGAGCATGTGCCTGGAGCAACATGTCAGTCTGTGTCATCTTGGATGTCCCAGGGACTACAAGTAACGTATGCCAGGATATCCAAAATACTAACATTGACTTCCTCCTGACTGCCCTTAATATCCTTTCAAGGGTAATTAACAATTTGGTAAAACTGATTTTGAAAAGAGGAGAAACAAAGACAATATTTTATTTACTTTTTTCTTCTCTTTCTCTAAGATCTGTTTCCCTCTGTACTCTTTACAGTTCAAGTTCATGCTGTAAATAATTGTGTCTCATTTTGTTCTTGAATTTGGGGTAACTCTATAGTGTAAGGGCCATCTGGACACATTTGTTGTGACTCTCCTATCTACATTTGTGTAACCTGGACCATCAACAGGAAAATGCAGCCTGAATTCTGCACAGAGAATGGCAAACCCCAGGCAGTGAAATGGAAAAACTTAGTCGGCCCAGGGAGGCCTCCATTTTGGGCTGCAAATTTGGATATTTGGAGCCAAATTCTCATTCCATGTGACTCCAGGGGAGCTTTGGTCAGTGTGTAATTCAGTGTGGGTTGGGCAAGGAAAAGACAGAAGAACATGAAACTGCCAAGTTTGAGGCCCCATTACGCAGTTGTGACCTGACCGAAAATACGGTGCCGAGTTGTGTGTGGGTAACTCAGCCATAAAAAAGGCAGCTGTGGTCTTATTAGTCGTGAACTTGAGATCATTTTAGTAAAAGATGAATTGCCCCTAAATGATTGATCTGGTATTTGGAGGAAATGCTGTTCTCTGTGCTTCTCTCAAATGGAGAAACTAACCAGACGCTTGTCCCACACCCACAATGGGTATTTGTGGTGTGGCTTGTACCATGGCCTGCTGAGGAATGATGACCTTGGACTGACAGTTCCCCTTTAAGTAGCAAACTTGTGTTTTTCATCTTAACACGATATGCCAGAGGCACTGAATAATAACCTACATCCTTTCACACGCCACATGTCTGCTCCGGGTTTAAGCAGATAAAAGCTAGAGGAGTGTGTTCTGAGTGGTCTGACTGAGGCTGGAAATGGGGATATTCAATAAGAGACGGCAAGCCCTCCTTTTTTGCCCTCAGGCCCCCTCGAAGAAAATCGTAGAAATGCTCTGTGAGCTTGGACTCAAAGTAGCTTAAAATTTCAAGCCAAGGGGAATGTCCCTCCCCTTTTTTGTGAGGTTTTGCAGCGAAATAACCTGTTTGCCTGAGAGATTAGATTTGTCAGCTTCGGCATTGCATGGGAAGGTCTGACCTTGAGAATTACGGGGCTCTCAAGACAATCAGCCATGGAGGAGAAAAGCAAGCCTGTGGCTGGGATCAGCCGGTCAAACTCTCATCTGATAAGAACCCAGAAGGAGAGAGCCTGGGCATCAGGGGGGCCAGCCTACTAGCCTCTGTCTTCTCCTGAGTCACAGAAAAATCAAAACCTGAGAGTAGATGCTGGAACATAGACACCATACCCTTTTATTTCTGTTCCAAAAGAAAAAGAGGTGGAAGATGGATTTTCTTCCTATACTGCCTCTTAACCTATACCATGGTGCTAGATTTTCTTCTGAAACTTCTCCCTACCTATTAGCCATTCCAGCCTTAGTGGAGGACCAAGGAGGAGGAGGAAGAGACTAGAGAGTAACCCACTAGGATTGAAGTTACTTTGGTCTTGAAAATGCAGATTATTTTCAGGTGTGAACTAAAAGAAGTCAAGTGTTATATCAGCTATTTGGTGAGAATAAAAACTTTGAGAATGTTTCCTGTTTGTATAGCATTTAATTACCTACCCAACAGTTTCTGCTGTTTTGTCATTTGATTCTCACAAAAGTTCTATGAACTAGATCAAGCAGGTGTTATTCCCCAATTCTACAGATGAAAAAACTGAGTCCCCAGCTGATTTTGTAGCCAGAAATCACAGAAATATGTGGCAGAGCAAGTGTGGTCTAGGAATTTTGTCATTCTACACAGTTTCCTGCCAAAGTCTTATCTCATTGCAAAATAACACAGTATGATGAGTGACCCTTGGCATACTCTGTCATTATGCCTTCATCTGTGTGTATGTATGTATGTATGTATGTATGTATGTATGATCCTAGTTCAGCTGTGGTCATCTCAACTGGGATGATTATAACATCTTTCTTGTGGCTGCCTCAAGCTTCCCCCCTTGCAATCCATCAAAATATTTTCCAGCAGGATCTTCTTGGTGGACCATTTTGGACTGAAATGGGTTTCACTTTCCATGAGATAGGAGCCAAATTGCTAATTAAGAAGTCTATCAAGAGGCCCTTTCTTTCCCCCCATCTTCTTTCCTTGCAAGTACATGACTGTTAGGTGGTCCTTCTCACTCCATCACCAAATAAGCTTGCTCTTTCTGGTCTCTGCATGTGATCTAAAACTCTCGGAATAACACCCTTACCTGGGTGGATAAGTGTGTACCTATACACACCTTTAGCTTTTTGGCTAGCACAGGAAGGCTTTGAGATCTTTTCAGAACACTGGTTTTTGTTTCTTTTCATTTTGTCTTAAACACAGGAAACTTTCAAAATCTCAGCTATGTGGAGGGCCTCATCCTGATGGCTCCCTCTGCCTGGAGTGTTCTGTCTCCAGATACTAACGTGGCTTGTTCCCTCACCTCCTTCGAGTCTTCACTCCAACTTCATTCCTCAGTGATCCCTATTCCCCATCACCAACATAATTTAAAAATCTCAACCCATCCACTCCCACTTCACATCCCCAGTCCCACTTACCTTGATCTACCCTTTCTTTTTCCATAGTATGTATCCCCTCCTAAAATACTGTGTAATTTACTTATCTGGTCTGTCTGCTGTTTTATTGATCTGACTCTTCTTTCTAGAATTAAGTCCTAAGAGGAGAGGAAATTGGGTTTTTATTGTTCACTGATGTATCCTAAATGCCTAAAGCAATGACTGGCAGATAGAAAGTGCTCAAAATAAAAAAAAGTTTTGTTGAATCATTGAAATTTCTGTCCTCTGTAAATATTACCTCCCTTCTTCAGCCTTCAAGATTGTTCCCATTCCTCTCTGCCAATCACTAGTTTCTTCACACCCAATTACATGAGACCAATAATTATTTGCAGTGCATAAAAATCTAGGTGCCAGTTTTCATATCTTGACAAAAATGTGAAATGCTTCATCCCCTCCATCCTTTGTGACCCTTCTCCCTGCTCTCTACTTTCTGTCACAATAATTGCCAGCACATGTGTGTTACATGGAATGTTGTATATAGGTCAGTAGATATCACTGGGTAAAAGTAAGGAAAAGAAAAGTTATTCAATGTTTGCAAGCATAAGGACAGAATCATTTGTGGTGGAGGTATTTGGATAATGGCAGCACATACTAGGCCATGCAGGCCATTCCATGTACAGTATTAGCTTGTAAACTTTCCCCTACCATATGAACCAGTTGTTAGGGGAATGATGGAGGGGGGGGATGACATAAAACATCATCTCATTTACTAAATAACTGAATAATTCACAAAGAGATAATATCTGCCATGCTAATCAGAATAATGACACTGGTTCACTTAAGCATTGCCTTCTCGGTAAGGCAGTCTGCTTGGGAAACTAAATTATGAACTGAAGGGTTGCATGATGAATATAAATTCAGAGAAAAGGAAATTGGTAGTGACTAACTGGCAGCAGTGATATCCCAACTCCAGTATTTAGAGATACGGACAGTGGACCAAATGGTCACATCAGTGGTCATAGTACCCTCAGCCTACACATGCCACAGACACAGTGGCAGAGGCTGTCAGCCTTGACTCTTGTTCTTGACTTAATGATAACATTATACTTTTGTTATACTCATCGATCTTTCACTCATTCTTATTTTAACATGCACATGGACTTTACATATTAAAATTTCAGTTTATAAGTTTCCAGTTTATTATGTAGGCTGATTCTATTTTATGTCTATTGCTTAGTGGTAATAATGGCAGACCCTTTCCACTCCAGCCCCCAATTTGAGTAAGAATAATATGGGGTGACTTTCCCCCAACACTGTATCTTCATTACATGCATCCAATGCCATTGTCAATGGCATTAGAGAACGAATTACTACTATGATCTATATAGATTAGGTAAACCGTGATTTGCCTCAACCACAGAATTCACCATTCTGGCACTAGCCTATACTGCATGTTCTCTAATTTCTAATGCCATCCTATATGATAATTGTCCTTGTATCATCTGGCCTAATGTCTTCTGTCTCTTAAGTACAGTAAAAATTCTTACATGTTTTAAAATGAATGCAAGTATGCCTCTGCATCTACATATATACCTGTGTATAACCTAAGTGAGACATGAAAGGGAAGCATCACAAATGAAAAGACTAGCAGATTTGACTACTGTCAAATATACTAGACTGAAAAGCAGTAGTCTTATTATCTTAGCATAATAAATGTTAACTAAACATGTAACATATTGGGAGAATATATTTGCCTCATATTAACAGACCACACTTAACACATATGGGAGGAAATATTCACCATGACTACTTGTTACTACCCCAAGCATACAAATATTTATGTTAATTTAAAAAAAGACAGCTATCAGGGAACAGCAAAGTATGTAAATAGGCAATTCTCAAAATAAGAACTTCAAATGTCCAGAACTATGAAAAGTTTCCCCATCTCGCTAGTGATTACAGACATATGTGCTAAAATTTTTAACACATATCTAACCTGAAAGATAAATAATTTCATTACTTTTAAGAGTTCAACTATACATATGTTGAAAAGAATGTAGAGAAAGGGACAATCTCAAACTCCATGTCAAGAGTATAATGGCAACATTTTTTAAAGTTTTCTTTTAGAGCAGTTTTACCTTTGCCTCAAAATTGAGAGGAAGGTTCAGAGATTTGTCATTTACCCTCTGTCCTCCAACAAGCATAGCATCTCCTTTTATCAATATCCTCCCATCAGAGTGGTACATTTGTTACAATTGATGAACCTACACTCACACTTTATCACTCAAAGTCCATAGTTTACATTAAGGTTCACTCTGGGTGTTGTACATTCTATGCTTTTGGACAAATGTAGTATGATATGTATCCACCATTACAGCATCATGGAAGAGTATTTTCACTGCCCTGAAAGTTCTTCTTGCTCCACCTGTTTATCTCTTCCTCCCAGAGCCCCTACAAATCACTGATCTTTTTATTGTCTCCATGGTTTTACCTTTTCAAGAATGTCATATATAGTTGGAGTCATACAGTATGTAGGCTTTTCAGATTGGCTTCTTTCACTGGAAATATGCATTTATGTTTCTTCCACATCTTTTCATGGCTGAATATCTCGTTTCTTTTTCGTACTGAATAATATTCCGTTGTCTTTACATAACACAGTTTACTTATTCATTCACTTACTGAAGGACATCTTGGTTCCTTCCACATTTTGGCAATTATGAATAAAGCTGCTATAAACATGTATGTACATGTTCTTGCGTGGATATAAGTTTTCGAATCCTTTAGATAAATACCGGAGTGTGATTACTGGATCCTATGGTAAGAGTATATTTAGTTTTGTAAGAAAACATTAAACTGTCTTCCAAAGTGGCTGTATCATTTTATAGTTCCATCATCAATGAATGAGAGTTCCTGATTCTCCACACCCTCACCAGCATCTGCTGTTGTCAGTGTTCTGGATTTTAGTCATTCTGATAGGTGTGTAGTAGTATCCTACTATTGTTTTAATTTACACTTCCCTGGTAATATATGAGGTGGAGAATCTGTTCATATGCTTATCTGCTATCTGAATATCCTCTTTACTGAGGTGTCTGTTTAGGTCTCTGGCCCATTTTTTAAATTAGGTTGTTTTCCTACTAATGGGTTTAAGAATTATTTGTCTACTTTTGGTAACACTCTTTTATCAGATGTATCTCTTGAAAACATATTTTCTCCTGGCCTGTGACTTGTCTTTTCAACTGTGAGACTGTCTTGCAGAGAAGAAATTTTTAGTTTGGATGAAGTTCAACTTATCAATTATTTCTTTGTTGGATCACGTTTTTGGTGTCATATCTCTAAAGTCATTGGTTATCTAGATTTTTTTCCTATGGTATCTTCTAGGAGTTTTATACTTTTGCACTTTACACTTAGGTCTGTAAATCCATTTTGAGTAATTTTTGTGACATATATAAGGTCTTTAGTTTCTTTTTTTGTTTGTTTCTAAAAAAAGATTTTTGTATTATTATACTTTAAGTTCTAGGGTACACGTGCACAACGTGCAGTTTTGTTACATAGGTATACGTGTGCCATGTTGGTTTGCTGCACCCATCAACTTGTCATTTACATTAGATATTTCTCCTAATACTATCCCTCCCCCAGTCCCTGACCCCCCAACAGGCCCCAGTGTGTGATGTTCCCCACCCTGTGTCCCTGTGTTCTCATTGTTCAGCTCCCACTTATGAGTGAGAACGTGCGGTGTTTGGTTTTCTGTCCTTGTGATAGTTTGCTGAGAATGATGGTTTCCAGCTGCATCCATGTCCTTGTAAAGGACAGGAACTCATTCTTTTTTTTTTTTTTTTTTTTTTGAGACGGAATTTTATCGCTCTGTCGCCCAGGCTGGAGTGCATGTGCCGATCTCAGCTCACTGCAAGCTCCCCTCCGGGGTTTACGCCATTCTCCTGCCTCAGCCTCCCGAGTAGCTGGGACTACAGGTGCCGCCACCATCGCCGCCGGCTAGGGGTTTTTTGTATTTTTTTTAGATAGAGACGGGGTTTCACCGTGGGGTTAGCCAGGATGGTTCTCGACCTCCTGACCTCTGATCGCCCGTCTCGCCTCCAAGTGCTGGATTACAGCTTGAGCCACTGTCGCCGCCGGACCGGAACTCATTCTTTATGGCTGCCATAGTATTCCGTGGTGTATATGTGCCACATTTTCTTAATCAGTCTATCATTGATGACATTTGTTGGTTCTGAGTCTTTGCTATTGGTGAATAGTGCCACAATAAACATAGTGTGCATTGCCTTCTATAGTAGTAGAATGATTATATAATCTTTGGGTATACCCAGTAATGGGTATTGCTGGTCAAATGGCATTTCTAGTTCTAGATCCTTGAGCGGAATCGCCACCACTGTCTTCCACAATAGTTGAACTAATTTACACTCCCACCAACCATGTAAAAGTGTTCACTATTCTCCACATCCCCTCCAGCATCTGTTGTTTCCTGACTTTTTAATGATTGTCATTCTAATTAGCATGAGATGGTATCCCATTGTGGTTTTGATTTGCATTTCTCTGATTACCAGTGATGATGACCATTTTTTCATATGTCTGTTGGCTGCATAAATGTCTTCTTTTGAGAAGTGTCTGTGTTCATATCGTTTGCCCATGTGGATATCTTTTTTGCATGTGGATATCCAGTTGTTCTGGCACCATTTGTTGAAAGACTGTATTTTCTCCATTGTATTGACATTACTCCTTTGCCAAATACCAGTTGATTATATTTATGTGGGGCTCTTTCTGGGCTCTCTGTTCTGTTCCATTGATCTCTTCATACTCTTTCACCAGTACCATAGTGTCTTGATTACTTCAGCTTGATAATATGTCTTGAGGTTGGTAATATTTGCTCTCCTTCAATAAAGTATTGTGTATCCTGGGTCTTTTTGCATTTCCATATAAATTTTACAGTTTGTCAACATCCACAAAATAACTTGCTGGGATTTTGATTGAGATTATATTGAAGGTATAGACCAGGTGAGAAAAACTGATATCTTGACAATAATTGAGTTTTCCTACCTATGAACATGGTATATTGCTTCATTTATTTAGACAATCTTTTTTATTTCCTTCATCAGAGTTTTGTAGTTTTTCTCATATAAATATTGTATATATTTTGTTAGATTTATACCTAAGTGCTCCATTTTTGGAGGTGCTAACATAAATGGTATCATGTTTCTAATTTCAAATTTTACTCATTCACTGCTGGTATATAGGAAAGTGACTGACTTTTGTATATTAACCTCACATCCTACAACTTTGCTATAATCACTTATTATGGAGTTTTTTTGGTCATTATTTAGGATTTTCTACAGAGACAATCATGTCATCTGTGAATAAAGACAGTTTTATTTCTTCTTTCCCATCTGTATATCTTTTATTTCCTTTTCTTGTCTTGTTGCATTATCTAGAACTTCCAGTATGATGTTGAAAAGGTAGTTGCAACTGGGTGTGGTAGCATGTGCCTGTAGTCATAGCTACTCGGGAGCCTAAGATGGGAGGATCGCTTAACCCAGGAGTTCAAGGTTATCCTGGGCAACATAGCAAGACTCCATTTCTTGTAATCAATCAATCAATCAATCAATAATAGGTAATTGCTACATTTTAAAGAACAATTTGACAATTTTTTTCAAGACGTTAAGCACAAGTACATTTGACTTAGTAATTCCACTTCTATAATCTATCTTAGAGTAATACTCTCAGAAGAGCATAAGGATATTTGAATAAATATGTTTGTGACAACATTGCTTGTAATAGTAAATTTTCTTTCCCCAAATATATATCATGAATCATCTGATAAATCTATAAAATAAAATCTATGTAGCCATTTTAATGAAAGAGTAGATCTGCATGAACTGATATGGAAGTATGTCCACAATATATTTATTAAATGAAAAAAAGCAAGCTTCAGAGTGGTATCCATTGTAACAATATTACTATAGTAATGTTACATAGTAATATCCATGGTGTAATCACATTTTTATAACAAAAATGTTTTTTGAGACAGAGTCTTGCTCTGCTGCCCAGGCTGGAGTTCAGTGGCATGATCTCCACACACTGAAACCTCTGCCTCCTGAGTTCAAGTGATTCTCCTGCCTCAGCCTCCCAAGTAAGTGAGATTACAGGTGCACACCATCATGCTCAGCTAATTCTTGTATTTTTGGTGGAGAGGGCGTTTCGCCATGTTGACCAGGCTAGTCTGGAACTCCTGACCTCAAGTGATCTGCCCACCTCAGCCTCCCAAAACGCTGGGATTACAGGTGTGAGCCACCACACCCAGCCTACATTCTTTATATACATATTAATAGATAAAAGACCTGGAAAGAAACATATCAAAACATATCAACCCCCTAATGCTATCAGATAAGGACAAAATTTCCCCTTTTATTTCTGTACTTTATACATTCTTTGTATACATATTAATAGGTAAAAGACTTGGAGAGAAACATATCAACCCCCTAATGCTATCAGATAAGAACAAAGTTTCCCCCTTTATTTCTGTACTTTATACTTCTCTAGTATTGGATTTTTAAATAACACTCATATATTTTTTGTATGAGTTTCCTGGGGCTGCTATAAGAAAGTACCGCAAACTGGGTGGCTTAAGCAACAGAAATTTATTGCCTCACATTTTCAAAGGCTTGAAATCTGAAATCAGGGTGTTGTCAGGGTTGGTTCCTTCTTGGGGCTATAAGAGACACTCCATTCCATGACTCTCTCTTAGCTGCAAGCAGTCATAGGAATCATTTGCTTGTACATGGTGTTCTCCTGGTATCTTCCCATCCTCTTCCCTTGTTGTGTATCTGTCTCTGAATCCAAACTTCCCATTTCTATAAGGACACAGTTATACTGGACTGGCACCCATCATAATAACCTCATCTTAACTCGATCATCTGCAAAGATCCTATTTCCAAGTATGATCGAACTCACAGGTTCTGGGAATGAGGACTTCAGTATATGGGAGGGACAGTGTGTAATTCAATCCATGGTGTTAATTATGTAAAGAAAGCAATTAAGAAAATGTGGTTTATGCTCTTCACTCCCACATCAACTTCTTTGCCTCCCTTCTATGTTTCTGTTAATACTTTCTTTGTAAATATCAAAATGTGAGCAGCCTTTCTGACTCTTTCTCCTGAACTTTCTCCTACCCAGTGACCCCTCCCATCAGGTATAACAGACTTTTTATGCTTTTACACTAGTGACACTGGATCACAAACTCATGAGTGTACAAGACACATGGATTTTTTATCAATAATAGTGGGAGTTTAGAGTCTCTGCTTCACTCCTAAGGATAGCAGGTCAAGAAATAATACATGCATTATAGCTCCTATGAGAGCTTTACTCAAGTCTGTTTCCTTTTTCTCACTAATCCTTCATAATGCCCTAGTTTCATAATGTGATTTAGTGAATTAAACTTGGACAGCCAGAAATTATATAATTAATTACATTTGGCTTCAATTATATTGACTAATTGATCCAAGCCTGTTCACAGGCTACCTGCAACCAGAGGTGGAACAGGCAGGTGGTGAGGGCTCATTAGCTTAGTAGTTTGTGTGGGCTTGCTAATCTAATTTTAAAAATTGTTATAAATCTCAGATGGATCATACCATAAGTCAGAAGAGTCTTACTTCTTCCAAGCACCCTATGTTATATATGTTTCTCTTCATCAAGAGGCCTTTGCCATCTCACCTAGACTGCAGCCCCCAATGTCAGGCTCTCCCTACTCTATCAAAACCCAATTCATTTCCCTGATATGGGCCTTAAATAATGGTGATCCTGGGCTGAGAGTGGGGACAGGAAGCAGTTGTGGGTACAGTAGAAATGGTTATGTGCCCCAGGCAGGAGCACAGTCTCCAAAAGCTGTGTCTTTTGATGAAATGGTTGTGAAAACTTAAGACTTTAAAGTCTGGCTAACCAAAATGTCCTCCCATGGAACAGCAGCAGCAGCACCTCAAAGCTTTTCAGAAATGTAGAATGTAAGGCCCCACCCCAGACTACTGAGTCAGAATCTCAAATTTAGCAAGAATGTCAGGTGATTTGTATGCATTTTAAAATGTTGAGAAACCCTGCTTTAAAGGAAGTTTTGTGAAAGCAATGGTCAGTAGGTTCCACATGTGATGTTCACATCAGTGGACAGACTGAGTGACCCAGTGAGAAGGCAATAAAAAAGAATACTATTTATTTTAAAAAGTAGTGTCCCTTTTATGCACTTACTCTCCATGCTACCATCAATTTTAACCCCGTTTTTAGGTGCTCTTTGATGTAAGAACCTGGGTATCCTTTGGTTGTAATTACTCCTCTTTTCACAAACACTATGTATTTCCCCAAAATCTTCAATATGACATTCTATATTATATTCTAACCTAAATTTCTAGCAATATTTCCTCTTCCAATTTGTGCTATATGCATCAGTCCAATAGGTGTGTTTGCTAATCCTTGGACAAACACCATGCATTCTTACTTATTGGACATGCTAGCATAGACTTCTCACACTCTCTCCTCATTCAGTGTCCATCTCTATGAAGACTTTTCATAATTCTTCAATCAAAAAGAATCTCTCTCTTGGCATCTTTATAAGATTGTATGCCTCTCTTAAACTGATTATATTGTTTTTATGGCAGTCATTTTCTCTCCACTCGATTGGACTAGCACAGTGCCTAAACACTCAGCAGGTGATTCATAACAATTGGATAACTGACTGAAAGAATGAATGAATCTGTGGTCAGGACATCACCACATTATTCCTTGAGGACTGGTTAAGTTCTAAAAACTGTGATTCTATTTGTTGGCTAATTCCTGAGGTGGTAGTATTCATATCTTCTCAAATAACACTCTCAGGCAGTGATTAGACTCTACCAAGGACATTTGCTTGGATCAAAACCACAAGATAATGTCAGCCTTCCTCAGCCTATATCAAACCCAGACTGATGGTGGTTCCAGCGACTGCAGGGGCAGCCAGGCCCTCTAGGAGAGGCAATCTCTTCATGACAGCCCTTCTAGCTTATGCAGTTACTGAGGGTCAATCAGCTTTTAGGACATAATTTCACCCAAATAATCTTTTAAATCCAAAAAGATCCCGAAGGAGCATTGATGAGAAGAGATGCATATAGCTGCAGCCAGAGGATTAAACTATTTGCAATGACCACCTGCAGAGCTTCTCCTTTGAACTTCAGAAATAGTGCTTTCAAGGCATTAGCTTCAAAAGCAGACTTTATTTTATAACATTATATCATGTTAATTTTACCTTTCCTGATATTGGCATGCTATGTGGTAATCCAGATTACACCAGATTGTACCAACTTTTATCCAACATACAGTTTCTCTTTTGAGATAGATTAGGTTTGGTTTCCTTTGCTTAAGCAAGTACAATCATGTGTTACATAACCATGTTTTGGTCAGTGATGAACCACATATATGATGGTGGTCCCATAAGATTATAATACTGTCTTTTGACTGTATCTTTTCTATATTTAGATATTTTTAGATACACAAATATATAATCATTGTGTTACAATTTCCTGTAGTGTTCAGTATAGTAACATGCCGTACAGGTTTGTAGCCTAAGAGCAATAAGCTAAATCATATAGCCTAGATTTGTAGTAGGTTATCCCATCTAGGTTTGTGTAAGTACACTATGATATTTGCACAATGACAAAATCACACACATTGCATTTATCAGAACATATCCCTGTTGTTAAGTGATACATGACTGTACTTCAGAGGTGATGCACCTATCAAGAAACTATTGTAATGTGAATATCAATATCAGAAATAACTAAATCAAATTTCCTGTGGAAACCCAAGGGTGTATACAATATATTTAAATTAAAAGTGATTGATAAAATCTAGTTTAGTGGTTTTATTTTGGTAATTTATATATAACAAAAAATTTATCATTTTAACTATTTTAAAATATATAGTTCAGCAGTATTAAGTATATCACATTTTTGTGAAACCATCAACACCATCCATCTCCAGAACATTTTCATCTATTCCAGCTGAAACTCTGTACTTATTAAACATGAATTTCTTGTTCCTCCTCTCCTTCAGTCCCTGACTACCACTATCCTACTTTCTGTCTCTATGAATTTGCCTTAGATTCTAGATACCTCATTTAAATGGAATCATACAATATTTGTCCTTTTGCATATGACTTGTTTCACCTAGCATAATGTTGTCAAGGTCCGTCCATGTTGTAGCATGCCCCAAAATTTTCTTCCGTTTTAAGGCTGAATAATATTCTATCGTATGTATATGTCACATTTTGTTTATCCACTTATCCATTCTTGGATTCTTGGGTTCCCTCTACCTTTTGGCTATTGTGAATAATGCTGCTATGAACATGGATGTCCAAATTGTAGTTTAGGTTGTTGAGAAAATCCAGCGTTTTGAACATGAGGTCAATGCATTTGGAGAAGCACAAGCTATAGGGTTTATTCTTCCATTGATTCAATGTCCAAATCCACATTGACACTGATAACTCATCATACATCAAATAACTAATTCTGATAATCAATCCTCCAGTCTTCGTAACAACTAGTGCTTATTAATGTGAAAAGGAAATCTAAGCAATGTAAATGGGGATTTTGGCAATTTTACCTGAGCACAGATGATAGAAAAGATTGTCTCTTGACTGGGAGTGGTGGCTCACTCCTGTAATCCCAGCACTTTGAGAGGCCAAAGCAGTTGGATCACTTGAGGCCAGGAGTTTAAGATCAGCCTGGCCAACCTGGAGAAACCCTGTCTCTATTAAAAAATAAATAAATAAATAAATAAAAAATTAGCTGGACGTGGTGGCGCTCGCCTGTAATCCCAGCTACTTGGGAGGCTGAGGCACGAGAGTCACTTGAACCTGGGAGATGGAAGTTGCAGTGAGCCGAGATCGTGCCACTGCACTCCAGCCTGGGTGGACAGAGCAAGACTGTATCAAAAAAAAAAAAAANCCTCCAGTCTTCGTAACAACTAGTGCTTATTAATGTGAAAAGGAAATCTAAGCAATGTAAATGGGGATTTTGGCAATTTTACCTGAGCACAGATGATAGAAAAGATTGTCTCTTGACTGGGAGTGGTGGCTCACTCCTGTAATCCCAGCACTTTGAGAGGCCAAAGCAGTTGGATCACTTGAGGCCAGGAGTTTAAGATCAGCCTGGCCAACCTGGAGAAACCCTGTCTCTATTAAAAAATAAATAAATAAATAAATAAAAAATTAGCTGGACGTGGTGGCGCTCGCCTGTAATCCCAGCTACTTGGGAGGCTGAGGCACGAGAGTCACTTGAACCTGGGAGATGGAAGTTGCAGTGAGCCGAGATCGTGCCACTGCACTCCAGCCTGGGTGGACAGAGCAAGACTGTATCAAAAAAAAAAAAAAAAAAAACAAAAAATAAAAGATTGTGTCTCTTATAGTAAAATTGTCATTTAATTTAAAATAGATTCATAATCAAATCATTACACTTTTTCAAATTCCACCTATTTAGAGTTATCAAATAAAGATGTATTACTGAATACATCTTTATTTAAAATAAATTTTCCCAGCTTTTCCATGTGGCTTCCTGAAGATTCTGCACAGTAGCACTACCTGGGAGCTTCCTCTTATATCTTGTGGTATTTGGAATGAGGGTGATTTTCTTTGACCACATTCTATACTCTATTTATCCACCTTATGCCACTAGCTCTGTAGCCAAAAAGTGAACATGGTATTAATGGGATGCAGTCCTATTGACAGTAATAACAGTGTGGATTGCTAACCACATGATAAGATCAAGATGCATATTTGAATTGGCTGTATTTATGTTCCAGATGCAAGATGATTATCTGACAGCAGAGGCAACATGATTTAATACATAAGGCCCAGGGCCAGGAATCGGGAAATCTGGGTTTTATTCTTGGCTTCATCACTTAGGCCATGTATACATGAGTGGAGTATTTTGTAATTGCACTGTTCTTGTTGACCCCAAACTGCTTCCTGCCCTGCCCTGCCACCAGAAGTGTTTTACTACATTGTTATGATATCATTGCCTCTCTTCTTTCCATCTATTTCTCTTATCTTTCCCCATCTTCCCTATTTCTTAGTAAATTGTACTAAATTTGTATCATATGAGCAATACATAAATGCATTTTATTATTTTTCAAAAACTTACAGAGAATATTGATTCCCCTGAATCTTCACTCTTCTATTTCTAAGCACCTCTCATTCTCTTGTTCCTAATCTTGTTCTTTTTCCTATCTACTTTTATTTCATTCATTTCCTGATTGTAGAGACTCACCTTATTTCTACACTACCCTCTTTTTCATACCTACACCAGCTTGAGTTTCATATAAAATATTTCCAACATAAAATATTCCTCTAAAATACACTAAGGCAAGGGGAGAAATATGTGAAGTGTTACAGAGAACACAAAAAGCAAACTAGGAAACAGAATGGAAAACTGGAAGAGTCCCAGGGATCTGTGGCATTGGATTCTGGGTGAACTGAAAACTGCTCTCAATGCATCCCATCCTATCAAGTAGGTAGTTAGCAGAATTTTCTCTTGAGAATTCTGAGAGGCCCTCTCAAGGAAACTTGGGATTTCCTTGAGAATTAGAGATCTTTGCATTTCTGGGTTGCTGTCATCCCCACTTTCAGCAAAGAGATGTCCAGGCTGATTTCACATCCATGGGGACACTCTTCTGCCTCATCTAACCTCATGAGGAGGAAGAGGATGGTAGAGAATGAAGAATTAAAAGTGCCAGAAGACTAAGGATATCTAGCCATCATCCACAGCATTCTTCCCCCTTAGAAAGAGCATCACTGAAGAGGTCCAGCATTGGGCTGAAAGGGACTAAGAATGGTCATCTTGCCTGGGTAAATCTTAATTTTTTCCTAGGTCATGTTGGCAAAGAGGCTGAAAGGAGAAGGTTGGAGACTGGTTATGTTGGCCAGAATGTGCTGTTTGGGGTTGTGTTTTTTGTTCCTTTTGTGTTCCAGTAGTTATATGCTGAGTGATTCAAGATAGAGTTAGCACTTAGTAATTTTTATAGCAATAAAATATTATTGGCAAAAATAAAGACCCATGGTTCCTTGACCTGAATACTGCCACAAAACTCAGGCAGTTTAGTAATTCTCAACTATATGGATATATACATACATACACATTTGAAAACATTATATATATTCTTTATCTTAAAAAATGGAGCAGGCAAGTGGCTGAAAGCCTAAAATTACTGCCTTGCCACATACCACATAGTTTAATAAGTCAAACTGCTTACTATATTTCATATATTCAGAGGCTTTCATACTTTTTCTGTTGTCTTTTCTTATCTTTTCCTCTAATCTTTTTTTTTTAATAAAGAGATAAAGTATCACAGGTGTAATTAAGTCCTTTTGGCAGCCTTCCCTGATCTCATTTCTCTCTTCCTGTCTCTCTCTTAAGAGGTAACCAGTAGTCCAAACTGGTGCATCTTTTATGTTCATTTTCTAAGTTTTAATTGCATCTGTGTGCATCCTGAATTAATAAACAATACTGTTCAGTATTTTAAAATTTATAAGCATTGATTTATTCCATATGTATCTTTTGTACTCAACATTGTTCTTGAATTTTTATCAAATAGTCGTACCACCTCTCAATGCTTACGATTACATGTGCAAGTTCCTAATTCCCTTGTCATCCCTTCTATCTAATTGCAAATCCCCAAGGCTCTGTTTGACCTTATAGAATTGTTGAAGATGCAGTTCTCAACAACATCACTAGATGTTGTAAGTATATTAAATACATTTAATAAGTGGGATCCATTACCTGATAATAGCATTTGTAATAACTTATAGGACTGGACCATCCTCTGATATTTAAATTTTGGAGTTTCCTTAGGTGACCTTTTGAAGTTTTCTAATGGTGTGTCTAGAACATAATGATCATATAAAATTTGACATATGTAATGACCAAGAAAAGGCCATAATATTTTAATTACATCACAGAAAAGATAGGTGTATCTTATCATTCAATCTGTACTCCAAACATATTCTTACCAATTGATTTATTAGAATGTTAAAAGCCCATATCCAGACTTGCCTCAATCAATGAACACATCCACAAGTAAGATTAATGTGTCCAAATAAATGTTCCCTCTGAAAAGAACCAGAGGTCTTTGGAGAAGTGGCTGATTCTGTGACAAGAAATATGCAAGATGACCTGGGAACATCTCATCCTATAGATATCAAGTAAACTATCAAAAGACTTCTATGGTCATTTCAAAAGGACTCAGGAACCAAAATAAAGAGGCTTCAAATGACCAGAAATAGGATAAATAGTGCATCAATTCAGATAAAAACTGCAATGGATTAAAACTGTTCAAATATGTTTAAATCTATGGTCACCTTTGAAGAATGCAAGCCAACTCATAATTTTGAAAATAGGTAAACAAAAAGAAAGAATCAAGTATTTATTCCACCTTCCCTATATATTATATGCCAATGGGTAACTGCTATGGTCTGAATGTTTGTGTCCCCCTAGAATTCGCAGGTTGAAATCCTAATTCCCGGGGTGATGGTATTAAGAGGCGAGGGTTTTGCGAGGTGGTTAGGTAAAGAAGCCTCCACCCTCAAGAGTTTGGATTAGTTCCCTTATAAGAGACCACAGAAAGACTCCTCTCCTTTTCTACCATGTGGACCCTCGCCAAACATTGAATTTTCTGACACTCTCACCTTGGACTTCCCAGCCACCAGAAATGTGAGAAATCAATTTCTGTTGTTTATAATCCACCCAGTATATGGCATTTTGTTATAGCAGCCAAAACAGACTAAAACAGTAACAAAATAGGAAATGCAAGAAAATAGCTCTTTGAATAAGTGTTATAGCTAATAAATAAAGAAGAGATGATAGAATTATAATATTACTATTTTGCAACCTTTCATGAACTAATGGATTAATAATAGCTGCTAACAAATATCTCACAAATAGAGATAATTCTTCATAAGGCCAGGTGCAGTGGTTCACCCTTGTAGTCCCAACACTCTGGGAGGCCGAGGTGCGTGGATCACCTGAGGTCAGGAGTTCGAAATTAGCCTGGCCAACATGGTGAAACCCTGTCTCTACTAAAAATACAAAAAAATTAGCCAGGTGTGGTGGTGTGCACCTGTGATCCCATCTACTTGGGAGGCTGAGGCAGAAGAATCTCTTCAACCTGGGGGCAGAGGTTGCAGTGAGCTGAGATGGTACCACTGCACTCCAACCTGGGGGACAGAGTGAGACTGTCTACAAAAAAAAAAATAAATAAAAGAGAGAAAACTCCTGATAGAAATACAAACCACCACTACTTTGACGAAATAGCCTCAACAAACAAATCAAATTTAAATCCAACAAATCTCTAGGTCCAGCTAATAATTTATGTGAAATACAGTCAGAAGAAAAACATATGCAAGAAATATATTAAACCACACCATGGGGATGCAACCAGCAAAACCCCAACCCAATGAAATTCTGTAGGAAAACCAACCTGTGTCTTCAACAAGTAAATTACAAGCAGAAAGAAAGGGAGAGAGAATTCATAGATTAAAAGTGACTTCAGAAACATACCAAGAAATCATAACATGGAAAATTTACTTGAATTCTGATATAATCAAATGCACCATTAAAACACTTTTATGACATTTATGAGATCATTGGAAATATGAACACTGTATGATAACATGAGGAATTGCTTGAGTTTTTTTTAGGTTTGAAAATGGTACTGTAGCTGTTCTTATAATTTGCATGATTTCTTATGTAAATAAGGTATTTAGAAAAGGATTAGTATATAGGTTTTGATTCAAGATAATAAGGAAAGAATGTATGGTATACTTCAGTAACTAATTGATGAAGTAATATGAGGAGAGGTACAGACATAAATGAAACCAAATTGGCCATAAGCTGGTAATTGTTGAATCAGTTCATGAGCACATGGGGATTTGTTATACTATTTTATATGTTTGAAATTTTCTGTAACAAAAGTTTTGAAAAAACCTAACTGGGGAAAATAAAGTGGGGAAGAGGAATTTAGACATCAAGCTTTGCTTAGGAGTCTCTGATTGTAGTTTTTCTAAGACAAGAGTTGCAGATTCTATAAGAAAAGGGGTCACTTTAGGAAAGGATATGATGTGAAAACCATAAAAATAAATTCCAGGAACAGCACTTGTTCAAACAGCATACCTGTGATGTTTGGACCCCAGGGGGTGCTGACATGGATTTCAGAAAGTTTTCAAATTCCCTGAAGTTGTAATCAAGATATTCTCCATATGTGCATATGTGTAAGAAGAAAGTGCAAGCTTCATCAGACCCTTAAAGGAAACCCTTTCCTCCTGAACTTTTAAGAACTACTACCTGCAGCAGGGAAATGAAAACAGAAAGGATATATACCCATGTGTTCCATGGCCAACCCAATAGGAAGTGAGCAGCTGTGAGCACTGCAGGATCTCTGTGAAACTGGATACTTGGGCAGTACCACAGTATCTGGGTTGTATCTGTGGTCAGTCATCCCTTACTCTTCTAGCTGAAGAAAAGGTCATGGTGAACCATGACCCCACGCACTTTACCAACAACTATTATCAGTGCTCATGCAGCTGTAATGGCAGCAATCCTCAGTTTAGGGAATTTTCAAGTCAGCACTTTCTGTTCAGAATATCTATTGGCCCTGGAATTTTCTAATGCTTCATAAAGGCACTGTCAATAAGTGTCTTTCTGATGCTGAAAATAAAAAATGAGGCTAAGGTTTAGGAAACCCTGTGTTACTCCAGCACACCAGACATCTAAGAGAAGATGAAGTAGAAACTTCCAGGGACATTGACTAGCTTCTCTCAATGATTTATTCATTTCAGTGACTTATGCAATTCATGATATGCAGTCTCCGAGATGAAAACAAAAGTGGTGAGTTTTCCTAGACTAATCCTTTTTCTCCTACAAAAGGTAATCATGGCTTTTTGCCTGCTGGGAAAAAAAGTTGCAGTGGTGACTTGGGCCACCAGCAAGAAGAGGCTTTCAGAATAGCAAGCAGGTTTTTACTTTCAAGTCTGTGCTATTATATTCAAATAGACACAGAGTTCCAGAGCTCTCAGGCGCCAAATGCTCATTGTTCAAGAATAATAATAACTATAAAACAGAACAGCATATAGATTGATAGGTCCTTGGAGGTTATAATGGGGATCAAAGAGTTTAACAACTCACTAAATAGGCATGTTTTTAACAACTGAGCTGATCATAGCCTTTTTGGAGACCCTGCATGTCTAAAGATAAGCTTATGCTTCTAGTAGAGAAATAATGACCAGTGTATTCTGTTGCTGACCATCCAGGGTTATTTTATGCAGCACTTGATCAATGCTTGGGTGTTAGAAGACCAATCATTATTTAAGGGAATCAGCATTGCTGGGTCTTAGATTGGCCTGATAAAGGGAGGGGCCCCTAGAGAAACTGAGAGATGCAAGCCATTTCTCAGACTGAAACAGAATCAATCACCTATTATAGAATGCATCTTATGGTGAAGTTATATAACTCATCCACATTCATTTGGCCCCTACATCAGAACAAGATGGCCAGTGCCAAGCACAATGCCTTCCTTACATGTAGAAGGAACTCAAACATGTGTTGAATGAATTACTGCAGCATATCAGTGAATTTGAGCATGAAATCACTGGCTAAAGAAGTTTTTCTATTCTAGAATTTACTCTTTCATCAGAAAATAAAGGAATGGAGAATGTATTAGGCTATTTTGACATAACCCAAATAATAGTAGCTTGCGTTTTTGAATATTTACTGTACATTGGGGAGTATTATAAACATTTTACATGTGTTAATTCTCACAAGCTTGTGAGACAGGTATCATGATCCATTTTTACAAATAGAAAACTGAGGCACAGAGAATAAAATGTATATGCTATAAGTCTTATAGTTGGTTAGTGGTACAGCCTGGAATCAAACCTAGTCTGACTCACTCCAGGATCTGCAGTCTTTATCAGTGTTCCAGACTGCCACTACCTATCCACAGCAAGTGAACAAAGGCCTTATTTAAAGATCTGCATTTACTTTGAGAGGATATTTCAAGGAAAATTTTCTGTATAAAAAAGATGCCATATACTACAGTGGTATAGAGCCTAGGCCCCAGAATCAGGATTTGATTTATGGCTCTACTAATGATCCTAAGCAGGTTAACCTCTCTAAGCTTACTTTAAACTGGAGATAATAGTACTTGCCTCAGAGAGCATTTCTGAAAATTAAATAAAATAGTCCACATAGGATTGGATAAAGAAAATATGGCACATGTACATCATGGAATACTATGCAGCCATTAAAAAGAATGAAATTTTGTCCTTTGCAGCAACATGAATGCAGTTGGAGGCCATATCCTAAGTAAATTGACAGAAGAACAGAAAACCAAATTCCATGTGTTCTCACTTGTAAGTGGGACCTAAACACTGGGTACTCATGGATATAAACATGGGTTATAACAATAGACACTTTGGACTACTAGAAGTGGGAGGGAGGGGGACAGTCAGGGTTGAAAAACTAACTATTGGGTACCATATTCAGTACCTGGGTGATGGGATTAATTGTACCCCAAACATCGGCATTATGCAAACCTGCACACGTACCACCTCAATCTAAAGTAAAAGTTGAATGTATTAAAAAATAATAATTCACATAAAGCACTTAGTATATTTGGCACACCTAATAATGATAATAATAACATATTTACTGAGCTATTATGTACTAAACATCCAACACATTTTAGTTAAAATAGTTCAGTGTGCTCAATGGCAGCTTGATATTCACCACATTTGGATGGTTTTTAGTCTTTCTTAACATTAAGTGATGTACTTATCATCATTGAATTCAATAACTTTGTGAAACAATCTTCATTAGCCTCAAGTTAATGATTAATCAAAATAAGATTGGGGCTTTTTTTTTGTGAAAGGTTTATATACTACTAAGATGCCCTAAATCAGAGAGTTGAAGAAGGCTAGCCAATTATATGTTGCTCAGATCCACTCCCTTTTAAGTAGGAGTTAATATTACTAAAGGTCAGTGAGAAAACATTTTAAAACCTGCCTTGACTATTTATTTCCATATAGAGAAGTGGACTTAACATCAACTCTGGATGTCGTCGTAACTTTCAGACCTACTAAGACTTCTCTGGCAAGGCAGGATGGAGAAAAGAGTAAATCAGGACTAGAGGGGACAAACTAGCTCTACCCAATAACTGAGAATCTTGGCCATTACTTAGACCATGCACAGGTGTAATAGTGACCTTAGGTCTGATTCCAACTTGCAATGATATTCAATAAGTCTGATCTCACGGCAGGAGCACCACAATAGTCTTTAGGCTACAGTAATATGTGAAGGTTAACTGATGGTAACATCTTGGTTCTTTGGGATTTCATAATAAGAGGGAGACTTTTTTCACAAAATCCAGTTGTAGCTACATATAAACCTGTGGCAAAAGGAGTAAGAACAAGATCAGGATTTTGAAGGAAAGATGGTAAGAGCTAGAAAGGTTTTCAGGACCATGGCCAAATGTAGTCCAGACCTGACAGGGAGCTGGAAGGAGTGAAATCCAGGAGCCAAGAAGAAAATCTAACCTCCTCTCTAGGAGCGTGTGCTAGAGGATATGAGAAGAAGCTGCAGCAAAGATAATCATGAATGGCTTTTTGAGAATTAAGTTGAAACTAAAGCAGTATAAGGAAGCACAGATAAGTTGGAATAGCAGTGGTGAAGACCTCAAATCCCTTCATGCGCTAAAGCTGAGATCTCTAACCTGGAATCCATTTATGGAGTTCAGAGGTCCCCCTGGAATATGCACCAAATATTCTTAGGTGGACACATACGTGCAGTTTTCTGGGAGGAAAGTTCATAGCTTTCATCTGATTCTCAAAGCAGTCTGTGATCCAAAAAAGATGTATGATGACTGGCCTGAGTGAAGTTCATATAGACTTGATTATTTGGTAGTTACATTCATGAGACATATTTCCTTAATGTTTGAACTCATGAAAACCCAGGTAGTAAATAGTGAAATCACAGCATTTTCACATGCTGCTGTTCTTCATATCCAAAGAGGACCCACTTGGCCCTCAGAGCCACCTGCCTTTGATGAGGCTACCAAAGAGACTAAGGCCTGATCAGAAGGCTAGTGTCCCCTTTGCTGACACTGCATTCTCAAGACTGCCTGGGTATGTGGCTGCACCTCTCTTTTTTTAGTCCAGTGTTGTTTATGTCATGGATACTAAAATTGATCTGTGGAAAGGGTTCTTAAACTCCTATTTGCAAAGGGGTGCCAGACTGACAAGGCTTTTCATGGTTCACGAAAAAATGAGAAAAACAGAGAAAATTAAATGAATTATATTTCACGAAACTAAATCTATTAAATTTAAGTATCCTTTATTCTGATAAGGACAAAAGATTATACCCTTACTAATTATTTGATGTTAAACAAAATATGTGCTGATGGTGATACTTGATGGTGGTTTGTTCTTTGGTTTTTATTTTACTTGATCTATGTTGGTCTCCAATTTAAAACAAAACAAAAACAAAAGAATCCAACTTACAAGAGGATGTAAAGGACCTCTTAAGGAGAACTACAAACCACTGCTCAGTGAAATAAAGAGGACACAAACAAATGGAGAACATACCATGCTCATGGAAGGAAGAATCAATATCGTAAATGCCATACGGCCCAAAGGTTATTTATAGATTCAAGCATCCCCATCAGGCTACAATAACCTTCTTCCAGAATTGGAAAACTGCTTTAAATTCATATGGAAACCAAAAAAAGCCCGCATTGCCAAGACAATCCTACCTAATCAAAGAACAAAGCTGGAGGCGTCACGCTACCTGACTTCAACTATACTACAAGGTACAGTAACCAAAACAGCATGTACTGGACCAAAACAGAGATATAGACCAATGCCGAACAGAGCCTCAGAAATAATACCACACATCTACGCATCGATCTTTAACAAACCTGAAGAAAACAAGAAATGGGGAAAGGATTCCCCTATTTAATAAATGGTGCTGGGAAAATTGGCTAGCCCATAAGTAGAAAGCTGAAACCTGGATCCTTTCCTTTACCCCTTATACGAAAATTAATTCAAGATGGATTAGAGACTTACATGTTAGACCTAATAACCAATTAAAAACCTAAAGAAAAACCTAGGTAGTACATTCAGGACATAGGCATGGCAAGTGACTTCATGTCTAAAACACCAAAAGCAATGGCAGCAAAAGCCAAAATTGACAAATGGGATCTAATTAAAACTAAAGAGCTTCTGCACAGCAAAAGAAACTACCATAAGTGAACAGCAACCTACAGAAGGAGAAAATTTTTGCAAATCTACTCATCTGACCAAGGGCTAATATCCAGAACCTACAAACACTAACAATTACAAAGAAAAAAACAACAACACATCAAAAAGTGGACAGGATATGAACAGACATTTCTCAAAGAAGCATTCATAAGCCAACAGACACATGAAAAAATGCTCCATCATCACTGGCCATCAGAGAAATGAAATCAAAAACCACAATGAATACCATCTCATACCAGTTTAGAATTGGCAATCATTAAAAAGTCAGAACACAGGTGCTGGAGAGGATGTGGAGAAATAGAACATTTTACACTGTTAGTGGGATTGTAAACTAGTTCAACTATTGTGGAAAACAGTTATGGAGATCCTCAAGGATCTAGAATAGAAATACCATATGACCCAGCCATCCCACTCTGGGTATATACCCAAGGAATTATAAATCATGCGCTATAAAACAAATGCACACGTATGTTTATGCGGCACTATTCGCAATAGCAAAGACTTGGGAATCATACCCAAATGTCCCATCATGAACAGACTGGATTAAGAAAATGTGGCACACATGCACCATGGAATACTAATGCAGCCATAAAAAAGGATAGTTTGTTCCTTATGTAGGGACATGGATGCAAGCTGGAAACAATCATTCCAGCAAACTATCACAAAACAGAAACAAAACACCGCATGTCTCACCTAGGTGGAACTGAACAATGAGACCACTTGGACTCGGGAAGGAAACATCACACACCGGGGCCTATTATGGGGGGGATAAGGGGAAGGGATGGCATTGGTGTGTTATACATAGAATATGAGTTGATGGTGCTGACGAGTTGATGGGTCACACACCAACATGGCACAATATACGATGTAACAACCTGCACGTTGTGCACATGTACCCTAGAACTTTAAAGTATAATAATAATTTAAAAAATTTTAAAAAAACAAAACCTTTTTCTAGCCCATGAAATCAAAATTGTAGGAACTGGTTCCTGATCTACTCAACAGCAATGCATCTAGCCTACAAGTGACTGCCACAATCAGATCAAATGTTTGTTTTTCCATTCTATGCCTAGTGACTACTAGGAAAAAAGTCCTGATTTTATGTGGTAGAGTTGGAACTAAAACAAGCACAACTGACTTGTTTGTTTATTTGTTAAGTAGACACCTGGCTTAGACAATTAGGATAGCATCAGGACTTAGTAGTAGGATAGTATCAGGACTTAGAATGTACACAGCATCACATTTAGTAAATGCTTGTTGAAATAAAATTGACTCGCTTTGTTCAGGACACGTAAGGAACCCTCACGCAGTTCCCTCCTGCCCGCTGTGAGTCACATTCAGCCAACTGCCACCCAGCACAGGGCTACTCACTTTCTGTGAGTGAAAAGTAGCTCTTATAAAGGGATGGAGTATTAGAGCAATAATCTACTTATGAGCGTCTCAGTCTCAATTTTATTACTGACTTATTCTGTGACCTGAAATGGTCACTCAAGTGGACTTTCTATCCTACTTGCAGGTAATGAAAAGGTGGCAAATAACTGTTGTTGCCTAATAGTCTTAGTATGAGGACACTAGGCTGAATGAGGTATGTAAACATTATTCAGGAACACAAATTTCTTGACATAACTGTGGACTTCAAAAACTGTGAAGCTGAAACATTTTAATCTCAGGATAAACCCATTATTTAAGTTAAGGTACTTTTGAGAACAAATATGATTACTTCATTGAGGTATTCACACCAGAGTATTAAGACATTTTGGTTTTTGAAAAATCCATGTGCTTTCACTCTTTATCAGTTGAATAGTGTCTATTATAGTTAAGACTAGTCTATTAAACAATCTTTATATAAAATGATTTTATAGAAAAACTATTAAAATAAATGTCTTGTACAGAAAAGTTATAATGGGACAGAAACTATTATTAAACTCATTTTCAAGAATGATTCTCTACAAGAAATACTTTGTATGACCTTTGTTTGTGTAACCTTGTCAAGGTTACAGGGTTACCTGGACAATTTAGGTAACATCTCCCTGCTCCTCTACGCTATAAATAACAATAGAAGCTACCTCAAAGAATTAAATGTGGTAACACATGTATGTTAGCAGAGCAGGATACACAACAATCATCTGATAAACTTTAGCTAGTATTATATTCTTCTTATTATTATTGGCACACTTGAAGTATCAGTTGCAGAATACGTTAACAGCAAGAAAAAAGCTGTGAACAATCTCATATTGTTTTGTTCTATGATTAAGTTGCAAGTTTCCCTCAATTCATCTCTATCGTATCTTCCTGAGAAAACAGCAGAATATAAATAAGTTCAATCATTCTCCATCTCAAACCTTGTAAGACTCTCAGAAAAGCCTATCTGATCTCTAGCAAATCTATACCAACATCATGCACACAAGCGTGTGTGTGCACACTTGCACACAGACACGTGTGCACGTGCACACCCATACAAAGCAACGTGTCATTTTTAGTGAGATTCTCTATGAATTTCAATAACCATCTATAGATAAGGTTCATTATTTAAATTATATTTTATGGCAAGCATTGCTATAAACAATAAGAATGTTGCTTAAAAGCATGAGCCTAGCAGGCGGGCCATGTGGTTTCAAGTTTCAGCTCTACAATGTACAATTATTTATCTTTTCTAATCCTTGGCACCGTCATCTGTAAGACCTGCTTTATAGGGGAAAGACTGTAGTTAAACGAGGTGCTGCATGTAAAACACTCAGTGCAGGGTCTGTCACCTTGTCAATATTCATTAAATTTTAGCTATTATTACTCTTCATTACAGATGTTGTATTTTTCATCTCCAAAAGTTCTATTTGGATCCTTTTTATATTTTCCATTTCTCTCATCTTAAGGCTTGTGTTTTCTCTAAAATTTTGAGCACATAGAGAATATAATAAGTGTTTGAAGTCCTCATCTGTTAGCTCCGTCATCTGTTAGTTCCCTCATCTTTGTCATTTCCCAGTCTGGAAATACTTTGGTCATTAAACTGGTGCAATCATAGGACTCACCTTGTTTGCTTCTCTTCTCTCAGGGATGAGGGTCCTGTGCTCCCTACTGTTCAATGTCTAAAAATTGCTATTCCACATTTTTTGTCCAGTTTTCTAGTTGCTCAGGGTGGGAGGATAAATCCAGTCCACGTTACTCCATCTTAGCCAGCAGTTGAAGTCTTTGGCTATTATTATATCTGAAAGTCAGTCTTACTTATAAAGCGGTCCTCAACTGTAAGTCAGATTAAAAGGAGTAACAAATGTGAGACATTACAGACTGTACAGGTTTGTGTATGTGGTGATAGGATGTTATTAAATACATCTATCAATTTAAGCATGCACCATTTTCTTTTCTTTTGTTTTCACTTCTGAAAACATTTGATCTTTGAATTATTGACACTGGGCCAATCTTTATGAAAAGCCACAAGTTAGGAAGCTTTGTATAATTTAAAATCCTGCTTAAGGTGTGATTAAGGCTTTTGTGAATGACTTGGTAAATTAAAATTTTCCTAAAAGAAAAAAAATTGATTTTCTTTTGTTTTTTCTGAGCCATGCCATCTTCTGAATATTGAAAATTAGATTACTCTTACATAAATACATTGCAACTGTAATTGAACAACCTATGAGGCTGAAGTATTAAGATCCTCCCAGTGCAAGGTTTAATTTTTATTACACAGAATCATACGAATATTAAGCATTATTACATTGTTTAACATTAGATAAATTTGTAGAAAGTGTGTGTATGACAGAGAGTGTGTGTGTGTGTGTGTGTGTCTGTGTGTGTGTGTGTGTGTGTGTGTATAGGAGACCCAGGAAGAATATGCACACATGACAGGGAGAATTAAGCTCAATTTCTTGCTTAAATAAATATTTTATACTTGTTAATATGGTATTTAATCTTCAGGCTGAGAATTATAAATCCATGAGGGGAAACTGAGGAATTCAGACTTTAAAAAATGCCCTTGAAATGAAATTTAATCACTGCATTTTGAGACATATAAAATATACTGCAAAGTGTGAGATAGCACTACAAAATTTTTATTACATAGAAATCATTCAAATGAGAAACACCTCCTAGATTCGCAAACTGTAGTATATATGTCTAATAAAAATTACTCTTAAATCTTACGTTTCCCCTTTAAGACATTTATTGTTCCTGGAGAAAGCAATATTTTTTTCTTATTCCTAAATCTGTCTTCTATTAAACTAGGAAGTTCTATAAATCAGTGATAACTTTTTAGATATCAACCTCTTCATAATTATGTCCTCCAAATCCAGGTAATTATTTACATATTTTATACAGAAATAAATAGGAGAAAACATATGTTCCATTTGATTGGGGGAGGTATAAAGATTTAGACTATTTTTCAGCATTTGTGAAGTTTGGCTTTACACTCTTTTATATTACATTTGAATAATTAATTTATTTCACACAAAGAAACAAATACATCAGATGATGCTATGCAGTTCTGAAGGAAGAACATGTATTGCCAGGTAGGAACTGATATGGATTGTTTCAATATATGGCTTTCATTAAATATAATCCTCTACATGAGTTAGTATACCTGGAGTGTACTATGGCTATGATTTTAACTATCTAACGAATCAAAATGAATGTTTGGTTTTAGTCAAATCAAGCTCTGGGTATTCTGATGCTTTTGCTGTATTTCTCAACAGGAAGTGGGTAAACTTCCAAACAAGAATGATCTCAGATTAAGAAACAACACCAGCATCTCGAAGGCTGTCTGTTTGTACAATGAAATGACAGCAAACAGAGAGGCCTGCAGCTGTTTTCCTAGATGCCTACTCTGGGTGCCAGCCATCTGTGTTCATTTAGATGGTGTATGTGTGTGTAGGTAGGTGAAGGGAGGGGGAGAGACAGATCTCAGGTTGCAGGTCTGAGTGTGGTCTCTGATACAGAATGAAACCTCTGCCTGGTGCCTCTCAAACAAGACCCTCATCTGCTGGTCTCTCCAGAGAAGTAATTTCACCAATACCAGCTGCAAGGGGTATGTTTTGTGTTTTCTTTATTCAAAGTGAAAGATGTTAAACAGAAATTTTCAGAAGCACTTTTGTTTGGAAGAGGGGAAAGGAAGATCACGGGAACTGGAAAACATCCATGAAATTAGCCCTAAATCATGGCCAATACTGATCATTTCCTGACAAGCTGTCTATCAACCAAGCCACAACAATAGTTTATTCAAGGTCCTCTGGTGCTGACAGTGATAGAGTATTGTTAATTAAATGTTGGTATAATGGTGGATATTTTTAAATTTTAACTTTCATAACTGCAGTAGTGGCTAGAACAGCACTGTACTATCAGGAGTCCTCAAAATACATTGTTAATGTCTGCCTTACAGATTGCATTAACAGGAATTAGAAAAATATCAGTTTGAAGTAAAGTCCCTGAGAGCTTATTTGACTCACCTAAGAGCAGTGAAAGAGAACAGAAAGTAGAGATGCTTTCAGTCATGTTAGCTCCAAATTTGGTATTTATTTGTGAAAAAGTCTATCTAAATACAATGTCTATAAATAGGAGACGGAAATGAGCTAATTTGGCTGTGTGATTTTATTTATTCATTATTCATAACCAAAAAATTCTGGTTGCCTTTAATTAATGTTATATTTCACAACATTTCTATGGCCTGAAATATCATTAGAATATTCTTCCAATGCTATTCTCCCACCTCTCTCTTTCCCTCTTACTCTCTCTCCATCCCCTTCTCTCTCATTATCTCTCTCAGTTTTTGTAGCTCTCATTTATCTGACCTTCTGTGACATATTCATAAAATTTCACAATATTTCTATGGCCTGAAATATCATTAGAATATTCTTCCAGTGCTATTCTCCCACCCTCTCTCTTTTCCTTTTGCTCTCTCTCCACCCCCTTCTCTCTCATTATCTCTCTGAGTTTTTGTAGCTCTCACTTATCTGACCTTCTGTGACATATTCTGGTCTTAAACTTGAATTGGTCAATGTTGTGATTTTAACACCCATGTGCTAATGTAAGAGGAGGGCATGCCAGATTCTGGGGTTAACTTTCTGGATGTCATGTCTGCTTACAGAAAAATGATTTGTATTCCCAACTTAGTGTCAAATTATCCATTTATGAAATTATTATAAGGTGTAAAACTGTTCCTCCTAAGCCCTTCTCAGGGAAAAAAATCTTTTTATTAACTGGACAAAAAAGCTACTTGAGAAAAGCTCCCAAAATTTATAGTAGTAAGAACATTTCAAATTTCTTAGAATGCTGTGTTTCTAGGGTTTGCATGTAATCAAAATGCTTAGGAGAAGAGCAGGAACACTTATTAAGTATTTCACATATTTTGAGAATTATTTAAAATGAGAAACAGACTCACCTGGGTAGCATTTTGCCTTGAAAATTCACTGGCCCGAGTGTGTACACCACAATGCAAAAGATGCATAAGGAACTATTTAAGCTGAACTCTTTCTATTCTGGTATTTGACAACCACTACAAGAGATTTCTTCCTGGGTGTAAAGCAGTTTCTTCCTAAGGGCTCTGATAAACTCTGTCTCTACCTTTTGCAATTTGTGTCTTCCTGTTACTCTGTCTTATTTCATGAGCCAGCAAGCACATATCTGTCCAGACTCTTAGGATTCTCACAAAAAGTACAGGACAAAGATCCTATACTCAAGAAGCTTAGCATGTGGGAAGGGGGAAGCAAAACTAATACATGTAGGAAATAAATGGAGAACCTATATGTTCTGAAGAGCAATAGGAAATGGTTTTGAGAGATTAGTTGAGTAGAAAGCAATGGCATAGATTAGGGAAATAGCTTGGCTTATAAGACTAACACTGAAGAGAGCCCTTTCAGTAGAGAAGAAGGCAAGGAAGACATGTAAAATAATGTTGGACAGATGAGAGGGAATCAATTCATTTACTACCTTGAACTTGATGTCACTGTAGATTCTTGAGTGGGGAGTGACATGATGAAGCAGGTGTTTAGGAAAATCACTCTGACAATGATATTGGAGGTTTGGTAGGAAATGGTCTGGAAGCATGGAGCTGTATCAAGCAGCCTTTGGAGTGATCCACAGTGATCAGACTTGGGCTGAGGTTATGGCAGAGTTAATGAAAATAGCCCAATCTTGAGGATACTTTAAAGAAATAAACAATAGTATATGACAGACTATAGGAGAAGGGCACTGGTAAATCATCCAAGGTGACATCATGATCTCAAGCTTGGAAAGCTGGAAGAACGCTGGTATCACCCAGAGAAATGAAAAGGTTGGTAATTTGGATAGGAAATGCATTTTCAAAAAATTATAAAATGTATTTGAGAGTATGGTAGCTTCAATTAACATTCATATATATATATACACACATATAACATTCTAGGCCAGGCATGGTGGCTCATGCCTGTAATCCCAGGCCAAGGTGGGCAGATCACTTGAAGTCAGGAGTTCGAGACCAGCAGGGCCAACATGGAGAAACCCTGTCTCTACTAAAAATACAAAAATTAACTGGGTATGTGGCTCCAATCCCAGTTACTCGGGAGGCTAAGGCATGACAGCCACCTGAACCCAGGATGTGGAGGTTAGAGTGAGCCGAGATTGCGTTATTACACTCCACACTCCAGCCTGGGAGGCAGAGTGAGACTCCATCTCAAAACAAACAAAACGTTCTAATACTCTAGCATTCTTACTTTTGAATATGCAGCACAAATAATTGAAAGTAGGGATTTGAACAGATATTTGTACATCCGTGTTCACAAAGCAGCATGATTCACAATAGCCAAAAGATGGAAACAACCAAAATGTCCATTGAAGGATGAAGGAATAAACAAAATGGGGTGTACACACACACACACACACACACGAATATTTTCACCCTTAAAATGGAATGGACCAGGCATAGTAGCTCACACCTGTAATCCTAGTACTTTGGGAGGCCAAGGCTAGTGGATCGCTTGAGCCCAGGAGTTTGAGACCAGCCTGGCTAACGTGGCGAAACCTTGTCTCTACTAAAAAAAAAAAAAAAAAAAAAAAAATTAGTCGGGCATGGTGGCTCACACCTGTAGTCCTAGTCGCTCAGAAGGCTGAGACAGGATGACCACCTGGACCTGGGAGGCCAAGGCTCCAGTGAGCTGTGAACACACCACTGCACTCCAGCATGGGCAACAGAGTGAGACTCTGTCTCAAAGTAAAAGAAAGGAATGAAGCCCTGATACATGCTAAAACATGAATGAAGCTTGAGGGCATTATACTAAGTAAAATAAGCCAGATACAAAGGGACAAATATTGCATGAGTCCACTTACATGTGGTACCTATAGTAATCAAATGCCTAGAGACAGGAAGTAGATAGAGTTTATCAGGGGTTGCAGGGAGAGAGGAATGGAGAGTTACGGTTTAATGGGTACAGAGTTCAGTTTGGACAGATGAAAACATTCTGGAGACAATGGTGGTGACAGTTGCAGAACAATGTGAAAGTACTTAATGCCACTGAAATCTATACTCAACAACAGCTAAAATGGTTAAGTTTATGTTATGTATATTTCCAAATAGAAAAATGAGTGTCATAAAAAAAGGCCATGTAAACACTGAGGGCAAACCAAATAAGGGCTTCCAAGAAACAAGTGGAATCTGTACACCTGAATTCAAACTTATGAACTGCCACTTACTAACTGTGTGCCTCTTTTTCTTGTCTGTAAAAGGGTACAATGATGAGAACTAAAAGAAATAACCTGTAGCACTCCTTTTGTACTTGGTAGGTACTCCATAAATATCAATTTTCTTTACAGTTAAAAAAAAATTATGCTTCAGTTTGAACTTTTTCCCTGGACAGAATTAGACTTCAGATATATTACTGTGGATCTTTCATGCCAGAGAATAACTTCAAAGAAGAGGTGCAGCAGCTGTCAGAGAGCAAAGACATGCCTCGTTCATGCAGGAAGGGCACCTCTTTCCTTATGCAAAGACTGAAAAACAGGAAAACGTAGCAGTAAATATGGGACTGCCTTTGTCTGGCAGCTTCCCTTCCTGCCTGTGCCTCTAGCCCAAATCCCAGAAACATCTGTCACATACACTTGACTGTGTTTGGTTTTTATCTTAAAGAATCTTTATGACTAAATAAACTAATAAGACATGAGAAAACTTTCAAGTTCTCAGAAAGTTGACAGTTTGCTCAGAAATGCCCCAATGATTTCAGTTCTCTCAGTTCATTGGTAGAGAAGGAGGTTCAAGGGAGAAGTAAGACAATGTCATGTTAAAAAGCTAGCACTGCCTCTGGTTAAGAAAGAAAACTGGAAATTATCATAACTATTAGCATGTGGTTAGAAAGGATTTTAAAATATCATAAATGTTACAAAACCCTTAGATATTTTCATGACTTCTAAAACATTATTATGTTCCTGATTAATATAAGAAGAAATTTTTTTAATCAAAAAGGATGTCAAAGCCAGAATCCACTGATGAGAAAATACTTCCAAAAATCTAAATAAGTAACCAAACCTCTCTGCTTTAAAAGAAAAAAAAGAGATACCTCTGTAAAACAGAGGCAGCAACACAAAGCGAGATACATGAATTTAGACATTCATTACATTTGTATACCCCACATCAGTATCCTTAAAAACTGCAAGTAATCTCAGAGATCCTGTATGCTGGAGCTAAGACCAGAATCCAGGGCTCCTAATCCTGAGTTCAGTTTTGTGTTCCACTGTATCCACTGCCACTGCAGGGGGTCACAGAGTGGTCTTCAAAGAATCCCCCAAAACCACCCCCATATCCGATATTGGCATAACGGATCCAAAATAAAGCCATCTGGACAATTTTGATGGTGATCCTGAGATGCCACCTCATCCAAAATAAACCTCACTCGCTCTGATTTCCAACTGACTGACAATCCACACCACACCTTCCAATGTGACCACATTTGGCTTGGGCTTGTGGTTTGCATGTTAGTCCACCCCCACCCCGACCCCATGAATAATCACCTCTCCAACTGAAGCTCAGACGACAGGCATCCTGCCTCCTGCTTTACATCGCAAGCATTTTAAAGAGACGCCCTTGTGGTCTTAATTCCTGGAAAACAATCATTTACACTGTACAAAACTTAAAACTCTAGGGAGGCGGTTAAGTAATTTAGCATTTTTGTTTCATGTGAAAATGTTATTTCCAGTTCATAATGGGAAGTTCAAAAACATTGTTTCTTATCATTAAAAGCTCTCAGAAGTGTGTAATCTGGGCTATTTATAGGTATGTTCCCTATAAAATGCCCTGAGGAACAGAATACAGGTCTTTCTACAAAGAAATGCCTTCAATATCTTTTGTTGTTTGAGGAAAAGTTCTTTAATTTAGAGTTGAGTAGTCATAGAGATAAACACTTTAAAGTCCTTGGAATCTGCAGTTAGTTTAACAAGCTTTTAAGACAAATGAGGAGTGTTTTTCGTCTGTAACGTTGTGATGACTGTGAACTGGAAGTAGGGAGTATACAGCTCATCCATTCAAGAAATTTTTTTTCATCCCATTCTGTTCCAGACTCTTCAAGGCAGTTGGACACACATGGATCTGGCCCTCAGGGATCTTACAGTCAAGTCAGGGTTCTGTACAGGATTGAATAGTGTCTCCTCACAATACCCCTGCACAATTCATGTCCACCAAGAACCTCAGAATGTGACTTTACTCAGAATTAGGGTCTTTGCAGATACAATTAAGGCGTAAGTTAAGAAAAGGTCATACTGGATTAGGCTAAGACTTAAATCCAGTGGTTGTCATCCATATGAAAAGAGGAGAGGGCGCACAGACATAGAAACACACGGGCCATGTGCGTGTGAAAGTGGAGGCAGAGACTGGAGTGATACAATTACAAACCAAGGAAGGCCAAGTATTGCTGGCCACAGCTGGAGCTACAAGCAGCCCCCTCCCAGGAGCTTTTGAGGGATGGTGGCCTGCCAACACTTTGACTTGGTTCTTCCAGCCTCGACAACTGTGAGAGAACAGATTGCTGTTGTTTTAAGTCACTCAGTTTGAGATAATTTGTTACAGCAGCCCTAGCAAACTAATACAGGCTCCATCTTCAAACAGTCTGATTTAATTGGCCTGGGGTAAACTTGGGCATCAGTATTTTCATGAAAGCTCCCTAGGTGATTCTAATGTTTTAGAACCATCACTCTAGATTGGTAGCTTTCAAAGTCTTCATTAGCATCAGCATCAACTGGGAACTTATTACAAATAAAAATTCTCTGGCCCCACACAGGCTTCCCAAATTAAAAATTCTAGGGGTAGGGCCCAGCAATTTGTAGCTTAACAAGCATTCCAAGTCATTCTGATGCCGCTAATGTTTGAGAACCGTTGTTCTGGTTGATAGGGGATCCAGGGAGCAATGGAAAATAATCAGTGAACAAGAATGGAGCAAAGCCAATAGGCAGGCATATTTTAGAAAGTAAGGGAGGAGTGTTCATGTGTTCTCCTGGAGGCACAGTGACAGTACATCTGAAAACCTCAACATCATGCTTGGTGTTGCTTAGAGGTATGTGTCCAATCAATCATCTTCCAAGTGCAATTTTTGAAGACCTACTATTTTTAAATGTGAGGGCGGCCCTGACAATTTTCTTGCTATTCAGGTCTATAGCCACCCAGACTCTACATTAAGATTGTATCTGTACGCACATCCTAGGAGGCAGAGAAGGAGGGCAATCTCAACACCTGAGATGAAAAACTTCATTGAGGCCAACTTCTTTTCATTCAATTATTAGAAAACTGGCTCCCTTTGCCACTTCTTTTACCCACAGCCCAAAGAACAAAACAGGCCAATACATTTCATTTTGGCATGGAATTATGCTCCTTGCCAGAATCAAGCTATGTGAGGCTACAGTAACCACTAAGGATGGGGTAACTGGAAATTGCCCCCCTTGATGAAAAGCCTTGGTAAAATCCACATGGCTGGCAGTTGATACAAAAGAAAATATTAGATGTTATTTTTTTCAGAGATGAATGGTTTAAGAATCCAATTTAAATATTTTTATTTGTTTGCTTGATTTTCATGCTTCTGACCTCAAGCAGAAAGGCTTCCCTGGCAGCATTGACAAGATTCTTTCTCAAGTTGCTTGCATTGTAGTCACATGTTCAGCTCAGCTTTCTCTTATGCCTTTATGGCCCTAGTATTGCATTGTCAACTTAAGGTACCATTTCCACAAGCATCAAGGTAAAAAGTACTAATTTTTCTTATAACTCTTTCTCTTACTCGATCTAGATTTAGAAACTACCCTGACAGAAAGAATTAACTTCTCATTTCTAGCCAGTACAAGAGAAATTATTAAGTAGACCAAGTTTGTCTTTGAAGTCCCTTTCCGTTTCTTTTTGGGGTGCTCATCCCATGCACCCAGTGCCCACAAGCAGACGATTGCTCAGGACTCCCATCTAATTGGAGTGGTCCCTCATTTTTCAGATTTTTCTTCTTCTCTCATGTCTCATAGTACATTGGTCTTGTGGATTAAGAAGACCATGCTCTCCCTTGGTTAACAATAGGGATAATGGGTTGATGATTGCTATTTGTTAATTAGCTGAGGTTACCCTTACTAGATAAAGTAATATTTTAACCCACATGAAGTACAGACGTCTTCTTACAAGAGGAAATGCGAATGATAAGAACAGCAAGCTCTTGCAGGCATAGCTTGGGGACATCTGCCTGGAGTCCTTACAGAGTTGCCCCAACTGGCTGGTAGCTCATTGATGTCAAAATCAGCTAGTGTGTTTGTTAAATGAAATGTAGACTATTGCATTCCACCCTAGACCTTCTGAATCAGAGTCTCAGTGGTTGGCACTCAGGAATCTGAATGTTAACAACTCTCCTGATTATTTTTTGGTGCACTGGAGTTTGAGACTCTCTGGTGTCATGGAAAGATCCCCAGATTCAGAGTTGGCAGGCCTGATTTTTAATCTCATCTTCACCATGTGCCATGTAGTCCTGGGCAAGTCGTGCCTCTGGTTTTGGGATTTAGTTCCTTTACTGTCACATGCAGGTAAAAATACTTGCCATGTCCACCTTAGAGAATAGTTATAAGGCTCAAATGAGTTAAAGCCTCCAGACTGCCCTTTGTATTACAGGGCTGGCACTAGAGTAAGGAGAGTTGGACACTCACCTTGGGGCACAAAATTAAAGGGGGTCCCAAAAAACCCATAATCAAGATAAATGATATTATAATGCAATATTTTAAAATAAAAATTAGTGCATAAAAGTCCATAATGATCAAAACATCAACACTTGTGATGTTTTGGGTTAGTGTTACTAATTTTTTTCTTTTGGCCTCAAATTCATAGTATAGCATGACATTGTTACTAATATTTATTTTAAAAGTTGATGTTGTGTTTACTGTAGATATTTTGCACTAGTTTTGATTTTTAAAAAGTGCTTCCATCGAAATATTGTTTTCTTGATTAATTGATTGCTGTGTGGTACTCCCTTAAAATCTGCACCTTGGGTTGGTAACTCACTGGTCTCTCTCTAGTCCCAGCCCTATAATCTAGAATAGGTTGTGCAGATGCATGTTGTTTTTACCAGGCTTGGACTCTCCCAGCTCCAACATTTCCTCAAACAGTTGCATGCTCACGTCAAAAAGCCCTGCTGGCATCCTAGCTAAATTCTGCCTGTTGAGTGGTGGGAATGTGGTCCTAAGAACATAAGGCAGGCATAGGCACGCGCACCGTGCTTTTCAGGGGCCTCCCTTTCCCAGGGGCACAGAAGAAGAACTCTTCATTGGGATATTTGGTGTGAGAACCAGTTTAACTGGTGTAACTGGAAAATTTGCCTTTGTTTAAGGAAGAACTCCTCCTGCAACTACACACCCATCCCAGAAAAGTTTGGATTTGCAAGTTGCCTCATGTGTAGCTTTTTCTTTCAAAGGCTACTATTATGTACCAAGGTTACCAAGTCCTCTTGTGCTGGAGGCAAGAATAAGTGACACCCAGACTGGGTAGCTGGTAACCAGGGAATGGAATGATTAAAAAGAGGCCTGAGGGTCGGGGAGAGGGGTGATCTACTGAGCAGAAAGAAGCCCCTGCTCTTAAGCTGCTTTTGGTTTCCCCACCTCACTCAAGGAGGCTGCTTAAAATCCAGTAATGAGAAGACACAGGGCCAGGTGGAACAGGTGCCCACTTCCTCACCTCCTGCCAACCTGAAAGGTCTAGGATAATACCTTTAACTTCTTTTATAGGACCCCAATATTTGTGCAGTGTTTGCTGTACAAGGAGGAAAAATGGGAAGAAAGCATGGCATAAAAAGAGGGAGGAGACCCAGCATGAGAAACCCAGCTCAGCAGGCCAGAGGACCCTGGATCCATGAGAGTAAGCATCCAGCCTTCGCAAAGCAACGGATAAACTTAGAGATGCCCAACTCTGGAGTGATAACAGAGCGAGCCTGGGTGTAGAGGTAAGCAGATGACAGCCACAGAAGGAAAAAAAAAAAAAAAAAGGTAGAAAAAAAATTAACTCTCTAAGTCTTTGACACCAGATACTAAAACTAAAGACCAACAACATTGTGACATTCTCAACCATGATATTTACACATGATATTTTCCATTCTTCCAATTCTTCCCTGGTCCATACATAATTATTTTTAGAATAAAGTGTTATACAGCTTATCACATATCAGAAAAACCTTGGTGGCTGTGGTAAGTTAAACAATGTCCCCCTCACCCCCCATAAAAAGTCCACATTAGAATCCCTGTACACTGTGAACATGTTGGCTTACAGAGTAAAAGAGATTTTGCAGATGTGATTAAGAATGTAGAGATGGGAGGCCAGGCATGGTGGCTCATGCCTGTAATCCCAGCACTTGGGGAGGCCGAGGCGGATAGATTACAAGTTCAGGAGTTCAAGACCAACTTGGCCAACATAGTGAAACTCCATCTCTACTAAGAATACAAAAAATATGGGGCATGGTGGCATCCCAGCTACTCAGGAGACTGAGGTAGGATAATCGCTTGAACCCAGGAGGCAAAGGTTGCAGTGAGCCAAGATCACACCACTGCACTCCAGCCTGGGCGATAGAGTGAGACTCCACCTCAAAAAAAAAAAAAAAAAAAAAAAAAAAAAAAAAAAAAAAAAAAAAAAAAGAAGGTAGAAATGGGAAGATTAGCTTGGTTTATCTAGGTGGGCCCAGAGCAATCACAAGGGCCTTTATAAATGGAGGCAGGAGGCTCAGAGTGAGTAGAAGGAGTTGAGAAGATTAAAGCAAGAGGCTGGAGGGATTGAGAGAGGGGCTTCTAGAAGTTGAAAAGTCAAGGAACCCCTGAAGCCTTGAGAAGGGATACAGTCCTGCTAACACCCATGTTTTAGGCTTCTGACCTCCAGAACTGTAAAAGAATCAATTTGCCTTGTTTTAAGCCACTAAAATTATGGAGATTTGTTACAGTGGCAATAGGAAACCAATACAGTTGGTAATGGGTTAACACTGGTCATTCTGACTTTAAAAAATTTTTGCCTAGACTTAATAAGCAATGACCTTGTCTTGCAAGTAATTTGGTGGCAAATGTTCAAAGCTGGCAAAACATTTACTTAGCTGTGTATTTGGAGGACCTCAAAGTTTGTTTGAGCTGAACATGGCATAGTGCACAGGCCTGACACTTAGGCAGCACCCAGGTCAGTGCTATATACTATGAGGCACTTAATAAATGTTTTTTGTCAGTCTCAACAGGAATAACAGCTGACTATGGGTTATGGTGTTCCCATTTCCACCAGGGTAAGACAATTTAGAAAGTTGGATTCCAGAGACTTGAATCATGAAATCTAATATTTACAGCTCCACCTCAAGAAAAAAGAATTGGGCAACGTAATGGAACAAAGATATAAATGGATATAAATGAGTAACTTTTCTATATGGTGAGAGGATTTTTAAGGATACCAATGAAATGGAGTCATTTGGAAGGGTTAGGATTTGGGAGGCACTTTTTGGTAAGTGAGTGGAATAACTCCTTGTCAATTCCATGCTGGCTTCTGCATCTACTTGTGGCTATGCCTTTTCTGTTCATAATGGTTATGGCACTGATGTGTTTATACTTTCCAGTGGAGTCTGAATCAGCAAGGTTTATACACACACAGATAATTCAAATCCATAAAGCCATGCCTGTGATTCTCTTCAGGTGTTTACTTAGAGTGAGGCACATGTAGCCACACTTAGCATTTTACCTTATGGTTTCTGGCTGTCTTCTCTGATTCACATGAAGAGCTGCTCATTCATCTTCACAGTTAGAGAGATGCCACAGTTTGATGTGTCTTTGAAAAAGAACTTCACTCTATAGAGAGTTAAAGTCATTGTGGTGAAGATGAAGTTGAAAACAGGCATATGATTTTCAGATTCCTTTCTAAGCAGTGACCACAGGCAGGAAGGAGAATGTACTCAGTGGCTACATAAGTACACTCTGTAGGGCATAACCTCTGGACCTATTCTGCCAGCGATTGCATCCCACATTGCCACTTACTAGCTATCTTTTCTTGGGGAACTTACTTAACATTTGTACCCTAGTTTTCTCATCTCTAAAATGGGGATGATTGGATCTACCCCACAAGGTTGTTGTGAAGATTGCATAAGTTAATATGCATGAAGTGTAATCAAATGATTCCTGGCCCACAGCATTTATCATTCTTCTTCATGGGTCCTTTACTTTTCCCACTGCTCTACTGAGCCCCGCACCATCCTTGGTGCCAGCACTGTGAAGATTGTTCTTGCCTGCCTGGCTGCCATTTAGGTGATCTCTACAATCTGGCCCCAGCAGAAAGAACTTGCTGGCAGCATATCAATAGCAGAGATGGAAGTCTGGTCATATGGTGTCCACATCTATTGAAGTAATCATGCTGATACCAGTTATCCCTGGCTCTCTGTCTTCAAGGCACATGGTAGAACTATACTTCCTAGCTTTCTGTGTGGCTGGGTGGGTCACATGACAAGTGCAGACAGATGAGTTATGACTAGAAGCATTTAATTGTTAATACATATTCTAGTGCTCTTTCCTTCTGCCATCACAACTGACGATGTTTCAGACAGTGACTTCTCCACCATGCTGGTTCCAGAGTGAAAATAGAGCCCAGCAGAGTCTGTAGCTGAATACAATACGGACACGTAGGGTGAATGAGAAAAAGCTTTTGTTGGGTTTAGCATCTGAAGTTTGATGGTTTGTTACTACTGCAGCACATCCTTACCTATGCTAACTAATATGATTATCATTGACTAACCTGACAACAGAAGAATCTTTCCACTTCTACTGTGATGAGGAACAGAGTTTTACCTGTTATATCTTATTATTAGATAGCAGCAGCCTCTGGAAATAATTCTATCTCTACCATTTCTTACCCATGTGGCATAAAGCCAGCTACTAAACCTCTCCATGTTTCAGTTTTCCCTTTTAAAAGTGGGAATAAAAAGACCTTTCTCATGGAGTTATTGATCAAATGAAATAATTAAATAACGAGTATTTAAATTTAAATGAAAATTCAAATGAAATAATGCCTATGAAGTAGTTATCCAGTCCATAATATCCTCAGTAAACAGTAGTTGGTCTTACTAACACAAAGGAAATTGACAAAGCCATGCCATTTTTCCAAAGCAGTTTCTAGGACCATATTATCTCAAAAAATCCCAACTTTCCACTGTAAATTTGAGCTGTAAACAGGTTAATCCATTGCAATGGCCTGTTCATCCTTCTTGTTAGAGTTTAGCTATCAGTCATCTTGTTGCTGAGAACAAAGCCAGCCTAGTTGTTTGTAAGCAGGCCTCTACAGAGACAGAAACTGTCTTGTATTCATTTGAATATCCTCTACTGCATCTAACACTGTGCCTCAGCTATATTTCTGGATCTTTATTTGTTTTGAATGCTTCTTATGTTTAATTTCTGCCATCTCCTTTAGGAAAACAATGTAATCCTTCCTCCAACGCTCATGGTATAAGCCTCCATGACTGGGCAACATTTGCCCCCATGTTTAAAGAATGTAGTTCTGTAAGGTTCGTTGACCATCTGACAGGAATTCCTGCACCAAATGGTCAGTCAGTGAAGCTCTCTTTCCACTGGCAACTTTATCAAGAAAGTAAGATACAAGACTGTATGTAAGGTATATTCTCCTATGTGAAATCAAGGGACAGAAAATAACTGGAAGAAAATATTCCAAAATATTAGCAGTAGTTTCTCTCAGAATGTGATGTATACATTTGGATGGGTGATATATAAAGTACTTTTCGTAGACCTGGGCAAGAGATGTTTTAGAGGGTACCACATACCACAATCACCCACAAATAAATGTATTAAAGAACACACAGATGCCTTTATCACTCAGGATGTGGCACTCAGAGCTGGTCCAGCATAGTCTATAACACTTAACATCACTCTCATGACCACACTGTTCAGGTCCTAGGGAAATGTACCTCTGTATTTCTTCCCTGTATCCTTAAAAGAAAAGCTGACCTAATTTGAAAGTTGATAAAAATCAGAGATTATGACGATGTTGCTTCAGACTTCTTGGAGGATGTAAGAGAAAAATAGTACTGGGTTATGAGAAGAACAAAACTTATCAAATTCCTCCCTGAAGATAACATAAATACAATAGATTCTTTTACAACAAAGTGTCATTTCTCAATAATGCCAAGAATCCTTTTTCATGCTTCTCTTCTTGTTCACATTCCTGTTTCCCATGCTACTCAATTAGCATAATATTCAGAAAAGTTGCAGACGGTGATTTAGGAACACTTTGTAATATTAACATTTCATATTACCCTTAAATTTGTATGCATGCATCATATGTGTATCATGGTACCAATTCTTTATATTGGTAACTAGGTGGACATAGAGTGTTTACAATGTGAATAGTGTTATCTCTATAAAAACAAGATTTAATTAAAATGTTAATATATGAAATGAAATTTTGGCATATATTAATTATAACTTGAATTTTACCTTTTAAAGTTAATAGATCATTTTGAATATTTTAAAAGACTTTTGTAAACATATAAAATAACTTTTAGATTTTATTTTCTATTTAATTTATATATTCTCATTAAAATATGTTTAAGTATACTTTGAATATAATTGCAATTTTAAAGCCTTCAGAGAATTACAATGAGTTGAAAACAAATTATGTAAACATATTGATTATAACAATGAAGTAGTTTTTCTGAAATAATGGCAAGAAAACTTAATTGATGGAACAAATACAAATTTATAAGTTATGTATGCATTTTATTACTCATTCAACCATCACAACCCATAGACAGAAAAGCCAGATGTGTGCAATAATAACTTTAGCAGACATTTTGCCAGCCCTCAGATATATAAAAACTGTAGCTTTACATATATCCTTTAGTTTTTGTCACTATAAGGTATATTTGTCAAGGTAGGAGGATAAAATATATTTTATATAATAGTTTATAATAAAGAACTAAAATCCCCTCCAAGTGTCAGCTTCAACAATCCCTTTGGGTCTATTTGTTCAGACTGGAGTGTCCAGCCAGTCTCCCATTCCAGACGAAATAGAGATTAAAGCCCAGATTGTCCCCAAATGGCAGTATCCCTGACCTCGTGGCAGGACAGAAAGAAGGCAGCCTGCAGGAAGTGACTGATTCACCATGAAACAGTGGTTTCACCAAAAGAGAGACCTCCCAGCAGCTCCAGGCCAGAATTATAAAGTACTTTAAGAGCCAGCTCCACAGGAAGAGGGCCAATTATGTCCCCAGACTGACATGGTACAAAAGAATAGCAGAAAGATACAACCATGGGGAAAATTGAGCCCCACAAATAAAGTCTCTTGTGGTGAGTTTCCTTTAGTTTCCCCAGCCCCAACACTCAGATATGCTTAAGACAAAAAGTCCTTGAACTTGACAGACAGCTGAGAGCACCGATTGTCTCAAGAGCAGAGATTCTTTGGAAATGATACGGTGTAAACACTGTCAAATGGCTCCCTTTGCATTGAACTGCAATCTCCAGCTATAAAGGCTGCCAGGACCAGCAGGGGCAAAGCTCTGAGCCGTCCCTCAAAACACCAGGCTTCTGCTGTCTGAGGGCTCCTGGACTTCCTAAGGACAGAGGCCTAGGAAGCCCAGGTTTGGGATACGTTTTTTCGGAGGAATCTCCAGGCACAATACTCAGAGAAACAAGCAGCCAGTGAAGAAGGTTGTGCGGCCCCTGTTGGGAAGGTTACTAAGCAGGGGGACCTTAAGGTGAAGACAGCTGGGCTTCTCTGCTTTTTTTTTTTTTCAACCGTCTTTCTCAAAGCTTAGCTGGACAAAGCCCTGCTGAAGCCAGAGGTGGGCCCATGGATGTGTATCTTCTTCTGGGACCGAGCTGCTGGGAAGCATCTCACTTGAGAGAAATTATAAATGTTCTACCCTCCTCAGAATTCCAGATTGTTTCTAAAGGCGGCAGTGCAACCTAGATGGATTCTCAGGTAAAGCGCCCAATCAGAAATCGATCTGGGAAGCTGGTGTTAATTCACGAAGACACGATTACTGGATACTGAAGAACTGAATGCTGCTCAGACCTCACTGAAAGTTCACACATTTGAGAAAACCTGGCATACTCTACCCTGACTTGCCATATGCACATATTCACAAAATGTCCAAGGTCTGGTACTATCAATGTTCAGGTTATTCATTGCTGTCCTCATTTATCAAATACTTATTTAGTGCCTGAGGATTAAAACACAGGAATGTGAAGAATCACAATATTCTTGAGCCCTTAGATTTTTTTAGGTGTTTGAATAAGGCCAGGTTCTGCTATAGGTGGAATAAAGTAAAATTCAGTTTGACAGGGGACGGAGGGTATAGACAACTTCTCTGTGCCCTAGACCATTGAAAACACCAAAATTTGTATTCCAAATTTTAATATGGAAATGTGGTCTGGCCTGATTTTCTTCCTTGTGTTACTGCTTTAATCTAATCCTTCTGTAGCAGCAGTCCCCAGTGCAGAGGTTGTACTAGTGAATATGTTTGGGGAGTACATAGAGGGAGAAATGTGGCTGTTCTCTGTGTGTGTTCAAAGCTTTTGACGTTAAAAAACACACTCTCTACTCTGTGGCTTTTCCACTTACGAGACTTGCTCAGGCCTTCTGTGTCCCTTTCCAGGCGTCTGCTCACATTTGTCCTCCATGAAATGTCCTCCAGTCTCTGTCCAGCTCTGTTTCTTGCACTTGGTGCCCTATTTATACATCAAAAAACCAGTAAAGCTGCCCAGGAGTACTGATCTCTAATGCCAAGAATAAAAAATCACAGTAAAATGTATAGCTAATTTTTCCTGTTTTTAATGTGCCAAGTGCTTTACTTTCTGTTTCATTTTATATTCACAATCTTTGCCATTGTTCTAATGAGGCACTGAGGTCACGAGACTGGCCCGAGATCACATTGCTGGAATGCAGCACATCTAGGATTCAAAACCAAATCTCTTTGACCCCCAAACCTGTGCTCAGAGTTAAAATGCTGTGTGGTCTCCTCTAAGCCCCTTTAACACTCACTGTCTCCAGTTATGTCCTCTTTTCCATTCCTAATATGATCTGTCTTCTGTTCTTAATACACGCAGCCAGAATTTTGTCCCTTTTCAAAGTTTCTTAAGAGAACTAATCTTAATTGTTGATCAATGTTTTCTATTTCTTTAATTTTCAACCTGATCTTTTATTTCCTTTGACTTAGGTTCTTAAGACTTATTCTGCTGTTCCTGTTTTTAATTTCTCAAGTTTGATTAGTTCATTAATCTCTACCTTTCGTCAATATGAGCACTCAGGTAATACATTTTCCTCTACGTACAGCTTTTCTTCAAGTTTTGATATTTAGTCTTGTTAATCATTCGATTCCAAGTATCTTCCATTATGTTAATTCTATGATGCAGAAATTATTTGAGGAGTTTTTAAACTTACAAGTATGCATTTCTCTAACTTAATTGTAAGAATATAGAATGTATGATACCAGACTTTTGTGTCCTAGCACATGGTCACTTTTCATAAATTTTCTGTGTGCTTGGAAAAAATACATATTTACCAGTTGTTGAGCAATGTTCTTATATAGATTCATCTTATCAAATGTGTTGGTGGTATTGTTTGGTTCTATATACTTTGCAATTTTTGTCTTTTGATCTTTTAATTATTGTAATAGAAAAATGTGTTAAATTTCTCACAATGGTGGTGAATTTAGCAACTTCTTGTAGTGTAATCAGAATTTCCTTTTGATGGAATAAATCTCTGTTTCTAAGTTGATATACACCTAGAATGGTTAAAGCTTCCAGTGAATTACATCATTCATCATTATGTAGGGACTACCTCCACTAATATTTTTTGCCTTATAGTTTATTGTGCCTGATATTAATTACTTTCTCTTCACCAGCTTTCTCTTAAGCAGTATTTTCCTAGTATTTTTGTTGTTGTTGTTAATCTTTTAATTTTAAACACTTCTGGTGGAATGTCTCCATATTTTAGGTGTCCCTTTGGGGAAAACATAACTGAACTGGATTTTATTTTTTAATTTGGTATGATAGTCATTACCTTTTAACTAGAAAGTCTAACCTATTTACTCTTATTGTGAGTTGTGATATATTTAGTCCATGTTATCATTTCTTCAATCTTATCATTTTGGTTTATTTGTTTTTTTCTGGTCGTGTTCTTTCCTGCCTCAATTTAAAAATGTGTTCCATTTTATTCTTTCTATTAGTATAAAAATTATAAATTTGATTTCCCTTCTTTAATGATTTTCTATAAATATTAACATTAATATTTAAGTTAAGTCCATGTCTTTGCATTCTCTTGGAATACTAAGACTTTTTTTTTTTTTTTTTTTTTTTTTTTTGAGACGGAGTCTCGCTCTGTTGCCCAGGCTGGAGTGCAGTGGCCGGATCTCAGCTCACTGCAAGCTCCGCCTCCTGGGTTTACGCCATTCTCCTGCCTCAGCCTCCCGAGTAGCTGGGACTACAGGCGCCCGCCACCTCACCCGGCTAGTTTTTTGTATTTTTTAGTAGAGATGGGGTTTCACCATGTTAGCCAGGGTGGTCTCGATCTCCTGACCTCGTGATCTGCCCGTCTCGGCCTCCCAAAGTGCTGGGATTACAGGCTTGAGCCACCGCGCCTGGCTGGAATACTAAGACTTTATAATGCTTTCATTATAATGATACCACCACTCCATAAACAAATAATATGCTATTTCTGCTTATTTTTTTTAGTTTTACATGTTAAGCATTTATTATTATTTTATACAGTTCCTATTTATTTCAATATACTGACATTTTTAACATTTATTCTTACATATTGGGGCTTTCCTATGGGACCGTATTCTTTCTTTCTAATGCACTTTTTCTAGATGTTTCTTTAGTAAGATGTTGCTAGTACATGGACACAAAGAAAAGAACAACAGACACTAGGGCCTCCACCAGGTGGAGGACAGGAGGAGGGTAAGGATCAAAAAACTAACTATCGGGTACTATGCTTATTACCTGGGTAACAAAAGAATCTGTACACAAAACCCCTATGACATATAATTTACTATTATAACAAACGTGCACCTGTACCCCTCAACTTAAAATAAATGTTTAAATAAACAAATAAATAAAAAGATGTTGATGGTAAGCTTTCTTTTTTTTTAAATCTCAAAATGACCTTAATTCAACCTTGTTCAAAAGAGGTAATTTTACTGGGTATACAATTCTTTTCCTTTCTTTTTTCTTTTTTTTTTGTAGAGATGGGGTCTTGCTATGTTGCCCAGTCTTACCTTGAACTCCTGGCCTCAATTGATCCTCCCCACTTGGCCTTCCAAGTGCTGGGATTACAGATGTGAGCCACTGTGCCCAACCTACAGTTATTTTCTTTTAGAAATATGTAGAAACATTCCACTCTCCTCTGGCCTCACTGCACTCTAGAGAAGTCCCTCTATAAGTAATAGCAATAATAAGCAATTAAAGTTTTTTTTTTATAGTGTTGCAATGTGCCAGGGACTATTTTTGGCTGTATTCATACACGCTGTCATTTAATTTTCATGTCCATACAATGGAGTAGGTACTATTGTAGGTCGAGTATCCCTTATCCAAAATGCTTGGGACCTGAAGTGTTTTTGATTTAAGATATTTTTGGATTTGGGAATATTTGCACTTACATAATGATATGTTATTTCATTTATGTTCATTTAAGTTCAATTATGTTTCATATATACCTTATACAAATAATCTGAAGGTAATTTTATACAATATTCTAAACAATTCTGTGCATGAAGTACATGAAACAAAGTTTTGACTGCATTTTGACTAAAACCCATCACATGAGGTCAGGTGTGAAATTTTCTACTTGTGGTGCTCAAAAGCTTCCGATTTTTGAGTGTTTTAAACTTTCAGATTAGGGACACTCTACTTGCATTGCTATTGCCATTTTATAGATGAGGAAACTCGGGAAATTAGTTTGTTAGTGATAGAGCCTAGATTTGAATCGAGGCAGTCTGGCTTCAGAGTCTGTATCCTTAACCATTACACTGGCAGCATTTCTGACTTATGTCAAGTAGAACTTTTAATTTTTACTTCTTGGGATTTGTGTAACTTCCCACATTTTATGTGACCTGTTATTCTATAGTTCTGGAAGTTTCTCAGACATTATCACTTCACATATTGGCTTTTCTTTATCCTTTGAAATATCCAGTAGACATATGTGAAAGCTTATTAATCCCTCATATTTTTCGCATTTCTAATCTTTGTCTAAAAAGCATAATAGTCTCTTCAGTTGGAGTTTCTGTTGCATCATTTTTTCTTTTTTTTTTTTTGTTTTGTTTTGTTTTGTTTTTTGTCCTGATTGGCTTAACCCATTGCTTATCTAATTTAATTACTATATTTTTAGTTCCAGAAATTGTATTTAGTTGGTTTTAAAATTAGCTTGGTACTTTTATAGTCTCTTCTTGTTTTCTTGGTTATATTTTTAATGGTGTCTTTAATTTATTTAAGTGTATCTCATACAGTTATTTTATATATTTATCCAATAATTTTAATAGCTTTGGTCTGTATTGTTTCTGCTAACTTTCTAATGGTGACTTCTTTCCTCATATATGTTTTAATCTTGCCTGTGTTTCCTGGAATAGTAATTCTTTTAGACCTAAGTTTGGGTAGGTTTCTTCAAATAGAGTTTTCACATTGACAGCAGTTTAAAAAGACAAAGAGTGAGATTATATATTGATAAAAGGCCTTGTCCAACAGGAAAACATGACAATCCTAAATATATATGCACCTAACACTGGAGCTCCCAAATTTATAAAACAATTACTAATAGACCTAAGAAATGAGATAGACAGCAACACAGTAATAGTGGGGTACTTCAATATTCCACTGACAACACTAGATAGGTCATCAAAACAGAAAGTCAAAAAAGAAACAATAGATTTAAACTATACCCTGGAACAAATGGACTTAACAGATATTTACAGAACATTCTATCCAACAACCACAGAATATACATTCTATTCATCAGTGCATAGGACTTTCTCCAAGATAGACCATATGATAGGCCACAAAACGAGCCTCAGTAAATTTAAGGAACTTGAAATTATGTCAAGCACTCTCTCAGACCACAGTGGAATAAAACTGGAAATTGACCCCAAAAGGAACCCTCAAAACCACGCAAATACACAGAAATTAAATAACTTGCTCCTGAATGATCATTGGGTCAAAAATGGAAATTAAAGAATTCTTTGAACTGAACAACAATAGTGACAAAACATATCACGACTTCTGGGATACCACAAAGGCTGTGGTAAAAGGAAAGTTTATAGCCCTAAACGCCTACATCAAAAAGTCTGAAAGAGCACAGACTGACAATCTAAGGTCATACCTTAAGGAACTAGAGAAACAAAAACAAACCAAACCAAAACCCAGCAGAAGAAAGGAAATAACCAAGATTGGAGCTGAACTAAATGAAATTTAAACAAACAAACAAATACAAAAGATAAATAAAACAAAAAGCTGTTTCCTTAAAAATATAAAATTGATAGACATTAGCAATATTAACCAAGAAAAGAAAGGAGAAAATCCAAATAAGCTCAATTAGAAATGAAATGGGATATATTACAACTGACATCACAAAAATACAAAAGATCATTCAAGGCTACTGTGACCACCTTTATGCACATAAACTAGAAAACCTAGAGGAGATGCATAAATTCCTAGGAAGATACAATCCTCCTAACTTAAATCAGGAAGAATTAGATACCCTGAACAAACCAATAACAAGCAGCAAGATTGAAATGGTAATATAAAAGCTACAAAGAAAAAAAAAGTCCAAGACCAGAAGGATTCACAGCAGAATTCTACCAGACATTCAAAGAAGAATTGGTACCAATCCTATTGACACTATTCCACAAGATAGAGAAATAGGGAATCCTCCCAAAATCATTCTATGAAGCCAGTATCACCCTAATACCAAAACCAGGAAAGCACATAACCAAAAAAGGAAACTATAGACCAATATCCCTGAAGAACATAGATGCAAAAATCCTCAACAAAATACTAACTAACTGAATCCAACAATATATCAAAAAGATAATCCACCATGATCAAGTGGGTTTCATACCAATGATGCAGGATGGTTCAACCTATGCAAGTCAATACATGCAATATACCACATAGACAGAATTAAAAACAAAAATCACATGATCATCTCAACAGATGCAGAAAAAGCATTGGAAAAAATCCAGCATCACTTTATGACTAAAACTCTCAGCAAAATTGGCATACAAGGGACATACTTCAATGTAATAAAAGTGCCATCTATGACAAACCCACAGGCAACATAATACTGAATGGGGAAAAGTTGAAAGCATTCCCTCTGAGAAGTGGAACAAGACAAGGATACCCACTGTTGCCACTCCTCTTCAGCATACTATTGGACGTTCTAGCCAGAGCAATCAGACAAGAGAAAGAAATAAAGGGCAAGTCAAACTGTCACTGCAAGAGAAAGTCAAACTGTCTCTGTTTACTGATGGTATGATTGTTTAACTAGAAAATCCTAAAGACCCCTCCAGAAAGCTCCTACAACTGACAAACGAATTCAGCAAAGTTTCCAGATACAAAATTAATGTACACAAATCAGTAACTCTTCTATATGACAACAGCGACCAATCTGAGAATCAAATAAAAAACTCAACTACTTTTATAATAGCTGAAAAAATAATAATAATAATAAAATACTTAGGAATATACTAAACCAAGGAGGTGAAAGACAAGGAAAACCACAGATCACTGCTGAAGGAAATCATAGATGACACAAACAAATGGAAACACATCCCATGCTCACGGATGGGTAGAATCAATGCTGTGAAAATGACCATACTGCCAAAAGCAATCTACAAATTCAACTCAGTTTCCATCAAAATACCACCATCATTTTTCACAGAACTAGAAAAAACAATCCTAAAATTCATGTGGAAGCAAAACAGAGCCCACATAGCCAAAGCAAGACTAAGCAAAAAGAACAAATCTGGAGGCATCACATTACTTGATTTCAAACTACTATAAGGCCATACTCACCAAAACAGCGTGGTACTGGTATAAAAATAGGCACATAGACCTATGGAACAGAATAAGGGAACCCAGAAATAAACCCAAATACTCACAGCCAACTGATCTTCAAAAACGCAAACAAAACATAAAGTGGGGAAAGGACACCCTATTCAACAAATGGTGCTGGGATAATTGGCTAGCCACATGTAGAAGAATGAAACTGGATCCTCGTCTCTCACCTTATACAAAAATCAACTCAAGGTGGATCAAGGATTTAAATCTAAGACCTGAAACTATAAAAATTCTAGACAATAACATTGGAAAACCCTTCTAGACATTGACTTAGGCAAGGATTTCATGACAAGAAACGCAAAAGCAAATGCAATAAAAACAAAGATAAACAGCTGGGACTTAATTAAACTAAAGAACTTTTGCATGGCAAAAAGAATAGTCAGCAAATTTAACAGACTACCCACAGAGTGGGAGAAAATCTTCAAAATCTATACATCTGAAAAAGGACTAATATCCAGAATCTACAACGAACTCAAACAAATTAGCAAGAAAAAAACAATGCCATCAAAAATTGGGCTAAAGTAATGAATAGACAATTCTCAAAGGAAGATACACAAATGGCCAGCAAACATATGAAAAAATGCTCAACATCACTAATGATCAGGGAAATGCAAATCAAAACCATAATGTGATACTACCACCTTACTCCTGGAAGAATGGCCATAATTTTTAACAAATCAAAAAAATAATAGATGTCGGTATGGATGAAGTGAACAGGGAACACTTCTATACTGCTGGTGGGAATGTAAACTAGTACAACCACTATGGAAATCAGTGTGGAGATTCCTTAAAGAACTAAAAGTAGAACTACCATTTGATCCAGTAATCCCACTATTGGGTATCTACCCAGAGGAAAAGAAGTCATTATATGAAAAAGATACTTGCACAAACATGTTTATAACAGCATAATTCACAATTGCAAAAACACGGAACCAACCCAAATGCCCAGTGAGTGGATAAAGAAACTGTGGTGTGTGTGTGTGTGTGTGTGTGTGTATATATATCTATATATATATATGTAACAAAAAGGGAGAGGACGCTTCACTGAGTCCCAAAGGTCAAATGGGTCCAAATGGGGATATGGAGGGTAACATGGGTGGAAGCCATGAAAGAACACAGGATATTCAGAAAATGCAAATTTTTCCACATGGCTTAGGCCGAAAAAACAATGGAAAGCAATCAAGTCAAGAGCAGCTCTTACTGGGTCTGGTGGCATGCACTTGTAATCCCAGCTACAGAGGAGGCTGAGGCAGGAGAATCGCTTGAGGCCAGGAGGTTGAGGCCAGCCATGGCAACATAGCAACATCCCATCTCTAAAATAACATTTAAAAATTAGCTGGGCAGGGTGGCACATACCTGTAGTTCTAACTAGTTGGGAGACTGAAGCTGAAGGATTGGTTGAGGTCAGGAGTCCGAGGTTACAGTGAGCTATGATTGCACGACTGCACAATAGCATAGGTAACAGAGTAAGACTTTGTCGATAAAAACAAATTTTTTAAAAAGAGAAGCTCTTGTAGGAAGCAGTAGAGACAGAAAAGCTTCTAGGGAGAACAGTTTGGAGAGTGAAGTAGAAAGAGAAGATCTTAGAAATGTAGATGAATACCTCAGCAAATGACTTGCAAAAAGAGCAAAATGCAAAATATCTTGTGCCAAAGGTTTATTATTTAGACCAATACTTCCAAATATTACTGTGCATACAATTTCACCTGGGGTCTTATTGAAATTAAAATTCTGATTCAATGGGCAAGGGATGGGCCTGAGATTCTGCATTTCTAACAAGCTCTCAAGTGATGCTAATGCTGCTGATCCGTAGGCCACACTCTGAGTAGCAAGGGTTTAGAATGTATCATGGTTTCTCCTAAGTCATTTACGTGATTGTAAAGGTAGGCTCTAGTCCCATCTTTCAAAATCCACCCCATGTTACTAATATTTTCAAAGAATCTACTTTTAAAGCTTCATATAGGATGTTCCTTAACCTTTTATTGCATTTAAACCCTAGAATTAGATGAAAAGAAAAACAAATTTCATTCTTTCCTCTTCTTTCAGGATGAATATGCTTCTGGGATCTCATTTTCTCTTTTACCAAATACAGTATCTCTTCCAAAAGAATATTTTACAATTTGGTTCTCTCATTTCCTGAACATTTTATGGATACACAATACAGTTCCTCTAATAAAGAAGTCCTATAATTCAGCAGATTATAAATTTCTTGGACTCTGTAACTAGATTTTGGAGAATTTTGTACCTCCCATAGTACCAAATATAGAGCTTTGTAACAGTGAATGCTCGTATCTGTCTATTGAATAATACATATATACTCTGTTGTTTCAAAAGAATTTCATGACTACATAGAAACTGATTGTACACATAATGTTTTTTCCTCATGTGCATGTAAATTTTGCATTTCAAATGCAAAAAATGGGCTTCTTTCACTTCCAATGGGAGTTTTGCACACAGTCTATAAATCTTGCTGTTAAGACATTTTCCTTCATTATCCTAAATTTATCTTAATTTCAATCCAATTAAAAACTGTTTACTAGAGTTTTCCCCTCATATAATTGAGCACAGTATAGTTGATTTTTAAACTGTAAACATACATCTGTGAATAATTCCTAAATGCCACAGTATATAGGAGATTCTGCAGCATAATGGAAGTAATTTATTTCCAAATTGCTCCCATTTCTCTTATGACTTGCTTGCAAAGCTTTATTAAAATCAAGTCCAGCAGGTATGACAAGAGACTGACCTCGTTTCCTAAGCATTATGCCTGCTGCCTGTGCAAAAGACTCCTAAGGCTTTTGCATAGCTAATAAATGCATGTCTATCTCTGAAGCTATGTCTCTAGTTAGTGATCACAGCGAAGAATACCAGCAATACAGAGGAATGTTTAAAAGCATGAAATCCAGAGTAAGATTGCAGAAGTTCAGATGTCTCTCTACCATTCATCTGTAAAGTAGAATAATAACAGGAGATACTTCACAGGATCATTGTGAGGATCAAATGAGCTGATGCACATTAAGAACATGATCAGTAGTTATTAATATAATCAGTATTAGGGTCATTTTTAATTCTTACCCACTTCTATAGCAGCCAATTTCCAGGCAATAGATAGAATTGCCACAGACAGACAGTAATAACTAAACACCATCTGCACAAAGAGTATAGCAACTATAACATGGTCTGTCTGGTCATCTTCGTGGTCCAATGTGATTGGTCAGCCAATCAAATTCATCTTTCAGAAAATAATCTTTTAATATTTCCTAAACCAGCTTATTGTTTTACTCTGTGTCTCAGTAGACCTGGGTTTTCTATCAGACAATTTGAACAATGTGTCAATTGGATCTGATTCATCAAATTGGTATTGAACATCCACAGTGTGCAAGGTACTCAGCGATACCAACTTGATACCAAGAAGTGTGGAAGATACAACAATGAATAATTATTCAATAGCTACTAAATGCCTTTCTATAGGCCAGACACTGAGCTAGGTGATGATGATGTAAAAGAGAGAAGGTACATATAGTTTCTGTCCTTGGGGACCTTCAAGTCTAGAGGGAAAAAATAAACCACAATTATAATGAAGTCTCAGTGCTGTGCCAAGGAAGGACAAAATGCTATGGGAAAAAAAGAGCAAGATGAGCTGGAGGTCTAGGAAGGTGACCAGGTGGAAGCGACTCTAAGTTGAGAACAAAGCGTGAGTAGGAATTACCCAGGTAAAGAGCTAGGAAGAGAACTAGGGAACAGAACAGGGAAAGGTCCAGGCAACCGCAGGCCCCCACAGGCTTCCCTGAGAAAGCAGTAGGAGTTAAGTATGACTATAGTGTAAGGTGTAGTGCAAGAGGGGAAATGAGGGAGAGATGCTGATAGCACCTGGTAAGCCATGGTAAGGAGTTGAGAATTTATCTCAAGGGCAGTGGAAATATACTAAAGATTTTGGCAGGGGAATGAGATGATCAGACACACAGCGATTGTAGAAAAATCACTCTGACTGCAGAGTAAGGAATGAATAGGTAAAGGGAGGGCTGGGAGCAAGACTTGAGTGAGGAAAGCCAAATCAATTGCTGTGAGGACAAAAGCAAGAGCCAGAGATGGCCTGGACTCAGAGAGGGTCATGGAAATATAAAGAAGTGAAGGGGCTGGGCACAGTGGTTCATGCCTGTAATCCCAGCACTTTGGGAGGCCAAGGTGGGCAGATCACCTGAACTCAGAAGTTCGAGACCAGTCTGGCTAACATGGTGAAACTCCTTCTCTACTAAAAATACAAAAATTAGCCAGGCATGGTGGTGGATGCCTGTAATCCCAGCTACTCAGGAGGCTGAGGCAGGAGAATTGTTGAACACAGGAGGTGGAGGCTGCAGTGAGCCAAGATCTCACCATTCCACTCCAGCCTGGGCAACAAGAGTGAGACTCTGTCTAAAAAAAAAAAAAAAAAAAGAAGACGGGTTTCAAGAGATATTGAGAAGAGATAATCAAGAACAGTCCATAACTAACAAGATGCAGCGGATGTGGAAAAAGAAAGACTCAAAGATAACTTTGAGATGAGAAAGAGGACAGGAAGTACAGAACAAAGCCTCCTGATCTCTGTTGTATGGAACAGGAGTTAGGACAGAATATGATCACTGACATAATAGAAATTCAAAAACACAGGAGTGGCATGAGCAAATAAATCTTTAGGGATGAGGGCTTCAGAAACACCTTGGGAGGCATTGGAGTTGGTTAAGATTAGTGGGGACTGGTAGCTTAGAGATGCTGAAAGGATATTTCCACTCTCCAGTGATGTCAGTCCTATAGCTTGGACCCTTTTCAGTGGCAAGCATCCTCAGGGCAGAAGAGGCTTTCAGGGAAAGATACTTCCATCTGTTCTTCAGGACCTGGAATTTCTGCCTGCAAAAATCTGCGGCACCAAGTAACATTTCTCAAGCTGTAGATACTTGAGGTCATGTCCAGGTCTTTTATGGTTTGGGAATTACTGCTTTGAAAGAGTACTTAGCGAAGGCCTTGCCAAAGGTATCGGTACAAATCACTTTCCCTACCCCCCTAAAGTTTCTTCCCTTTTAAAGAAGACAAAAGCCAAATTTTGATATAATTTTTTAAGATTTTTCATACCAGATTTTGAAGTGGATTTTGATGCAGTATCAGACCTCAAAGAAACAGATACTGCTCTCAGTCTGGATTCTGAACACTGACCCTTTCTCCTCCAGCCCTACTAACGTTAGCCCCACAATCAGAGCTTTCAGCAGTGCTCTGAAGGCCCAGAGAGGAGTTATCCTGACTTAAATTGCCAAACCAGCACATGTGGGATATGTCTTTAACCACAGAATATGTTTTCTTTAAGGCCTTTCCTCAATTGTGAAAACTTAAATTTAATAAGGATTGAAAAAGCCTATAAATCAAACACAATAAAATATTAAATTATGCACCTTACTCTAAGTGGGGTACATATATTTTATCATCGAAAGTGTGGGTCTGGACATTCTGGAAATTCTGGTTTCTCAGGCAGACTGGGAGTAGGAGAACAAAGCTGCATTAGTTTTCAATTTACAGAACATGATGTTAGTGATTACATTAACTTAATCTAATATTATTTCCCATATTTAAAGACAGAATGAGAACCTTGTGTTTAGATTGTTGTTGGCTTTAAAAAATATAAATGTGAATGTATGTGTGTGAGTGTGTGTGTCTGTGTGTGCATACATAAAGAAATAAGGACCCGGCTGGCTTTCCATATAATAGGCCATGTTATTAGTACAGCTGCACATTCTGTGTCTCAGGGGATTAGAAGCTCAGCCTAAAATCTCATTTAATTACAGAGCATTGACTACCATGGACCTCTTGCATCTGGACCCAGGAATAATAGAGAACATTTTCTCTGAATGGTTTGTAGTGTTCAGGATAGAAACACATGTAGTTCAATTTCTAACATTTGGTTAAAACACAAAAAGCAAAAGTTCACAGATGGTTAGCTCAGCCTATTAAATAATTTTACTGAAGTTCCTTGACACTCTTTTCTTTGGAGGCATAAAAGTGCAATTTCTTTCCCTTTCGGATGCAGAGGTGAAAGGGCACAAAATGATTTAGTTCATCTGTAAATGACCGTAACAATAGTCCCTACCTCAGAAGTTATCATGGAGAGGAAGCCAGATAACACGAATGAAAGACACCCCAAAATATCAAATGCTCTTCAATGTTAGTTAAATAGTATTATTATCATTACTCATTTACTCCTTTATTTTTAAAAATAACCTTTTGAGCACCTACTAAATACAAAGCACGGTTCTACATGAAGAAAAAGTAGGCCGGGCGCGGTGGCTCAAGCCTGTAATCCCAGCACTTTGGGAGGCCGAGACGGGCGGATCACGAGGTCAGGAGATCGAGACCATCCTGGCTAACACGGTGAAACTCCGTCTCTACTAAAAAAAATACAAAAAAACTAGCCGGGCGATGTGGCGGGCGCCTGTAGTCCCGGTTACTCGGGAGGCTGAGGCAGGAGAATGGCGTAAACCCGGGACGCGGAGCTTGCAGTGAGCCGAGATCGCGCCACTGTACTCCAGCCTGGGCGACAGGGCAAGACTCCGTCTCAAAAAAAAAAAAAAAAAAAGAAAGAAAAAGAAAAAGTAGTGGTGAATCTGACAGACACGACTTCTGCTCTAATGCAATTTCCATTCTAGTGAGGCAGAAGGATAAACAAATTAGATATTCCATAGAGATAAGTACTGTGAAAAATATGAAACAAGACATATTTTTCTTGGTAGACAGTGGCTGCGGCATTTCTTTGGAACAATCCCTCTGAAAAAGTAACAATAGTTGTTGCAAATAGTTGTAACAATAGTTGTAACAAATAGTTGTAACAAAAGTTATAATAGAGATGTGAATTAAGAGGCTATTACAATAGCTGAGGGGAGAGAAATGATGGTGGCAGTAGGGCGGTTGCAAGAAGACAGAAAAACAGGCAATCAAAGTAGAGGGGTCAAGCTGGAAGCTTCATTGATGACCTAGAGTTCAGGCAGAAGTTCAGGGTAGACGTAAAAGTCATCAGCAAAGTATTGTAGGGACTGAATTGTCCAACCCATGGCCCATGGGTGGCATGCAGCCCAGGATGGCTTTGAATGCGGCCCAACACAAATTCATAGACTTTCTTAAAACATTATGAGATTTTTTTTTTTTTTTTTTTTTTTTTTTTTTTTTTTTTGAGATGGAGACTCGCTCTGTCACCTAGGCTGGAGTGCAGTGGCGCAATTTCAGCTCACTGCAAACTTTGCCTCCCAGGTTCAAGCAATTCTCCTGCCTCAGCCTCCCAAGTAGCTGGGATTACAAGCATCCACCACCATGCCTGGCTAATTTTTGTATTTTTAGTAGATACAGGGTTTCACCATGTTGGCCAGGCTGGTCTTGAACTCCTAACCTCAGGTGATCCACTCGCCTTGGCCTCCCAAAGTGCTGGGATTATAGGTGTGAGTCACTGCGCCTGGTCCAAACATTATGAGATCTTTTTGCAATTTTCTTTTAGTTCATCAGCTATGGTTAGTGTTAGTGTATGTTACTTGTGGCTGAAGACAATTCTTCTTCTTCCAATGTGGCCCAGAGAAGCCAAAAGATTAGACACCCCTGATGTAGAGAAAAACAGAGGAGGAAAGTAACAGCAAAGGAGCAACCAACAAGAGGCAGGGAGAAATCTAGGAAAGTATGGTCTAAGAGCCAAGAGAAGAAAGTGCTAAGGAGGGGCAGTTAAGAAGGAAGGAAGTGGTCAATGAGTCAAGTGTAGTTGGAATGAGGAGGAAGACGAGTACCCAGAAGAGGTCACTGGATTTGGCAAAGTGGAAATCATAGATGATCCTTAAAAGGAAACTAAACTCCAATTAAGGTGGGCTGGAAAAACACCTGAGGAATGTAGAAAACAATTTTAGACAACTCTTCTGCAAAGTTTTACTATGAAGGATCAAAGAAATGAGACATGGGTCAAAAATATTCTTGTTACAGGCATATGAAAAAACGCTCAACATCACTAATCATCTAAGAAATGCAAATAAAACTATGATGAGCTATCATCTCATCCCATTCAAAGTGGTTTTTATCCAAAAGACAGGCAATAATGAATTCTGGCAAGGATGTGGAGAAAAGAAAACCCCTGGGCACTATTGGTGGGACTATAAACGAGTGCATCAACTTTGAAGAAAAGTATGAAGGTTTCTCAAAAAACTAATCAGAGAACTACCGTATGTCCAGAAATCCCACTGCAGGGTATATACCCAAAAGAAAGAAAATCAGTATATCGAAGAGATATCTGCACCCTCATGTTTATTGCAGCACTATTCACAATAGCCAAGATATGGAATCAACCCATGCTATCAACAAACAAGCAGATAAAGAAAATGTGGTACAAACATATGCACAACGGAATATTATTTAGCCATAAAAGGAATAAAATCTTGTCATTCACAACAACATGGATGGAACTGGAGGTCATTACGTTAAGTGACTAAGACACAGAAAGATAAATATCACATGTTCTCACTAATATGTAGGAGCTAAAAAAAAAAAGAACTCGTGAAGATAGACAGAGTAGAATGATGATTAGCAGAGGCTAGAAAGGGGAGAGAGGAAGGACGGAATAAAGATGAGGTGGGTAATGGGTACAGAAATACATTTAGAGGAATAAGATCTAGTGTTCAGCAGCACAACAGAATGACTATAGTTAATAATAATTAATTATATATTTCAAAATAACTAAAAGAGTGGAATTAGAATGTTCCTAACACAAAGAAATGATAAACACTTAAAGTGAGAGATATCCCAGTTACTCTAGTTTTGGGCTCAAGGAGTTCAAGGCTGCTGTGAACTTTTATTGTGCCGCTGCACTCCAGCAACGGTGACAGAGCAGAAAACCCTGTCACAAACAACAACAACAACAAAACTAGTCAATAACTTTGTTTTTTCTTGCTTTGGTGTTTTCTACCTATACTATGCACAAAATAAAAATGGCTGGCTGACTTTCCCTTGTGAAACATTTCAACTGGAAGCATTAGGTAAAGTCATTAAACACTGGGTCATCTTGAAACTTATACATGTCACTAAAAAAATACAATGTGGATATAGACAAATGAACAGTTTAAATGAAAAGTAGAAACAACCCCCATGGCAATCCTAAACAGAGATTTTTTTAAGCATTCAATTTTATAAAAGAAAAACAGAGTAGCAGGTTTTCTTAGTTGCCAAGTCAGTTTCATCAGATACTCCTTCACCATACATTAAACTTCATCTAAAAAATTTTGTCACCTAAGTGAGTAAGATAATTTTCTTAATCAAAATATAATAAGCCAAAGAAGTAGCTTGAATAATGATAGAATACAGTCCTTCATTTATAGTTGTAGTCACATTTTATTTTATAAAGTGCCTGTAGGAAGTACTCTAGGGAAAGGAAACTAACCTTTTGCTTACTTACCATGTGCTAACCACTATACTTGATGCTATATTTACATTAACTTGCTTAGTACTCACTACTACCCTACAAGATATAACCTGTCTACAATTTAGAAATGAAAAGACTGGTTCAAAGTTTAACAAAACCAATTCAGGTTTACATAGTGATATTGGTGGAGTAGCAGATTTGACTTCAGGTCAGTCTGTCTAAAGGTGCTTCTCACTTCTTTATACTACCTATTTTACATACACAAGAGCAAGATAAGCAGACCATTTCCACCCCACACAAGGCTGAGTATCATAAGATACACTCCTGTACATGTTGAATCCTTTTGTAGAATTTTACACATTTGTTTGGTGATAAATTCCTCCATAGAATCTACAGTCTGTAGGCTCCATGAGGTCAGATCTTCCCACTTACTACTTTATAAAACCTCTGTACTTTGCACATAGTACTTGCTCAAATATCTGTTAACTGATACCCTTTAAAGAGATTCATAATTTAAAGAAAATACCAGACAAATATACAGTGATTAAAGATCCACAAAGCAAGCTACTCTCTGTCAGAAGACTCATGTCTTGAAAGGTAGCCTGCATCTGATACAACTCTAAGGCAGATTTTTCCAGGTACTTGAAGGTCAGCAAATTCTGTGCCTTTCATTCCTGCCATTCTTGGCCACCACCTCAAAATGTAAGCCTCTCCTGACAGCTGTCCTCTTCAGTCAGTTTAGCTCCTCTGTGCTTCCTCTCTTCTGACCCAGCCCCAATTCCTCCTCTCCCTTGAAAGCATCACGTCACATAACCCTTTGAAACTTATTTCAGAGTAAACAGACTTCCCTCTACTCTTAGCTGCTACACAGAATACATCTTACACTTTCCACCTTACTGAAATTTGATGCATCTCCCAAGGCCACTGCTGTGGTGGCCCTCTCAAGGGCCATATTCCCATGTTCCATATTTCATAGTTCTAAGAGGTGGCTCCTGTGTTCTTTTCACTCCCCAATGCAGCTTTCAAACCAATATTTCCAAGTCCTAGAGTCTAAAAAACAAAGTTTGTTCTTTGAGAATAATGGCATTTACCATATCATCTCCTCTCCTTCAACTGTCAACCACCAACCACCTAGACATGGTTTTAGTCAAAAATTTTGGCCCCTGAATCATAATACTTCTGTCTACCTCAAGTCCTGTCCAGGTAACTATCCTAATCAATATCCGTATGTGACATTTGCTTACCTTATAAACCCCACTCCACTTCCTCACCTACTCTCATCATACCTCAGACATTGCCATCATTCTCGAAAGTAATGAATTTCAGTGTTCCACTGTCTAATAACAGGCTCTTTCCAGCTTTACCTCCCTCATTCCCACTATGCCTATCCTGGAACTTCAGTTCTCTCCTTTCTGTCCATCCTTTTGTGTTCAGCCTAGACCTCATGCTCCATCGTGTCATCCCTCTTTAACACTCTTCCCCACAACCTTGTCCCACATCCTTCTGTCACACTATCCTAGTAAGGTCCTGTCTTTAACTTCCATGATCTACCGACTGGTAATAGAGCATACACGCTCACAGTGCACTTGGTGTCCCTTCACATTCTAGATCTTTGATTTTTGCTTGGTTTTCAGCATAGCCTATAAATCCTTTATATATGCCTAGCCAGCATTCTCTCCTTAAATAGTAATATCAAAACCTCATCAATCTTCTCAGGCAGCATGTTCAAAACCTATCTCTCTGTCAAGGCATGACCTCACTTCCTACTTCAGAAACAGTGAGGACATAAGCCTATGAGACTTCCTTCAGTTCCCCACTCTCAGATCTATAACATTAGCTAAATCCACCCTTGGCCTTTTCACTGTTTTCTGTCTCAGTGGAAGACTTCATCCTCCTGAAGCTAATCCTTAGACTCATGCTGTGGTGTCCATTTCCCAGATCTGCAGAGATACAACTCCATCAATTATTCCTTTTTGTCTTACCTCTTCAATCTCTCCCTCTCTGCTATTTTGTTCCAATTAGCATATACACACGCTTAAGTCTCTCAGTTGACCTTACATCCCTCTCTCTAGCCATGTGCCCCCCCTGCTTCACAGTCATCTCTTAGAAAAAAAATGCTTATAGCCATTCTGTCAATTTTACTTCCAACTAAGTTTTCTATTAATAACAAATCACTGCAACTACTCTTGCCGGTAACCAGTGATCTCCTTGTTGCCATTCAGTGGATGGGATTCTGTACTTAGATTACTCAATTTCTTACAGATGTCTTTCTTCTTGAGATACTCTCTTCCACTGATTCTCTATAACATTACACTCTTCTGGTTTACTTACTATATCCCTGGTCATTTCTATCTTCCTCTAACTACCCTGTAGGTGTTGTTCTGCTATAAGAACCCATCGTTGACTATCTTCTCAATCTACATATTCTTGCTGAGTAATTTATCAATTCCTAGAATATCTACCATCATCTATATCTGTTGTCCTTAAACTTTTTTGGGTCATGAATCCCTCTGAGAATCTGATGAAAATTCTGGACCTTGTCCCAGAAACAGAAAAGAAATACACAACCATATTTTTTTCCAGATCATTTTAGAATGTTCTTGGACACTCTGAACCTTGTTAATGAAGCTTTCAATAAGTATTCCTGATCTGCTGTGCCAACAGCTCCCAAAATTTATCTGCATTCATCTCTCTTGGGCAAGCCCTGAAAATTAGGTTGCCTGCTTGATATCTTTAATTGGAAATCTGTATTAATCAGGGTTCTCTAGAGGAACAGAACTAGTAGGAGATATATATATATATATACACACACACACACATACACATATATATATAAAATACACATTTACATATATATTTGTGTGTGTGTATATATATATATATTTTGGGGGGGAGTTTATTAAGTATTAACTTACATGATCACAAGGTCTCACAATAGGCTATCTGCAAGCTTAGAAGCAAGGAGAGCCAGTCCAAGTCCCAAAAATGAAGAACTTGGAGTCTGATGTTTGAGGACATGAAGCATTCAGCATGGAAGAAAGATGTTGGCTGAAAGGCTAGGCCAGTCTCACCTTTTCACATTTTTCTACCTGCCTTATATTTGCTGGCAGCTGATTAGATTGTGCCCACCAGACACCAGATTAAGGGTGGATCTACCTTCCCCAGCCCACTGACTGAAATGTTAATCTCCTTTGGCAACACGCTTACAGACACACGAAGGATGAATACTGTGCATCCTTCAATCCAATCAAGTTGACACTCAGTATTAACCATCACAAGTCTACCCCTTGTCAACTTGAATGCACACACATCTCCTGAGATCATACATAATCTTCAAATAAAGACAATAATAAGGTCATAATTACACCTAACATAATACAACTATCCTTCGTACAACTGGAAATGAACCAATCCCCAACCCAAATACTATTATATAAAGTTAACATTTAAATGCTGATATAATAAATCTTATGTCACATGATAAAGGAAAAGGAAATAAAATGAAGATATTTTCTTAGCACAAGTGTATAAATACACAAACATGTTTTTAACAATTTAAGGAAGAAATACTCATGACAGTTACAGTCCTTATTTCTGCAGCTGGTCACATGGTTGTAGCGGGTATTGATGACTACCTTCTTCTGCCACCCATTCTGTATTCCCTTTGCCTTCAGCAAGCACCTCAGCAGGTCATTGTTTTTTTCCTGGTGGAGTGACCAAATCTTCATTTCTGAGGGGTCTGGATCATTTGTAATCCTGCCTGGATTGAGCTGTTGTAGTTTCCCATTGACCTTAATCACAAGCCATGGTAATACTAAGAGACACCCTAATGGATCTTCTGTATTCCACGCATACTCTTCCTTACCTCTGTTATGGAGTAGTAGACTGATTTCCTCTTGCTAGTCCAGATCTTTCACCCCAGCCAACACTGTAACTCCTTTTTTAGCCCATTGACTTAAAGGTAGGAGGAGCCCAAATGCCCAGGTGGCAATCTTAATTTCCAGTTTAATGGAATCATTGTTGTGTCTCCTGGTGGCAGTGTTCCTCCCTCTGGAACTAAAACCTCTAGGCCAGCAGAACATAATGTCATGGGAACAGGAAGCAAAAACTTTGCTAGTGGATCACTAGGGGTGATGGTGAGTGGTGCCACTTCCATTTCCACCCCTTGATTCCTGAACCTGTGAATCCTGCCTATGGAAGAAACAGTACCACATAATGGACACTGGTTCAGAGTATACATGACCTTCTGGAGAACTATGCCCCATCCCTGCAAAGTATTGTCACCTAGTTGGTGTTGTAATTGTGACTTCAGAAGGCCATTCCACCATTCTATCAATCCAGCTGCTTCAGGATGATGGGGAACGTGATAAGACCAGTGAATTTCACAAGCATGGGCCCACTGCTGCACTTCTTTAGCCATAAAGTTAATGCCTTGGTCAGAGGCAATGCTGTGTGGAATACCATGATGGTGGATAAGGCATTTTGTGAGTCCACAGGTAGTAGTCCTGGCAGAAGCAGTGTGTGCAGGATAGGCAAACCCATATCCAGAGTAAGTGTCTATCCCATTGAGGACAAACCTCTGCCTTTTCCATGATGGAAGAGGTCCGGTATAATCAACCTGCCACCAGGTAGCTAGCTGATCACCCCAAAGAACAGTGCCATATCAAGGGCTCAGAGTTGGTCTCTGCTGCTGGCAAATTGGGCACTCAGAAGTGGCCGTAGCCAGATCAGCCTTGATGAGTGGAAGTTCATGTTGCTGAGCCCATGCATAACCTCCATCCCTGCCACCATGGCCACTTTGTTCATGGGCCCATTGGGCAATGATGGGGTGGCTGGGGAAAGAGACTGAGTGGTGTCCACAGAATGTGTCATCCTATTCACTTGATTACTAAAATCCTCCTCTGCTGAGGTCACCCATTGATGAGCATTCACATAGGATACAAATATCTTCACAGATTTTGACCACTCAGAGTGATCCGTCCACATACCTCTTCCCCAAATTTGTCACCAATTTTCCAGTCATGCTGCTTCCAAATCCCTGACCATCTAGCCAAACCATTGGCTACAGCCCATGAATCAGTATGTAATCACGTATCTGGTCATTTCTGCTTCCATGCAAAGTGCACAGCCAGATGGACTGCTCGAAGTTCTGCCCACTGGGAAGATTTCCCTTTACCACTGTCCTTCAGGGATGTCCTAGAAAGATGCTGTAGTGCTGCAGCTGTCCACTTTCGGGTGGTGCCTGCATATCATGCAGAACCATCTGTGAACCAGGCCCTAGTCTTCTCTTCCTCTGTCAACTAATCATAGGGAACTCCCCATGAGGCCATCAGTGCAGGTTGGGGAAGAGAAGGCAGGGTGGCAGGAGTGGAGACCGTGAACATTTGAGCCACTTTCTCATGTAACTTACTTGTGCCTTCAGGACCTGCTTGAGCCTGATCACACATATACCACTACCATTTGATGATGGAATGCTGCTGTGTGTGACCCACTTTATGGCTAGATGGGTCAGAAAGCACCCAATTCATGATAGGCAGTTCAGGTCACATGGTGACTTGATGACCCATAGTCAAACGTTCAGTTTCCACCAAAGCCCAGTAACAGGCCAAGAGCTGTCTCTCAAAAGGAGAGTAATTATCTGCAGAAGATGGCAGGGCCTTGCTCAAAAATCCTAAAGGTCACTGCTGTGATTCACTTCTAGGAACACTATGATTAATTAGCCAGTGTCAGAGCTCTACATGAGTCAGACTATTCTGATTGCCACTTTGCCTCTGGTGTCCATTATGGTAGCTACGCCCATCTTGCCTTTGATGGTTGAGTGCTGCCACTTGGCCCTTGCCACCTTGGGATCCAATTATTCCCATTGTATGTAAATTCTGTAGTTGAGTGACTGCAGTTCCCACCGTTAGATCTGACATACAGAGAAGAGCAATTACAGGGCTCTTCAGAGATGCAAGTTCTGCCCTCAAAATCTATTTCACAAGGCCTTGGTAAAGGGCATATCTTCTGGACCACCCTCGCAGCTGGGATGAATAGGTCTAAAGTGACTAATCAACTCCACCATCTCAGTCTCCCTAAATCTTTGGATCCCTTCCTCTATATTAAACCAAGGGAGATCAGGGCATTTCTAGCTCACTTACAGTGGGCCACCTTTTAATCCATATTTCAGCTAACCAAGCAAATAAACTATTATAACCTTTTTTAACTTCCTGAGCTGCAACATTAAAAGCAGAGTCTTTACTTAGTGGGCTGAAATCAACAAATTCAGCCTGATCCAACTCTATGTGCCTTCCACCATTATCCCATACCCTTAATATCCATTCCCATGCCTGTTCTCCAGATTTGTTTATATAAATTTAAAAGCTCAAACAGTTCTTTTCGAGTGTAGTGCACCTCCTCATGGGTCACATTCTCAACCTCACCTCTAGTGGCCCACCAGGACTTTAGTCTAGTTATAAGTCTAGAAGCAAACAGGGGTGTCAGGGGTGGCTCCTAAGCAGAATCAACATTATATTGCCTGGCAACTGCCTCAACAGAGACCATTATTGTTGCCTCAGGCAGTGCAAGGTTTATCTCCTCAGACAAAGGTGGAAAGGCTGATGGCAGCATGGATCGGGGAGGGGATGTTGCCACTACTGGGTATGGGGAAGCTGTTCCTTCTGGCAAAGAAAGTCCATGAGAGTTTACAAACTCAGTGTCCCCAGCTTCATCAGAGTCCTCCCACATATTCCCATTCCAAGTTTCAGGGTCACTTTCTTTTCCAATCAATGCCCTCACTTTAACAGTAGACACCTGGCGAGGCTGTGCATGCATCTTTCATTGCAGGTAGGCCACTCACATGATAAGAGCTTGTGTCTGTTTTTCCATAATTTCAGCTCTTTCTCTACAGGAGCTAAGACTCTCACTCAGGGCAGTCTTAGAGATTTGAGGCTCAATATCTGCTTCTGAAGCTGGGAAACAGAATCCCTGAGTTCATCATTTTCTTTCATCACTTTGTCCACTGAACTTAGGAGTAACCAACCAGTTTCATTATGTTCCTTGGCTTTCCACGTATGGTCAAATGTATTACATATACAGTCACTAAACTCCTTTCACTAGTGGTGAATCAGGAGTGTCAAAGGCATTTATTTTGCATAACTCTCTAAACAGTTCACACCAAGGACTATCAGTATTCTCCATACTTTTAGAAGTAGACTCCTTAGCATTTTGGGGTCTAACCATATTAAGCAGCTAACTCCAGAAACCCCAAAACAGTGAAAGAACTCCATCCTTAATATTCTGTTCCTCTAGAACCACTCCTGGTACCAAAATCTGTATTAGTCAGGGTTCCCTAGAGGGACAGAACTAGTAGGATATATATATGCACACCACACATATATACATATATATGGGAGTTAATTAAGGGACAGAACTAATAGGAGATATATATATATATATATATATATACAC
>NW_016813970.1:1442026-1522285 GCF_001698545.2 Rhinopithecus bieti
TATATATACACATATATATATATATATGTATAAACCTAAAGAGGGGAGTTTTTAAAATATTAACTTACACCATCACAAGGTCCCACAATAGGTTGTCTGCAAGTTGAGGAGCAAAGAAAGCCAGTCTGAGCTCCAAAACGGAAGAACTTGGAGTCTGATGTTCAAGGGCAAGAAGAATCCAGCACAGGAGAAAGATGTAGGATGGGAGGCTAGGCCAGTCTCGCCTTTTCACGTGTTTCTGCCTCTTTATATTTGCTGGCAGCTGATTAGATTGTGCCCACCTGACTCCAGATTAAGGGTGGGTCTGCCTTCCCCAGCCCACTGACTCAAATGTTAATCTCCTTTGACAGCATCCTCCCAGACATACCCAGGCTCAATATTGTGCGTCCTTCAATCCAATCAAGTTGATGCTCAGTGTTAACCATTACAACATCCCACCAGCACTGCCCATTAGACATGTCTAAAATCAATTTTCTTCTGACCCTAAATCTGACCCCTACAGATTTTATTTTATGTTCTTCAACAATATTATATATTTTCTTTTATTGGATTTTGTGCAATTCTTAAGTTTGTTCCCATTTTTATTTCCAGGTACTTACTGCTAGCATAGAATATAGGTATTTTTGTATATTTACCAAATATTAGGCTCTTATTAAATTTGACTAATCTTTTAGTATAGTTTCTTGGATTTTCTAAATATAAATTTAAATACGTGGCAGAAAGCTAGTTTATTTTTCTTTTCTAAAGTTTGCATTATTTAATTCTTGTCTTATTGCATTTGCTAATCTTGCTACTGAATATGTGAAATCAACAGCATCGGCATCATCTAGGAGCTCATTAAAAATGCAGAATCTTAGGTCTCATCCTCAAACACACTGAATCAGAATCTGCATTTCAGAAAGATCTCCAGACTAGTGACCAAGATGGCAGAATAGGAAGCACTGGATCTTCTTCCCCATCTGCCATGGTCACACCAATTCAGCAACAATTCATAGACAAATTTCCTTTTTGAGAATTTCAGAAACTAGTTAAAAGGCTTCTGCATTTTAGGCAAGTGTAAAATCAGCCAAATTGAAGCCAGTAGAAAAATTTGAGATATCCTCTTGCAATAATCCCTACCCCGGCACAGTACCATAGAATCTGGACAAAACCCCCAAGCTTCCAAATTCTCCCCAGCGAGGGAAAGAGGTACACCGTGTGTCCAATGTTCCAACTCTTCCAAGTGCTTCCTAGAGAACTGGCTTCATACTAGTCTGTCTTAAAGTGCTAATAGAATATGACATACTCTAGCTACCAAGGATAATTGAGAACAGATAATGCAGTTTGGGCTAGTAGGCACCATAGCAACTCCACTCAGCTTACCATGAGTGAGTAGACAAAAAATCCAGCTTGCAACTTCTAACAGGGGAGGGGAAATTGTGCACCACACTTGCAAATTTATCTTGAGTTTGTCTGAATTATTGACCTCAGTCTCACTTGTCACAGAGCACTGATGGCATACTCCAGGATGCCTAGGAACCACAAAGAACAAAAAAGTGGACTTGCACAGAAACTTGAAAGCCCCCAGAATCTACGACTGGGCTGATTGGTGAGTGTCCTCTCTAGTACAAGACCAGTCCTTAAAGACTAAGAAAGGTGATTGTTTTGTCTAATGCACAGACACCAGTGCAGAGGGTCAAGAAAAATGAAGGATCAGGCGAAGATATACCAAACAAAGGAACAAGGTACATCTACAGAAACTGACTCTGATGAAACAGAAATATATAATTCATCTGACAGAATTAAAAAAAAAATTAACGGTGTTGACCAAGGTCAGGAGAACAATGCATGAACAACATGATAATTTCAGCAAAAAGATTAAAAAAGAAAAAAACTTTAAAAACTATCAAACAGAAATCACAGAGCTTAGCAATACAATAACTGAAATACAAAATTCACTAGAGGGGTTCAAGAGTAGACTAGATCAAACAGAAGAAAGAGTTCAAGAACTCCAAGATATGTCATTGGAAATTATTCTGTCCAAGGAACAAAAAGACAAAAGAATAAGAAAGAGTGAAGAAAACCTAAGGGACCTTTGTTATATCATCAAGTGGAACAATGTATGCATTATGGGAGTCTGAAAAGAAGGGAAAAAAAGGACCAGAAAACTTATTCGAAGAAATAATGGCTGAAAGTTCCCCAAATCTGTGGAAGAATATGGACTTCCAGATCCAGGAAACCCAAAGGACCCAAATAAGATGAACCCAAAGAAATCCACACCAAGGCATATTACAATCAAATTGTCAAAAGTCAAAGACAAGGGAACTACCATAAAACTATCAGCAGATTTTTCAGCAGAAACTTTGAAGACCAGAAGGAAGTGTGATAATATAGTCAAAGTGCTGAAAGAAAAAAATAATTATCAACCAAGAATACTATACACGACAAAACTGTGTTTCAAAAATGAAGGTGAGGGAGTCTCTCTGAACCTATTCTGGCTCAGGGACTGCCCAATTTGGAAAAAAAAAAGTGAAGGTGAGATAAAGACTTCTCCAGACAAACAAAAGTCGATGGAGTTAATCACCACTAAATTTGCCTTACAAGAAACACGAAAGAGATTTATTTATTTATTATTATTAATTTATTTTCATTTTTTGTTTTATTTTAAAGAATAAATTTATTCTTTATTTTAAATTGAAAATAAAGAACACTGAACAGTAACATAATAGCTTAAGAAAGTCTAAAACTCATTGATAAAGCTAAATATATAGACAAATACAGATAATATGTTACTGTAATGGTGCTGGGTAAATCACTTTGAATTCTAATATGAAAGTTGTTAAAAGATAAAAGTATTGAAAATAAGTATTATTAAAAATATGTGTTAATGGGTACACAATACAAATAGATGTAAATTGTGACTAAGAACATAAAGTGGAGGCTGGGCACAGTGGCTCAGGCCTGTAATTCCAGCATTTTGGGAGGCCGAGGCAGGCAGATCACTTGAGGTCAGGAGTTCAAGACCAGCCTGGCCAACATGAAAAAACCCTGTCTCTACCAAAAATACAAAACAACTAACTGGGCATGGTGATGCATGCCTATAATCCCAGCTACTCTGGAGGCTGAGGCAGGAGAATCACTGAAACCCAGGAGGCAGAGATTGCATTGAGCTGAGATCGTGCCACTGCACTCCAACCTGTGCAACAGAGCGAGACTCCATCTCAAACAAAACAAAACAAAACAAACCTCAAAGATTTCACAAAAGAAAAAGGAGTCAGAGTATATCACTAGAAAAATATCAACAAAACACAGTGGAAGATGGTGAGAGAGGAAACAAGGGACATAAGAACTATAAGACAAATAGAAAATAATTTTTGAAATGGTAATACTAACAGTAAATCCTTCTATATGATGATTACTTTAAATAGAAACAGATTAAACTTTCTAGTTAAAAGACATAGAGTGACTGAATGGATTTAAAAACAAATAAGATCTAATTATATGCTGTCTACAAAAAACTCACCTTAGATTTAAGGACACACATAGGCTGAAAGTAAAGCAATGGAAAAGAAATATTCTACACAAATGACAACCAAAAGAAAGCATAGGTGGCTATAATTATATCAGACAACAGAGACTTCAAGGAAAAGCCCTACCAAGAAAGACATTATAAAGTGATAAAAGGATCAATTCAAAGAGAAGATACAAGAATTATAAATATATATGCACCCAACATCAGAGCACCTAAATATATAAAGCAAACGTTGACAGAAATGAAGGGAGAAATAGAGAGCAATACAATAATGATAGGAGACTTCAGTGCCCCCACTTTCAATAACGTGCTATCAACCAGACAGAAAATCAAAGAAATAGTGGACTTGAACATTATATGCATTATGCATTATAAACCAAATGGACTTAACAGCCATATACAGAACATTCCACCTAACAGCAACAGAATATAAATATCTTCTTAAGTGTACATACAAAATTTTCAAGGATTACATATTAGGTCACAAAATAAGTCTTAACAAGTTTAAGAAGGTGAAAATCATACCAAGTATCTTTTCTATGTACAATGTTATGACATTAGAAACCAAGAGCAGAAAGCAAACTGGAAAATTTACAAATGTGTGTAAATTAAACAACAAACAATGGGTAAAAGAGGAAATCAAAAGAAAATTCAAAATATCTTGAGACAATGGCTGGGTGTGGTGGCTCATGCCTGTAATCCCAACACTTTGGGAGGCCAAGGCTGGTGGATCACTTGAGGTCAGGTGTTCAAGACCAACCTGGTCAGCATGATGAAACCCCATGTCTACTAAAAATACAAAAATTAGCCAGGTGTGGTGTTGGGCACCTGTAATCCCAGCTCCTCGGGAGGCGAAGGCAAGAGATTAGCTTGGATCCGGAGGCAGAGGTTGCAGTGAGCTGAGATCGTGCCATTGCACTCCAATCTGGGCTACAATAGCAAAAACTCTGTCTCAAAAAATTAAAAATTAAAAATTAAAAAATGTATCTTGAGACAAATAGAAATGAAACTACAACATACCAAAACTTATGGGATGTAGCAAAAACAGTGCTAAGAGGGAAGTGTTTCTCTGAAAAGACAAAACATTGACAAACATTTGGCTGGACTAAGAAAAAAGGAGTGAAGATCCAAATAAATAAAATCAAAAATAAAAGTGGAGAAGTTACAATTCATGTTACGAAAAATTTAAAACATCATAAGAAATTACTGTGAAAAATTATACACTAATAGTTTTAGGATAACTTAGGTAAGATAAAGAAATTCCTAGAAATATACAACCTAACTCTGGATCATTAATAAAGACAAAATCTAAAAACCCCTAGAACTAGTACGAAAATGGAATGAATAATCCCAACAAAGAAAAGCCTAGGACAAATTGCTTCACAGGCAAATTCTACCAAATATTTAAAGCAGAATTAGCACCAATCCTTCTTGACTTCTTCCAAAAACTTAAAGAGGAAGGAATATTTCTAAACTTATTTTATGAGGCTAGCATTACTAAAGCCAGACAAAAACATCATAATGAAAGAGGACTACAGGCCAATATCTCTGATGGATATAGATGCAAATGTCCTCAAAAATTACTAGCAAACAAAATCCAACAACACATTAAATGAATAAGTATAGCTGGAAGGCAAGTATAGCTCAATATATGTAAATCAATTAACGTAATACATCCCATTAAAAGAACAAAAAAATCATATCAACCCAATAGATTCAGAAAAAGCATTTGACAAAATTCATTCTTTCACAATATAAACTCTCAACAAATTAGTTACAGAAGGAATATACCTCAATGTAATAAAGGCTATATATGACACGCCCGCAGCTAATGTCATACTCAATGGTGAAAAACTGAAAGCTTTTCCTCCAGGATCAGGAAAAAGGCAGGGATGCCCACTCTTGCCACTTCTATTCAACATAGTGCTGGAAGTCCTAGCCAGAGCAATCAGACAAGAAAATAAAATTCATACAAATCAGAAAAGAAGAAGAAAAATTATCACTGTTTTTAGATGACATGATTTTATACATAGAAAATCCTAACTCCACATACGCACAAGAAAACTGGTAGTACCAATAAACAAATTTAGTAAAGTGGCAGGATGCAAAATCAACATACAAAGGTCAGTTGCATTTCTATACACTGACAATGTATTATACTAGGAGGAAATAAAGAAAAACACCCCTATTTACAATAGCATTTTAAAAAATCTTAGGAAAAACTTGACTAGTGAGGTGAAAAAATTGTACACTGGAAACTACAAAATATTGATGAAAGAAAATAAAGAAGACACAAACAAATGGAAAGACATCTTATGTCATGGATTGGAAGACTTACTATTGTTAAAATGTCCATACTATCCAAAGTGATCTACAAATTCCATTGCAATTCTTACAAGAGTCTCAATGGCATTTTAAGAGAAATAGAAAAAATAATTCTAAAATTCATATGGAAATACACAAGACCCAGAATAGCTAAAACAATCTTGAGAAACAACAAAGTGGAATTCATCACACTTTCTCCTGATTATAAAATATATTACAAAGCAGTGGTAATTAAAATAGTATGGTACTGGAATGAAGACAGACATAACCAATGGAACAGAATAGAAAGCAGAAATATGCACATCGACTGATCTTCAACAAGGGTGTTAGGAATACACAATGGAGAAAGGATAATCTCACATATATTATGCTGGAAAAACAATATCCACATGCAAAAGAATGAAATTAGACCCCTATTTTGTGCCACATACAAAAATCAACTCAGAATGGATTAAAGACTTAAACATGAAATCTGAAGCTTACAGTTTACAACTCATAGAAGAAAACACATGGAAAAAACTTTATGACATTTGTCTTAGCAATGGTTTCATGAAAATGACATCAAAAGCATAGGAAATAAAAATAAAAAGAGAAAACTGAAACTACATCAAACTCAAAAGCTTCTGTGTAGTAAAGGAAATAGCAGACTGAAAAAGCAACCTACAGAATGGGAAATAAATAATTTGCAAACCATATATTTTATAAGGAATTATTTTCCATAATATCTAAGGAATACCTACAACACAAAAGCAAACACACACACACACACACACACACACACACAATTAAAAACAAGCTAAAGATTTGAATAGGTATTGCTCTAAATGATCAATAGGTATATGAAAAGATGCTCAATGTCATGAATTATCAGGGAAATGCAAATCAAAACCACAAAGAGATATCACCTCACACTTGTTAGGATGGCTATCATCACAGAAACAAAAGACAACAAGTGTTGGTAAAAATGTGAAGAAATTGAAGGCCTTACACACTGTTGGTGGGAATAAAAATGGTGCAACTCCATTTCTCCTTAAGAAGCTCCAAACTGGGTGCAGCACACCAACATGGCACAAGTGTACATATGTAACAAACCTGCACATTATGCACATGTACCCTAGAACTTAATGTATAATTAAAAAAAAATTAAAAAAAAAAAAGAAGCTCCAAACTGTTTTCCGTAGCAGTTGTATCATTTATCCAAAAGAACTGGATAAATCTTTTTCTGAGTGTTTATCCAAAAGAATTGAAATAATCATTCTTGAAGAGATACGAGCACCCCAATTTCATCACAGCACTATTCATAATAGCCAAGATGTAGAAACAACCTAAATGTCCACCATTGCTGATTTCATTGTTTTTTTGCAGTCTACCTAGATTTTCCATTGTAATCAGTGGAAGAGATAGGCATGGCAAGCTTACTCCATCTTGATTGGCATCAGAAGTCTATCACTTTTGTTAGTGCTTTTTGCAAATAGCACATCCAATCTATTAGTTTGGTTTTAAATTGGAAACGTCCGTCTGCTTACATAAAGACTATATTCTTGATTATATTTGTTCCATCTTTATGTCTGTTTATATTGCACTTTTTTGGTGTTTGTTTTATTCCTATTGTTTATTATTCCCTCCCCCTCTTATTTAGGAATGCTGCTGTAATTTTCCAATTCGTAAATATTCATTTTTCCTTTCCCAAAGGTCATAAGTGAGCATCTTTCATTTAACTATTACACAAAAAATAGGTATCAACTGTTTTCTCTCCAATAGTGCATCGGTCTTTCATTCCTTTACTCTTTCTCCAATAACAAGAGCTTTTAAGAACACATTTTCTATTCAACACACTTTCTCCATCCCACCATCCCAAATGAGACTTTTGTTATGCTTTCATTCCCTTCTGTTTCTCTTGTTATAGCCTAGGTTTAACAAAAATTTAGCACTTTGTTTAGTTCCAGACTAGCATCATCGTCGTTATTATTATTATTTTGCAGTACATGAACTCTACTCCAGGATCATTGTCCTAGCCCTGCATTATGTATGCTGAGACAACGATTATGCATGTAGAGGAATGAATGCATTGGTAGATATTGCATACCCCTTTGCTCCTATTTCCTTTTCCTTCATCTTTCCTTACCTTGAGTTTTCTGTTTCGATTGATGAGATTTTGGTTATAGTCTCTTCTCAGGTATTTTCCTCTGATTTGGTACAATAACATATTCAATAATTCTTTGTATATTCGCAAACACTTTTGAACTCCTGTAGATGAATCTCAGAAACTCAATGAGCAGAAGAAGCCAGACACACAAATGAGAATATGCTGGATGATTCTATCTATAGAAGCTCCAGAACAAATAAAACTGCTATATGTGATAGAGGTTAGAATAACAGTTACTTTTGGAAGCAGAATGAGAGAGACTGCTGGGATGCTGGAAATGTCTGTTTCTTGCTCTGTGTGGAGGTTACCTGTGTTTATACATAGGTAAAAATCATCACGCTGTATGATTAGGGTTTTTGCACTTTACTGTATGTGAAATATACTTCTAAAAGGAGAAAGAGTCTTAAAAGGGAAGAAAATTAATGAACCAAGAGCCTAACTGGAAGAAAATTGAAAAGAAGACCAAAATAAGCCCTTCCTCTATAAAAAACATCAGAACAAAAACTGTTAAAGTTCCAGCAAAACTCTCAGGAACAAATATATTTAATGCTATTTAAAATGTTCTAATTTTTAGGCCAGGCACAGTGGTTCATGCCTGTAATCCTAGCACTTTGGGAGACAGAGGCAGATGGATCACCTGAGGCCAAGAGTTCAAGACCAGCCTGGTCAGCATAGCAAAACACCATCTCTACTAAAAATAAAAAAAATTAGGCATATATAGATAGTGGCCACCATCTGTAATCCCAGCTACTTGGGAGGCTGAAGCATGAGAATCTCTTGAACCCGAGAGGCAGAGGTTGCAGTGAGCCGAGATCGTGCCACTGCACTCCAGTCTGGGCAACAGAGCAAGACTCGGTCTCAAAACAAAACAAAACAAAACCAACAAAAAAGAATAAAATGTATTGATTTTTAGAAGTAGATAAACAAATTGAAAAGTTTCCCAGATCATCTACAACATAAAAAGGTGACCTCATATATTTGGCCTTATGTTGGCCACAATATAGAAGTATCAAGTAGCCAAATTCTTTTTTTTGTTGTTGTTTCCCCTTTATGAGACGGAGTCTCACTCTGTCGCTCTGGAGTGCAGTGATGTGATCTCAGCTCACTGCAGCCTCTGCCTCCCAGGTTCTAGCAATTCTCCTGTCTCAGCCTCCCAATTAGCTAGGATTACAGGTGCACAACACCATGCCTGGCTAATTTTTGTATTTTCAGTAGAGATGGGTTTTCACCATGTTGGCCAGGCTGGTCTCGAACTCCTGACTTCAAGTGATCCGCCTGTTCTGGCCTCCCAAAGTGCTGGCACTACAGGCTCAAATTCTAAATAAAGCTGCAAACAGACACAGTTGGACTTGTTAGGAGACACTGAACTCGTCCTCTTTTTTTTTTTTGAGACAGAGTTTCACTCTGTTGCCCAGACTGGACTGCAGTGGTGTGATCTTGGCTCACTGCAACCTCAGCATCCCGGGTTTAAGTGATTCGCCTGCCTCAGCCTCCTGAATAGCTGGAACTATAGGCACATGCCATCATGCCCGGCTAATTTTTGTATTTTTGGTAGAGACAGGGTTTCACTATGTTGGCCAGACTGGTCTCAAATTTCTGACCTCAGGTGATCCACCCACCTCCGTCTCCCAAAGTGCAAACTAGCCCTCTTAATCCAGCCTTGCCTTCTTTTACTTTGGAGTGCTACAAGGAGGAAAAAACTGAAAAGGCAGCTAAACTTCCCCATCCCCACCCTGAAGCCCTTCAACTACAGATTAAGCTTGATCCGGGGGAAGGGAAACAGTTTCAAATAATTATGAATGTACATGATTGACATGTATCCCGTGAGCTCCAGTTATTTGGTCACCACACAAATAAGTCAAGGATTCATGAAAAGATTTTTCAAATTAAAGTATATTCAAAAGCTAGAAATCCATTGAAAAGCATGACACAGCCAAGTTCAGGCAGCTCTCTTACAGCGTGTAAACGTGAATTTTCAGAAAGTTAAAAGCTAAACATTAAAAATTTTATTTTAAAGATCAGTGAGAACAATACCTGTTTATGTCAGTCCAGGTTACTCCTATGATACAAAAAGCATTTGCTATAACAAGTTTATATGTCTTCACTAAAGGCCCACTTTTACTCTTTCTATTTGACCTCTGTGCAAATGAAACTTGTGAAGTAATCATTGCATCTACTGGAGCTGGGAGTCTGTTTGCATTTCCATTCATCTCCTCGTTTCTGGGGGTTCTACATTCAGGCAGAGAAAGAAAAAACTAATAGAGCAGCAGGCCTTGGTCTGAAATCACCACTTACAGTATCAGCCCACGTAGAAACAGATCTTTTTGTAAGGTTGAATAGGGCTGATAAAATAATAGATTGTCCTGCTGTGTGGAAGCCATGGGAATGCAGCTAATGGTACTCACACAGGTCCCAGGAACCCACCTAGGAGTTGCAGCAAGAAACTTATGAGAAAGTAAGGTTTAAGCAAGGTCCTGTGGCTAAATTAACATAGTACGTAAATGTGTATATGCTTGTGTCAGTAGGGCCTATGTGTATGTTGCATCTTAACCATTAATACACACACTGGTTTGATATATCCAACTTTGGTTTCAAGTTCTAGTACTGTCCAGCAATCTTTTGGAAATATGCCTCACATTTCAACCGTACTCCTGCCAAGAGAACAGACTCCCAGGGACATGGCAGTGTGTATTCCATTAAAACCAATCAATTGTATTGTTAAACTATACAAATATTTCCATGCAATTTTTCAAAAGAAATATAATTTTCTGAGCAATATCACACAAATGTGTTGAAACACACCACAGAAATCAAAACGTTCATTTGGAGTCCCCCAGTCCTTAGATTTCTGTCTGTGATTCCCAACTCATTCAGCATCTTAGGAACCAAGCAGGCATATTCTGTAGCTAGAACACATCAGAGCAACTTCAGCCTTTTCCCTCCCCCAGGCAAAAGCCATCCTATGCCTTTGGGCTCTATTCCTCATGTCCTAACAGACAGAAAAAAAAATGCACAGGAAATGGCTTTGGATTCAGGAGGTGAAGGTGGTGGCAAAAAGAGCTGGTAACTATGCAGTGCTAATGGTAACATTCGCAAAACTAAGGTGTGTGTGCATGTGTGTGTGTCAGAGACAGAGAGAGACAAGAGGACACCTACTTTAATAGGAAAGAAAAAGTAGTTCTTGGTAGGGTCTAAATGATAAATATGGCCTCACAGTAAAGCCAAGTCTGCACATGATATTTCTTTTTATAAGACTTGTATTACCAAAACTTTTTTATTTTATAAAGAATAGTGTCTTAAGTTAAATGGAAAAAGCTATAATGTTAGAATATAAATCTTTGGGCTTACTGAGCTGAAAAGGGAGATAGATTGTCCTGGAGAGACTCGGGAAGGGAGGGCATTATATGGTGGTGTTCTCTCCACATCCCTGAAAATGGAATTATGATTCTACTTTATTTCAAGGCCTTTCCAGAATAGAGGGCTATGTGTGCTTCTCTGGTCCCTATGTAAAGAATTAGAAAACTAAAATATATATATATAGAATTAGAAAATTAGTAAACAGTTCAAACCCTTAGAGCATCCATGTTAGGACCTGAAAGGATCACACACTGGAGTAGTTGAAGGGGCAGCCAGGGACAAACAGCAGCCCCTAATGCCCTACTGGGTGGTCATGTCACACAATCTGCCCATGAGCCAAAGGAACTTGAGTTTGTACAGAGCTGAAGACAATATGGCAGACTAAGCAGCCTTGGCCTTACAAGAAAAGCTGCGTGTCACACTCAACCTCGCCTTCCTCTGAAAGGCTTGGCGGCCCAGGGGACATGAAGGATACCAGTACTCACTCTAGACACTTGGAGCTTGGCCGTTCTGCCCTGTGTACCTCTTGTCTGGTGCATCAAAAATGTAGGGTTGAGGAAGAACCTCAATTTTAGAAGGTAATTTTCAGGTAGTAACAGGTGAGTAGGGTCTAACACCCATGTAACTGTATGTTCTATCACTTTTCAGCTTGCTTTCTGAGGTGTACCTCCACTCTCACAATGCACCGTGACCCAACTCAAATTCTGCTAGGGATGCCTGTAAGCCACATTGGTTGTACTACTTGTTAGTACTACTTCTGAGCCCCTTGAGCTGCCCACAGTAAGTATTCAATAAATGTGCTTAAGAATACTATTCAGCCTCATGTTGGTTCTTACCGCTTCTTTGTAGCTATATCCTGTATCTCCATTAGGATTATACACAGGGCCAACATATTACACTTCACATCTCTTACAGATCTTTACAAAGCACCATACTCATAGTCTTCTGTAAAGACACAGTCCTTAATGCTGGCCTGTACTGGCAATAGATGGGTAACATCTGTTGATGTTTACTTCACTTACATTATTCAATACAGTAGGGCTATTTAAACTTTCAGCTTCCAACAATGACTATTAGTTTAACACACCAGCCCCTACATGGTATTAGCCTTCCTTAATCCTAGTGGGCAGCTCCAAGGAACAGAATATGTTATCAATTTTATAGGACATTTTGATCACTTATATCCTGTTACTGAGATTTACAATAAAAACATTACCAAAATATTGTCCAGTAAATGAATACAATATTTTTTCTTATTGCTTGTATTTATCCATTTTTAAGGCCACCTCTGTTTATTTTGTTCTCTTTTCTGAAGTGTTTCTGAGGTCAAATAAAAGACATAACTCCTTTCAGGTAGTCTGTTTGGAATGAATTATCCAAAGGGTAACCCAACAATGTGTGAGCTTTCCTAGGCAATATGGCCATCCACCACTTTAAGGAAATACAGCATAAATAGATAAAGCAGTTGGCAGGTAATTACATGCATAAAAGAAAGATTTTCTGCTTTCCAGGGGAGAATGAGTGCAAGCTCCCATGTTGCATTTGAATATGAATTTTAACTTTTAAATTTTGATTTGTATGAAAGTTTTTGTAAAGAGAGGCACATCTATAACAATAATTCCTCCTACACCAGGATTTAGAGTTGGGCCACACAGACTCCTTAACTGGCAGAATATTTGCATTTCAAGGCCTTTTTGAAAATACCAACCCCACACTGAAAAACCTATATGAACAGCAATTAGAAAAACCAATCCTGCTATGAACATCCTCTGCTAATTATAATGAGGAGGCCTAAGGGAGAATCTTCCAACCCTGGCCATTAATCCAGTCAGATTGCATCTGCGTTTGAATGAGTGACATCAGACCTCTCTACAGCTGTGACCCATTGGGGTCGCCGAGCCAATCAAAGACTGAGTGCGCAGCTGGGCTTGGTCATTTGTTCTCTCAGACCTTATCAAGCTTGACTCCTTTTCCCATTAGAACTCTCCTTTCTCACTTTCAGTCTCTATTTTCCTCTACTCAAAAACACCAAGAATAGAAAGGAGCTTAAAGGTCTTCTAATCCACCGATTGTCAAAATTGAGTTTTCTTCATAATCAAGGAATTCTTCCTTCAAGTTAAGGCTCACCCAGAAGCCTAAGAGATAAAAGAGTCATTTGGATGTGCTCTGGTCATGGAGGTAATGTGGGCTAGCAGCCCACCTGGGCACTGACCTGCCCTTCCCAGTAAGGTCTTTAAGATAGAAATTCTATTCCTTCCATGTATGGATGAGGCATCCGGAGGGTGAACTGAGTTTTCCAATGCGGACATCCCTGGCATTTGAGGGCAGAAGCAGTCTTTACCATACAGGATCGGCCAATGCATAGTAGTCACTTAGCACCCCTGGCCCCCAGCTAAGTAACTGCAGTGCCCTGCCATACAGGTGCTGACCGAATTCAGATACTGCGAGAGAGAGTGGTTCTGGTTCCACCTGGGCCAAGAATCATGTGATCTGGAGTGATTTGTCCAGGGTTATTTAAAGGGCAGAGCCAGGATAAACCCAGGTTTCCTGATTCCCAGCCTATCCCTTCTCTCCAGCATGTGGACTTTTCTGTCAACTACCATGCTTTCCTCCCTCAGCCCTTTAGAGCTTTGTCCTACCGGCCAGGCTTTTGTCTAATACAATTCTGCTTCTACTCCTCTGAGGCTGTCAGACCTTACTCCTTCTATTGCTGTTCCTATTGTGAGGCCCATGCAGGCTCTTCCATCTGAGAACTGAGATTAATTTACCCACAGGGAAGACATCTCCAACACTTTCTCAGTTTATGGTAAGCACAAATTTAACTCCTGGGCTATGACCAATGCAGTTTCTCAGTGAAATGTGATTTTCAATTCACTAACTCCAATACACTAATTTTTTTTCTTCTCTCCAGATTGTATTGTTTGATTCTAGATTGTCTAGGTTCTATGTAACCATCTGTATAATCATGATTCTAGTAGATAAGTTCTTGGCTGCCATCCTGGTTAAGTAGCTAGAGAGATCTGGGTTTGAGTCCTCTTCCTCCACTGATCAGCTATATGAACCTCTAAAAGAGACCTGGCTTTTCTGAGCCTCGGTTTCCTCATCTATAAACTGTGGAGAAAAGAAAACTTCCCTTGTAGGAAGGGAAGTTCCTTGTATGGACTAAATGCAATAATGCATGAATAAATGCAATAATGCATGTATAGTACTTAGCACTAGCAATTGCTGCACTGTTATTATCACCATCACCATTTCCTTACCTTAGTGTAATTTGTTGGAGTAAATTCCCCTAAGGTTGATAATGTTGTCACGTGGAGGTGACTGAGCACCCCAATTCTAGATTCCATGTTCAGAGTTTCCTCTCAGCTTTCAAGCTTGCCCAGTAATATTGGTCAATTCTGGAAGAAAATGATAGATTCCCCTCTTCCTCCTCTAATAAGATGAGTAGACATCCCTGTGGTTGTCCAAGAGATCTTATTTCCCACTGATAGAGGGGTCGGCAAATATCCAGACCTTTTAAAATGCGTTTTTACCAACAGTCTATCAAGTCTCCAGAGGAAACTATCACGTCTGAGACAGCCAGGATCCTTTATTACTGACAAGTTTGATCTGTGTGGTTGAAATCGTTTTTGACAAGACAAAAACAGGCTCAAGTACAGCGAAATCATGGATCATCCACAGTGACCAATTTTCAAACTTCAAAATCCTCACTAGTGCTTAATCATTACACACAAAAATGAATTTCCATGGAAATGTGATGTACATGTTTGTCTTTTGCACTCAGTACTGAAAACCAGTCAAACAATTTCAAAATCACAGCTATTAAGCCACACTAAACCAAACACATTGTTCTGAGATATTTGCCAAAAGTCATTTCAGAGTACAATTTGCTTTGCTGAATCAATTAGTTTTTGCAAAGTTATATATGTGTAAAGCATTTGTTAGATGCCTGTTCAAAATCTATCAATGTGGTTAGTGTTTTAAATGATATATAAATATGTTAAGTATATATATGAAAAAGTACACTGTATTGAAAATAATTAAGACCCAATAATCACAAGGAATTCAATATTAAATTCCACATTGGGATTCTTTGGATAGATCAGATTCAGCAGCTCTTCTTTTTTGTGTGTGTTTTGTTTTGTTTTTGAGACGGAGTCACACTCTTGTCTCCCAGGCTGGAGTGCAATGGTGCCATCTTGGGTCACTGCAACCTCTGCGTCCCGAGTTCAAGCTATTCTTCTGCCTCAGCCTCCTAAGTAGCTGGGATTACAGGTGCTGCCACCACACCCAGCTAATTTTTGTACTTTTAGTAGAGATGGGGTTTTGTCTTGTTGGCCAGGCTGGTCTCGAACTCCTGACCTCAGGTGATCTACCCGCCTCTGCCTCCCAAAGTGCTGGGATTACAGGCGTGAGCCGCGGCGCCTAGCCAGCAGCTCTTCTTAACAGAAAGCTTTTGTGTTTCTGAGGAAATTTTGCACAAGGAAAGACTGCTGCAGATTCCCGAGCTACATTTCTTTGCTCTTTTTATTCTCAATGAAACAATAATTATTCAATTAATCTTGTCAACAAGTGGAGGCTGGTTTCATTTCAGTTGTTTACTAATTATTATTGGGTAGATCTTTAGATCCTTGAAAATGTTGTCCAATTGCCACAAACTACTAATGAAGCCAGACTTGGTTAATTAGGGAATAAGAGCAATTAGCTTGTCAGCAGTTAATTTCGACAGTCCCTAGAGAAAGGCTACATTTAGGGATTCGTATCACAGGAGCTATTGACCTCTAAACCCTCCTCCTTTTCTGTCACTGCTGTTTAATGGAAAGTCACTTATTTTGTCAGGCTAATAATGGAGGTAATGAAGTATCCCATGGCTTCAGCTTGCAACTCTGTTTTTCTCTTGCTAATTTTAGAAAGTTTATAAATAGCTGAATGGGTCTATTTTGGACATCATTAAAAGGGGAAACCCAAGGTGGGACTTCACAGAATCCATTGAAGTCTGCTGACCACCCCCAAAGCTATCTGGAGCTCATTAGTCTACAGAGCTTTCTCTGCCAAAGAAAAGTTGGTTGTGAATTTTTTTTTTGTTACAACACTGTTAGGAGTCAAGGCAGTTTTGTTTAAATTTTTAATTTAATGGGACAAGAGAGGATGATTTTGAAATGTGTTCTCTTGTTTCCATCTCTCCTGACAGAAACTGTCTTTTTAAAGCAATGGAATTAGGTAATTCCTTTGTAGCCATTGTGGGGGATGGCGGGGAGTGAGACTGGGATGGGAGTTATTTATCATAAAAGATCTTAGAGAAAGCTCTTAGTACAACCTGACCAGCTTGTCAAAGAGTAATAATTTAAACCAAGGTCCTCTGATTGATTGTTCTAATCTTGGACCTCCCACTTTCAGTGGAAATTCTGTGCAGAGCATCCCTCCATGTCTAGACTAGAAGTGAATACGACCAGATTGAGATATTTCACTGACCAATTTACTGTTCCGTCTCCCCATTCTTAGAAAAGTCTAGGACAGAAAAGTACAAGCCCTGGATCTTGGAAGCCCAGTCACCAGGCCATGGTCTGTCTGCCACGTGGCATGTTTCAGAGTTTTATTTACCTCACCTTCACTTTTCTCCTTGGGAATATTATAAAAAATTCCTCTATGCTTAAGCCATGCTAGCAACTACAGAGGATATAAAAAGAACATAAAAGTAGAAATGAAAATGGAGGCAACAAATTCCATCTCATGGAGTTTGCTGAAGTTGTCACCAATAGTAGGAGTAATGGTATTGATACTGAAAGGACTCATTGGTACTGAAAGGACCTAATAAAGAGCATTCTTGCCTTCTTCCCTGCAGAGTTCAGAACCAAATGAAAGGTAAGACAAAAAGTTAAGGTGAATGGCTGTCCGTATCACCTGTATTTTAAATTGGTAGAGTTCAACTCAGATTTTACTATACGCTCAAGGGCAATTACCTCCATATTTTTAAGAAATCAAAATGTACCACTACCCGCCAACTGTGGTGGCTCATACCCGTAGTCTTAGCACTTTGGGAGGCCAAGTCAGGAGGATCACTTGAGCCCAGGAGGTCAAGGCTGTAGTGAGCTGTGATCATGCCACTGGACTCCAGTCTGGGCTACAGAGAAAGACTCTGTCTCAGAAAAAAAAAAAAAAAAAAAAAGTAACTATATTAAACATCATATTAGAGAATGTGGCTTCTATCACAGTCTTCCTGATAGGACTCAGACCCCGGAATTAGAATTTACCCACTCAATGCCTGAACTGCTAGACCATGTCTCATGGGAAAACTGTCTGTCTGAACTGAGGAGTTAAGCAGAAGATGTGCTCTTGCTGGTGGCTGCCTGCTGAAGAGAAAGGAGTTGGCTTTGCAGGCCCAGCTTCTTTTTCCAAACTCAGTAACCAAATTCTCTCCTTCTTCAGGGAAGCAGCCAGGATGGGGCAAGAATACAGGCATGTTCTCCAAGCAGAAATTCCTCCACCATAATAGGCAAGAACTACTCCTCCTTATGGATGTTACAGACAAAAGCTTTCTATATAGTTACATTTTCAGTGATTCATTAAGAAATTAAGAGTCCAATAAAATCTGAAACCTTATTAATTTTAAAATTAAAGTGATTAACTTTTGCATTGTCAATAACCAATCCATAAGGCAAATTAATAGTTTCTATAGAATTATTGAGGGATTCTTTTAATTATTAAGCAAATGCACTGATTTTAAGACCTTTCAAAGGAAAGTGGCCCTAAGTGTCTGTGGGGAATTGGTTCCAAGACATTCTGAGGATACCAAAATCCAAAGATGCCCAATTCGCTATGCATAATGGTGTAGTATTTGCTTATAACCAAGCACATGCTCCCAAATACTTTAAATTATCTCTAGACTACCTAGAATACCAAATACAATGTAAATGCTATGTAAAAAGTTGTTATACTGTATTGTTTAGGGACTAATGATATGGAGAAAATCTATATACATCAGTATAGGTACAATTTCTTTTCCAAATAGTTTCAATCCTTAGTTAAGTCTATGATGCAGAACCTGGGACATGGGGGGGGGGGGGCGGGGGGCGCCTACCATAACACTCAAATGAAAAAGGATCATGCTAAATGTATGACACTTTTAGCTGTTAAAGTAACTAAACATGCATATGTATTTTGATCTTCCAGGGGAGTGGAAATGATACACAAAAGTCAGTTTTTAACTTTACTTCTCAATATGCACATATTTTGCCAACATGCCCTACCCTCAACTTGCTGATGAGTAAAGAAAGAATGAAAGGAAAAGGTACTGTGAGTTGCCCCATGTTTCCCTTTCCTTCTATGTTATTTTCAGCACAACTTATTGATTAATACAGGGAATTAATAAAAGAAAAGACGTGACAAGGTTCCCTGGTCATGTGTTTCTTAGAACATTGCATTCTTCCTGTGTTTGAAACAAATTCTGGTTGGAACAGAAAATGTGGTCTTTTGAGACCGTTTGCATTCCCTACACACACACACACACACACACACACACTAGTCCTGGATGAAGCATCCTCACCTTATACTTGCTTTGAGTCTTGCTGAACTCGCTTATTTCATGGGTCCGCCAGAATTCTGTGTGCCTGGGGCAGTGGGAATGCTATCTGCAGATGGGGCAGCTAGGATGAATGGAGAAGCTATACTGCATGGATCTCCTATGCTCAGATGCAAGCTTTATTGTCCCATCATACTTTATGAAACACAAGTTCAAAGATAAATAATTCTTAAAATTTTCCAAACAGAGGCAGCAGAGAATGAGTGTGGAACACTTTTGAGCACGGGACCATGTGCAGTGGTACAGGTCACATGCTCATGAGGATCACATGCCCATGAAGAAAGATCACATGCCATGAAGCCAGCCGTGAGTAGAGGATAGGATTAGACCTGAGAAAGTTTGGGCCACAGATTAGCAGCAGGGAAGTCTGAGTTCCAGGATAGTGAACAACTGAAAGAGAGGAGCAAGTGTTGAAACAAGCCCCCACATACGCCTTTTTTTTTCTGACATGGTCTCACTCTGTTGTCCAGACTGGAGTACACTAGCATAATCTCAGCTCATTGCAACCTCTGCCTTCCAGGCTCAAGAGATCCTCCCACATCAGCCTCCTGAGTGACTGGGACTACAGGAACATGCCACGACACCTGGCTAATTATTGTATTTTTTTGTAGAGATGGGATTTCGTCATGTTGCCCAGGCTGGTCTGGAACTCCTGGGCTCAGGAGATCACCCTATTTGGGCCTCCCAAAGCCTAGGGACTATAGACGTGAGCCACCACACCTGGCCAACTCCCTATTCTTATTTTAAGCAATTGCTCTCACTTTTGCCAGGAGGTAAGAATACCAACAACAAATGGGCCTCGTACCAACAGAGCACCAGGCTACATGCAATTGCTAGGTACAGTATTAGAGATTATTTACCCCTCATTTAATACAAAGGAATTAAGTTGCTATTCAAGTTTTATGGACCCAATTTAGACTTTGGGCTAAATTACCTTCCACTGAGCACAAAAGTATGTGAGTTTTGCTACATTTTTGTTACCATCTGGCAACAACCAGTAAGATTAAATAAAAGTTTATTATAATTTTTCCAGTGATTTAGTAAAATTGGCATAAATATGCAAGTTTGGTAAATTAAACAGCTTTTAGGGTCCTTTAAACCCATTACATTTGTGATCATTTTAGTTTACAAAGTGCTATCACCTACAGAATTCCCATTTAACCCCCATCATAGCCCTGTGAAGTAAGATAGGCAGACATTATATCCCTAAGTATGAGTGTGTTTACAGGGCCTGCCCTGCCAGGGTGCTGGATTGGGTTGTATGAACCTTCATTGCCCCCACAGCCCCAGCTGATTGGAAAGGTGGAAACACTTAATACAAGGGAAATCAGAACGTAAGCTAGACAATGTCCTGGTGTGACCAGTCTCTAAAAAATGAAATGGACCAACTGGATGTATCTCTCACAGAGAGAACATAACGTGTCCAATATCGACCTCCTTGTACAGATCAGACTGTTCACATTTCTCAAATAGACCTACTGAGAAATTTTTCTAAACTGTTTTGTTCTTAGTCTTCTCCGTCTTAGTAAAAGGCATTTCCAGCCACTCATTTGCTCAGCAAAAGGCCTAAGAATCATCCTCATTCCTTCCTTTTCTCTCCCTGCTATCTCTCAGCATGCTCTGCAAATTCTTTTTATAGCTTTAGTCTATCTGCTTCTTCTCATTCCCACTGACCACCTCGAGACCAAGCTATAATTATCTCTTGTCTAATTTTGCAATAGCCTCAAAGCTAGTCTCCCCTGCTTCCATTCTTGCCCCTTTGGTAATCCATTTTCTACACAATAGCCATTGTGAGCTTTATAGAATGTAAATCAAACCATGCCACTTACATAAAGTTTTTCAGAGTTTTTTCATAATGAAAAAACTCATTGCCCTGACTTACAAAGCTCTGCGTGATGTGGAATTTACATTCTTCTCTAAGCTGCCTCCTACCAATCCCTTCAGCTACAATGGCCTTTGTTAGCTCCTGGACCCATTAAGCTCTCCCCACCCCAGGGATCTTGCAAGGCCTATCTTGAAATCATTTTTGTGGGGACTGGCTTACATATCACCTCCACTTGGAAGCCTTCACTGATCATGTTTCCCCCAACACCGCCAAAGTAATTCTCTACCCAGTTACTCTCCACCTGGCTCCCATTCATTCCCATCATAGAATGTACCAGAGTTTGTCTTATTTATGTCTCTGCTTGTTCATTGGCCATTTCTCTCCATCAAATGTAAGTTTTATGAAGACAGGGACCTTGTCTAAATTGTTTATTACTGTAGCCCTAGCACATAGAGTATTTCCTGGCACATAATATGTATTAAATAATTTTTTCCTTAAATGAAGAATAGAGAGGAAGTCAAATAGACATATTAAAATTTTCAGATGTAGTGGAGATTGGGGCAACCTGAGGGACCAAGGGGAAATAAAAATTCTGCACACATAAGGGAGAAAGGAGACAGGAACATGATTGCGGAAATAACCCCAAATCCGAGAAAGAAGAAATACAGGCTCTAGAGCTACTTTCAGTGGGAACAATGTCCAAGTTCTAAATTCAGGACAGATGTATCCTGACAATAAACTCTTTTTGCCAGACACCAACCAAAGTTTCAAGTTTTGTTTTTTTTTTTGTTTTTTTGCTTAGAAAACTAAAGGTTATTCTGCAGCTTTGTCTTATGACAGTCGCTGTGAATAGGCATCCTAGACGACCTATCCAACCCTATGGCTGGCAAGAAAGACACAGTAAACAACCATGAAGATCACATGGAATGGGTGAAGGATGGCATCCCCAATGAAGAGATGCACCAGATAAAAATGACATGTCCTCTAAGACTACCCTACCCTAGACCCCTCCCAAATGCCTTAGCATTCCCTGAACACACACACTCTTCTACATGACCAGGGCTTTGCGCTTGTTCTCTGCCTCAAGTACTCTTCACTGCTAGCTGCCTAGTGTACTCAAAATGGGATGGTTACTCTCAAGGCCCTCCATGTATGCTTCAACAGTAGCCAACTCACAGCCCTGTGTTCTTCATCTTTGTTTACATTTCTGTCTTTCTTGGTCAGACAGTGAAAGTCTTAGTTTCGGGGACAGTGAGCAGGTGCTCAACGCAATAGGTGCTCCACAAAGAAATGGGCACCTGATTATTTTCAAAGGTCACGCAGCTAATGACTCACGGGGTCAAAATTAGTATCCAGTGTCTTTCCCTTGGTTCTTTCTTCAAATCTTGTGTGGCATTATCATTGTACAGATGGTTATGAAGAAAAACTTTCCTGATGATCATAGCAAAAACCTTAGTTTGGGGATTAATGTTGAAGAAAAGCAAAACAATTCTCTACTGAATAAATAAGTACATAAGGCCTCATAATGTTCTACTAAAATAAATTGTATCAAAGGCCTCATAATGTTCTACTAAAATAAATTGTATCATTGGAGTCGTGGTAACTGAGGGAAATTTTCTATTTTAAGTTCTTTTACAACTCTTGTAAGAGTCAGTATCCCAGCAAATATTTACCCAACATGTACTTATTTAATGGCTACTGGATAGGAGACTCCCTGCACCAGCAACTGGGGACAAAAAGGTAAATAAGACATGTCTCCTGCCCTTGAGAAGATATAATCAATAAAGGAGTACACAGCAGCCTACATGATCCTTTAAAATCGAGTAAATCACATCACTCTTCTGAAAACAAACAAACAAAAAACCTCCACTGGGTTTTCTATCTCATTCCTGGTAATCTCCAAAGCCCTTGCTATGACTTAGAAGACCCTCCTCGCATAGCCTCCTTTACTTTTCTCACCTCATCTTCCACTGCTCCAGTACTCCCAGGTTTCTGCCCCAGGCCTTTGAACTTTCATTTCTCTACCTGAAGTATCCTTCACCAAATATCCATAGTTCAATCCCTCATTTCTTTAGGTCTCTCCTCAAAGGCCTTCTCAGCTAAAAGGACTTTCCTGTCCACACTGTCCACCACTCACCTACCAACATCATTCTCTAACCCTTGTACCTGGCTTCATTTTTCTTCAGGCATTACTACTAACTGATATTTTAGATTTAGGGGGCACATGTGCAGGTTTACTACATAGGTATATTGCATGATGCTGAGGTTTGTGGGTGTGAATTATTCCATCATCCAGGTAGTGAGCATAGTACCCAATAGGTAACTTCAGCTCTTTCCCCTCTTCTTCTTTCTTCCCTGTAGTAGTCTCCAGTGTCTATTGTTCCCATTTTTATGTTCATGTGTACCCAATATTTAGCTCCCACTTATAAGTGAGAACATGTGGTATTTGGTTTTCTGTTTCTGTGTTATTTCACTTAGAATAAAGGCCTCCAGCTGCATCCATGTTTCTTCAAAGGACATGATTTTGTACTTTTTAATGGCTGTGTAGTATTCCACTGTGTATAGATACCACATTTTTTATCCAATTAACTGTTAATGGCCACCTAGGTTGATTCCACGTCTTTGCTATTGCGTGTGAATAGTGCTGTGATGAACACACAAATGCATATGTCTTTTTGGTAGAACAGTTTGTTTTCCTTTGGGTATACACCCGGTAATAGGATTGCTGGGTCAATTGGTAGTTCTCCGTTCTTTGAGAAATCTCCAAACTGCTTTCCACAGTGGCTGAACTAATTTACATTCCCACCAACAGTGTATACAAATTCCCTTTGTTGTTTTTTGACTTTTTAATAATAGTCAGTCTGAATGGTGAAATGGTATCTCATTGTGGTTTTGATTTGCATTTCTCTGATGATTAGTGATTACGAGCATTTTTCATGTTTGTTGGCTGCTTGTATGTCTTCTTTTGAAAAAATGCATGTTCAAGTCTTTTGCCCAGTTTTAAAGGGAGTTATGTAGTTTTTGTTTGTTGGATTGTTTAAGCTCCTTATAGAGTCTGAATATTAGGTCTTTATTGAATATATACTTTGCTCATATTTTCTCCCTTTCTGTAGGTTATCCGTTGACTGTCGATAGTTTCTTTTGCTGTGCAGAAGCTCTTTAATTAGGTCCTACTTATCAATTTTTATTTTATTGCAATTGATTTTGAAGACTTACTCATAATTTCTTTCCCAAGGCCCATGTCCAGAATTATGTTTCCTAGGTTTTCTTCTGGAATTCTTATAGTTTGAGGTCTTGCATTTTAATCTGTAATCCATCTTGTATATGGTGAAAGACAAGGCCCCCATTTCATTCTTCTGCATATGGCTAGTCAGCTATCCCAGCACCATTTATTGAATAGGGAGTCCTTTCCCCATTGCTTATTCTTGTTGACTTTGCCAAAGATCAGATGGCTTTAGATGTGTGGCTTTATTTCTGTTTTTTTTTTTTTTTTTTATTCTGTTCCATTGGTCTATGTGTCTATTTTTATGCCAGTACCATGCTGTTTTTGTTACTATAGTCTTACAGTATAATTTGAGGTCAGATTATGTGATGCCTACAGCTATGTTCTTTTCACTTAGGATTTCATGGGCTATTCAGGCTCTTTTCTGGTTCCATGTGAATTTTAAAATAATGTTTGTTAATTCTGTGGAAAACGATGATAGTTTGATAAGAATAGCATTGAATCTGTAGACTGATTTGAGTAGTATGGCCATAATATAGTTTGGATATTGTCCCCCAAATCTCATATGAAAGTATAATCCACAATGTTGGAAATGGAGGCTGGTGGGAGGTGTTTCGGTCAAGAGGGCAGATTCCTGGTGGCTTGGTGCTGTCCTCATTATAGTGAGTGAATTCTCATGAGATCTGGTTGTTTAAAAGTGTGTGTAACCTCCCCCGCCAGCCTTGCTCTTATTCTTGCCGTATGACATGCCTGTTCCTGCTTTGCCTTCCACCATGAGTCAAAGCTCCCTGAGGTCTCCCCAGAAGTCAAGGAGATGCTGGCACTGTGCTTGTACAGCATGCAGAACCATGAGCCAATTAAACCTCTTTTCTTTATAAATTACCCCATCTCTAATATTTCTAAACAGCAACACAAGAATGGCCTAACACTGGCCATTTTAATGATATTGGTTCTCCCAATCTATAAGCATGGAATGTTTTTCTATTTGTTTGTGTTATCTGTGATTTTTTTCAACAGTGTTTTATAGTTCTCCTTGTAGAGATCTTTCACTGCCTTGTGTAACCTCTCTTTCTCTCTCTCTGCCTCTGTTTTTCTCTCTTACACACACACACTCTCTCTTTCAGACACACACACACAAACACACACAAAATTATAAGCTTCTTTAAACAAGAATGTGTGGTTTTATCCATATTCAACAAGTGGTTGTTGAATGACTTAATGAATGAATTAGTACATTTCATAAATACTTTATTGCAAACTTTATCAAAATATACATAATTATGCAATTACAACAATTACTCTCTTAAACTGTACTGGTGATAGCTCTTACTAAGAACTAAATCTGGATGTTTAGGCTAGAACCTGGCCCTTGTTGAGGAGGCTGTTTCTTATTTCTAGAGAACCATTAGATACAAGACACTGGACCAGATATTGTGAAAGAAACAAATGTGGTTAAAGTAAGATGTAGACTGGCCGGGCGCGGTGGCTCAAGCCTGTAATCCCAGCACTTTGGGAGGCCGAGACGGGTGGATCACGAGGTCAGGAGATCAAGACCATCCTGGCTAACATGGTGAAACCCCGTCTCTACTAAAAAAATACAAAAAAAAACTAGCCGGGCGACCTGGCGGGCGCCTGTAGTCCCAGCTACTCGGGAGGCTGAGGCAGGAGAATGGCATGAACCCGGGAGGCGGAGCTTGCAGTGAGCTGAGATCCGGCCACTGCACTCCAGCCCGGGCGACAGAGCAAGACTCCGTCTCAAAAAAAAAAAAAAAAAAAAAAAAAAAAAAAAAAAAGTAAGATGTAGACTTTAATGGAATTTTGATTTATTAGGAGAGATAAAATTTACATCTGATCATACAAATGTAGTCAAGTGGCAGTTTGAAGACCGAGTATGTAATAAAGTCTCAGAAGAGAAAAAGAACACTTGTTGGAAAGATCAGAGACTGAAAGGATACATTGATGTTTCAATTATGCATTGAAGAATAAGTAAACACGCGGAAAAGAAAATTGCCTACTAAAGAGATGTAGAAAACAAAGCCATGAGATGATAGGAAAAAGTATAGTCTACCTTGAGTAACACTAATGGGAGTAAAAGAGATGGAGTGATCCACTGAGATCCCAAGAGCCAGTGAATATGCTCAATATTTGAAATTGTTTGAAATTGTGGGAGGCAGATGTGCAAGCCTGTGCTCAAATCTACACTGGGTCTCATGGACAAATCTAACCTTGAAACCAGTTCTTCAGCAAAATTAAAATATCAGTACCTCCTTCTCAGAGTTCTAACAAGATAACATTTTGAAAAGTACTGCCACATATTATATTTCTTTAATACTGTGTCTTCATTCTTCCAAAGACATTGTCTAAGTCATAGAAGAAATTTGGACAAATGGATGACACAATAAGAGCTTTTCCTTATTACCTAAGAGATTTGGTGTGATTTGGTTTTCCCTTTACCTGGTATTTCTGAAATGCCAAACTCAATTTCTTGTTCCTCTATATGTCAACTATGTACATGATGTCAACATTAGCCTCTTCTTTATACATATGCCACAAGATGGAGTATCCAAACCTAAACATTCAAAATAGAAACCTGAAAAAGTTATGAGGTCATGGAGCCAGACAGCCTGGGTTGGATGCTCTTTTCCATGCAATAGTTGTGTGACCTTGTAATGCCATTGAACATCTCTGTGTCTAGTGGTTGATGCTATGACAATTAAATAAGATAATGGATGTCAAGTACTTAACACAGACTTGAGACATAGTAAATGCTTCATATATATTTAGCTATTATGATCCCATTGAAATTCTCTTAGATCCTAACTGGACAACATATAACAATTAGTAATTTAGTTTTCATCCTCTTTTGTTAATAATATGCTATATTAAAATGGACCTTTAAAGAGTAATATGTACCTGACATTGAAAGGAATAAAAAATTGGATTTCATAAAGATGAAAAAACCTTCACATATCAAAGGACACCATCAAAAGAGTAAAAGAATCCATACTACCCATAGCGAGCTACAGATTCAGGGCAATCCCTATCAAAATACCAACAACATTCTTCATAGAAATAGAAAAAAAAAAAATCTAAGCTTCATGTGGAACCACAAAAGACCCTGAGTAGCCAAAACAATCTTGAGCAAAAGGAACAAAGCTGGAGGCATCTATGTGACTTCAAGATATACTACAAAACTATAGTAACCAAAACAGCATGGTTCTGCCATAAAAACAAACATGTGACATATAGACCAACAGAACAGAATAGAAACCCCAAAATAAATCCATGCATTTACAGCCAACTGAATTTCAACAAAGGCTCCAAGAACACACATTAGGGAAAAGACAGTGCCTTCAATAAGTGGTGCTGGGAAAACTGAATATACAAATGCAAAAAAAAAAGAAAGAAAGAAAGAAAAAAGAAAAAGAAACTAGACCCCCATTTCTCACCATGTACAAAAAATCAACTCTAAATGGATTAAAGTTTAAATACAATACCTGAAATTATGAAACTACTATATGAAAATGTAAGGGAACTATTTCGTGATATTAGTCTGGGCAAGGACTTTTTGGATAGAACTTCAAAAGCACAGACAACAAAAGCAAAGATAGACAAATGGGATTGCATCAAACTAAAACGCTTCCGTACAGCAAATGAAACAATTAACAGAGTGAAGAGATAACGTACAGAATGGGAGAAAATATTTGCAAACTATGCACCTGGCAAGAGGTTCATATCCAGAATACATAAGGAATTCTAACAACTTAATAGCAAAGAAACCAAACAATCCAATTTTAAAATGGGTAAAAGATTTGAATAGACATTTCTCAAAAGAAGATATAGAATGCCCAACAAACATATACAAAATGCCCAACATCACTAAGCATTAGGAAAATGCAAATCAAAACCACAGTGAAATACCACTTTGCACCCACTAGGATAGCTATAATTTCAAAAAATAAAAATAACAATTCTTCTGGTGGAAGTGGAGAAATTGAAAATGTTTTACGTTGCAAGGGAATGTAACATGGTTCAGCTATTGCAGAAAACATTTTTGTGATTCCTCAAAACATGAAACATAGAATTACCACTGGACCCAGCATTTTCACTTCTGGGTATATATCCAAAAGAATTGAAAACTGCATACATGTGCGTGCATATTCATAGGGGAACTGTTGAAAAAACCCAAATTTCCATCAACTCATGAATGGACAGACAAAATGTGGTATACACTTACAGGGGAATACGATTCAGCCAGAAAAAATGAAGTGCTGATACATGCTACATCGATGAACCTATAAAGCATTATGTTAAATGAAAGAAGCCAGACACAAAAGATCACATATTGTATGATTACATTTATATGAAATATTATATATTCAGAATAGGTAAATTCATAGCAACAGAAAGCAGATTGGTAGTTGCCAGCAACTGGTGGGGGAGAGGAATGGGGAGAAACTGCCAAATGGGTATGGGGTTTTCCTTTGGGATAATTTCATTTGATGGAAATGTTTTAGAACTAGGTAAATGTGGCAGTTGTACAACACTGTGAAAATACTAAGTGCCACTGTTCATTTTTAAACGGTAAATTTTATGTTATGTGAATCTCATTTCAAAACAAATGAAAACAAAATGATCATCTCCATAAGATATTAGCATTACAGCCTTTCCTAATTGATCTCTCCTATTTTATACTCTCACAGCATATGTTCCCTCCATAATGCCCTTTTATTCCATGTGTTCTACTTTGTTTCAATGCACATCTACTACAAAGGTCAGTAAACTATGTCCTGCAGGCCAAATTTGGCCCACTGCTTGTTTTTGTGTGGCCCACAAGTTAAGAATTGTTTTTTACGTTTTAAATGGTTGAAAATATTAAAACAAGAATAATATTTTGTGAGACATGAAAATAGTTTGACACTTAAGTTTCAGTGTCCATTCAGAAAGCTGTATTAGTTTATGGTTACTCTCATTCTCTTACAACATACTGTCTATGATTGTTTTCATTCTACGGTACCAGATCTGAGAACAGAGATTACATGGCCTGCAAAGTAAAAACTATTCACCATCTGCCCCTTTACAAAAAATGTTGTTGACCCCTGATGTACTTGATCATAATAAGCTTCTAAGTAGAGGTAATCTCTCACAGCACCCAGATTGATGATTTGTACATTCTAGAGAGTTGATAAATGTCTCTTGCATAAATACTGCTGTAAAATTTTTACTATTCAAATGCATGCCACAGGATTTCTGCTTCTATATGCTAATAAAATTGAAAGCACTAATTTCTTTGTATTTTTACAAAGTTTGACACCTCGTTTGATATTTGGCACATGAATTCTACAAAAGACTTTTTTAAACAGAAACTCCAAGCTGCAATGAGAATGCATCATACCCAAAAAGAGAAGTAATTTTACAGTCTTCTTTAAAAATATGAAATAGATGCTTATGTTGAAATCTTGAAAATTACACTAATGTGCCACTCAAACTTTAAACGTCAGTACATAAAACTATGTTAGTTTTCTAGCACAAAATAAATGAAGGATTAAAAGTTCTGATCCCTAGCATTGCCTCTCTGGAGGATAAATTCAGAACCAGTATAACACTAGTCTTTAAAAACTCCTAAAATTAATATTTAATTTATTAGGACAAACAGAATTCTATAATCCATTTTACAAAGTGAGTCACCACGTATGTTCAAGAAAATGTAGGTAAATATGTAAATACCAAACATTATTGGAGTAGATTGTGGGGAGAAAAGAGGTAACAAAAGAAACATAGAGACTATGTTTTATCTTGATTGTGAAGGATAAATGATCCAGAATCTTCGTAAGACAAAAGTGATACTAAGCAGTAATCACTTACGTTTCTTAAGCATATTTTTAGCAAAATTATTCTTTGACTCTTAATATTTTCATTATTACTTTTATTTCTCTGTTTTGCAAAGGAGATTGCCTGGGTGTGTGGGACTGTCAGTATAATCAAGCCAGCAGTCAATCCAGTGAAATTGATGTCATGTGAAGAGCACCCATTTGGAGGTCTGAAGATCTCAGCATAGAGCCAAGCCACCTTAAACCTTTCATCATCCATGATGAAGAAGGTGACTACATGGTTTCTGAGATCCTTTCATTCTCATATTCTGGGAGACTAAGTAGTAAGTTTAATTCTGACATTTGTGATTGACTATTCAACAGATTTGAATGAATCACATTTTTATAAATAATATATGTATTAGGCTTTTGTACTTCTTCTTTCTCAAATATTCTATGTGTACCTACTAGTGTAATAACCCTGTATTAAATAGGGCAATATGAAAGAGTTTATGAAGCCTTAAAGAGCTATATGAATGTAAGTTGTTTTATTAAATAAAATCATACAATGTTAGTGTTAAGGCCAGAAGGTCTTAGAGATCATCTTACATGACTTCATTTCACAGATGAGAAAACTGTGGTCCAGAGAGGTAAAATCCTATAGATTCAAAGATTCAAGCTTTTCTATTATTCTGTGTTACCCCATTTACAGTTAAGAATTGCATTCCAGGCCGGGCACAGTGGTTCACACCTAATCCCAGCACATTGGGAGGCCGAGGCAGGAGGATCACTTGAGGTCAGGAGTTTGAGACCAGCCTGGCCAACATGGCGAAACCCTGTCTCCACTAAAAATACAAAACTTTGCTGGGCATGGTGCCCCAGGCCTGTAATTCCAGCTACTTGGGAGGCTGAGGCAGGAGAATTGCTTGAACCCAGGAGGCAAAGGTTGCAGTCAGCCAAGATCATGCCACTGCACTCCAGCCTGGCCAACAAAGCAAGACTCCATCTCAAAAAATAATAATAATAATAATAAAATAAGGAATTGCATTCTAAAGTATTACTGTCCTTGCAGTATTTGCCTATATTGGCTTTCTCAGTTATAATTTATATTTTTTATTCAAGGAGCAGTCTATTTTCTCACGCTCTTACTTTTGTATTCCCATGGCTTGATTTTAAGCTAGTTTCTATGTCTGCAAAACACTGTATTTTCTGACTGGGTTTATCAAACAATGATATCTAAGTAATATGTTTGTATTTCATCCAAGCATAAGAAGTATACAGCTCATTAGAATTTAGAGCTAATAATGTAAAACGAAGAAAAATAAACAAAGATAAAATAAGGGTAAATTGTTGCCTTATCTGGACAATTTTGATATCAGATTCCTCAAGACTATGGTTTTATAAAGAGACATAAATTAATTTATTAAATCATATCTTCTTAACCAGAAAATCAACAATAGTAGTAAGATACTCTGGCAAGGTCCATTCATTCAGTCATTCAACAAACATTTATCGAACCCTATAAATAGCAAGGTCTTGTTGGAGACCTTAACTAAAAGGCACAGATTAATAAGTTCCTTCCTAGGAAGGAATTTAAGAAATAATAATAATAATTCATTGAGTCTTTACTGTGTGCCATGCCCTGTACAAAGCGTTTTACGTGAATGATCTCTTTTGATCTTCAAGACAATATGAGCTATACACCAGTATATTAATGTGAACTTTAAGTGAAATACAATATAAAGCATCTAGTATAGTGCCTAGAACATACTAGATTCTCACAAAATATTAATTTTCTTTTGGTCCCCCTTTTATTTCACAGCAGACATCATAATTTTTCCTTCTAGAAGATATATCCCAGAAAGTAGTGGATTTCCAGAGCTGAATGAATGATACAACCAAAAGAACCTGCTGGTTGAACATAGGAAATACCCCCAGACCCAAGGTAAGGCTTCGAGCAGTGGAATGAAGCTCAGCTAAAGGCAGGAATTGGACAGCCACCCATCTGAAGGCACTGGGGCCCAGGACACCCTGGAGATGCTTGGAAGTGGGAAGTAAGCAGAGGCTCCACCATCAAAGGTTGGAGGAGAAGGGGTCTGGGCTCCTCTCAGTCATGTACAAGTTCCTGCAGTGGAGGGAAGCCCAATTCCAAGAAACACAGCGAAGGAAGCGTGGGCAGAGGCACAAATAACAGATTGGATGCCCTAGCCTAGAGCCTTCAGAGCGTGGCTTCCAGAACCACAACAAACTCCAACAGACTTTCCACAGAGATGGGAAGGAAGTTGCTAGAACAAACACTATCCTGAAACTTGCCCCAAATCTGAACCTAATCAAACCCCAATGTTTTTTTGAGGTTAGAAAAAGCCTGGCTTAGCATTTTTAAAACAATATCTATTTGCCTTTTGTCTCCCATTTGCAGCCAGAAGTGGAAGTTCTAAAAACCCATTAAAAACTTTGGGTTTTATTTTGTATTTATTTCTTTACTATACGCTTTGCCTGGCCAAAACCAGAAAATGCTGGAATGGCACAAGCTCATTCTCCTGAGATATCCAGATCAAAGTTGTTTGGAACTGCTTGGCGAAATATCTGAATTTTTCCATTCTTATCCAGACCAATGCCTCCAATCCTTTGCAATTTACTCATATGCATCCACCTTCTCAAGTGTTCTGAGGCATTTCTTTCAGCACACACACTGGCCTTCAAAGGGTAACAAGAAATTGTGTGCTGGCAGAAGCTGTATTTTCAAGTTTATGCCTTTAATTCATTATCCGACAAAGAGAACGAGAACTTCTGGCAATTTTATCCACTCTATGTATTCCATATAGAGTAAAGTATAGGAAGAGCAATTTCAAAGACCCTCTTGCATAGAGATTTATTTGTTGGCAGTATATTTTACACTGCTAAATTATTATCCTCTCTCTTAAGTGTGGAATCCAGTTTGGCCAAGTAAAACTTTAAAGCAGCTCATATAATCCTACCAGCAAATTTACTGGGAAACTGGTCTTGTTCCTTTCATAGTGCCTTAGAGAAATGTCCCTAGGGACAGGGGGTTAGCAAAACTTGCCCTATCAGATACGTTGTATTTTTGTTGCAGAACTCACATTTTACACTTATTTCCCCACAGGTCATTCTTATTCTAAGTGGCCTTAATCCATAGATGTTACCTTTCAGGAACGTATTAAGGGTATATAATGCAGTGCATGCTACAATGTTAATCTCGTCTTCATAAAAATACTTCAATTTATCGTCTATAGATTTCTTTTCCTGTGGTCATTTCAATCTTGATTTTTTTCCAAGAGGTACAAAACTAGAATTTGCCTCACATAAAAGTCAACTCTTAGAGAACTCTTCCACCTTTTCATTAAAATGAAGAAAATGTATGATGTTGCCTTACTCAAAGCTACTGAGAAAACATCCCAGTAATGTGCCTCCTTACCTGTTACATGTTTTAGCCTCAGTTCCTCTTTGGGTACTTGGGTATTTTTTCAAGTATTCTGCATACCCTTGGCTATTTCTGGGTGTGTATTTGAAACCATCTTCATTAGCATAGTATTTTTCTAATGCCAAATGAAAAACATTTTTGTGATCAGATAAATGAACTTCTAAGGTCAGCAAGCCTGTCTCAGTTTCTAATGTTTCCAAAATATACAAGTGATTCTTTAGCTTTATAAATCTCCACCTGCTTCTTTCTTTCATGTAATTTGCCTTTGTTCAGTTATTTTGCACCACCCCTGGAGTGTTTTCAAATATATTTTAAACCCCCAAGCAACCCCATTTCAGCTGATTGACTTCAGAGAACTCTAATGCTGGCCAGGCATTTTGCTGCAACCCCATTTAGACTCAGCAGGAAGAGCAGATTTAAAAGGCAGATTACGTTTTTAGCTTTTTAAAAACTGCTTTATTAGAGAGGCTAAAAGCCACAGTGGTGGTAAGCTGAATTCTTTTGAAATACAAGCAACTTCAAGACATCTAGGGAGCAGCTCCTCACCCGTGGAGCTCCTCCCTTTGGGTTTCAATGATGGCAGGGACCAGCTGGCTCCAAGTATTTTTCTTAAGGGTCCTTGTGGCTCCAACAACAGAATCCCTAAAAGCACCAAAGAGGTTTCATTTAAGGGTCGAAGACCTTTGAAAAGTAGCTCACCGAGGTTCCTGACTCTGGACTTCTGGCAGGCCATTTTGTGTGAAAGTGTTGTTCCATACTGGCTTCTACTGAAATGGAGGGGTTGGCCAGGGGGCAATAGGTAGGGAACTATGATGAGGACATGAAAGCCACTTACAGAAGAGGTGAGAATACCTGCAGGCCTCATTCCTGTGGCAGGCATCTGGGAGTCCCAAAAATGGCTAAAAAAAAAAAAAAATGGATGGATGGATAGACAGATAGCATGGATGGATGGATAGAGAGATAGATAGAGAGATAGAGAGAGAGAGAGAGAGAGAGAGAGAGCTAGACTGACAGACAGACGGAGGCCACAGTAGTGGCTACTGCTTCACACACCATCTTAAAACATGTGCTACTACTAATCAATGCATTCCTTCTCACATACTTGGGGTTTTGTTGGTATTATACCAAGAGCTGCTTATAGAGCCATTGAGTGTTGCTGAAAAGAGGCTGAACATATTGAGATTTCTAGAAAGGCTATGAGATTCATTCCATACAGAATCTCATTGTGTTCAGAGGTTTTGAGAGGAAGTAAACACAACCAGATTTCAAGAATGTTTGTAGAAAAGGTATACTAAGACTATTTAAAGGCAAGGTTAAAACAGGATTAAACCAGAGATCTAACTAATCATACCGTGCAGACGCAGGGCGTATGTGCTGCCACCACTCCCTCTGTGTCCAAAGAGAACATCAGAAACCAATCATAACTCACCTGCTAAGCCCAGAACAGCCTTAGAATCTTTCTTGGCAGGCTGATGCCATCCTGGATTACACAGAAGATAGCGCTAAGGATGTATACGGATCAGGTTAGAACCCAACACAGATGGACATGGTGGCTCATGCCTGTAATCCCCGCACTTTGGAGGCTGAGATGGGCGGATCACCTGTGGTCAGGAGTTCGACACCAGCCTGGCCGAGATGGCAAAACCCCGTCACTACTAAAAATACAAAAATTAGCCGGGTGTGGTGGCACAAGCCTGTAGCTCCAGCTACTTAGGGAGCTGAGGTAAGAGAATCACTGGAACCAAGGAGGCAGAGGTTGCAGTGAGCCGAGATTGCACCACTGCACTCCAGTCTGGGTGACAGAGTGAGACTCTGTCTCAAAAAAATTGTTAATTAATTAATTAATTATTTTTTAAAAAAGAACCCAACACAAATTCCCACGGGCAGGGCTAACAGGTAGCAAAAGCAAGTGGAGCCAGCAGAATGGAAGCAGGAAGAATGTCAAGTGAATGCCCTACCAGAACAGGGCAGTAGGTGCTCAGCTTCAGAAGATGTTACCCTGCAGGAATCACGGGCTTGTGTCACTAGATTTTTTAAGAGTAAATAAAACCAAATTTTACTTGAAATCTCTTGATTTTAAATGCTGGATCCAAAAGAGGGGAGAAATTAATGCTATGTAAGCCAAACAAAATACGTATGCAGGAAAAAAAAAAAAAAAAAAGACATCTGCTTGTTAATGTAGCCTCCAGGCTTAGGAGAATTGAAGGAAGATTTCACTTTGCTCTTGTCTTGCCTGAACCACCTTGCCACTATCTGCAGCTTAAAAACAAAAGAAAACCATCTCACCAGGGCTTACAGAGGGCATGTGACAAATTGCAGAAAATTATAGCCAACATTTTGTGGTTGCTGATCTTCCCTGGGTTACACACTAGCAGAGGCCTAAAAAAACAGGCAAACTTCAAAGATCAAAGTTTCCATGCTGCAGAGGGGACTTTTCAACCAGCTTGCTTTTGTCTGGTTCCTCCCACCCCCAACCCCTTTTTGTCAATCACAAAGCAGTTGTCACAAAGTTCAGATTCTGACATTGTCAGAGGCTAATCATGCCTTTCACTCATAGCTTATTTCAGTATTCCAACCCTCTAGGTCTTGGTCTCTTTTAGGGCTGTTTACATACAATTTCCTTCTGGGTGGAGCTTTGTTTTTTCTTTCCTTCTTTTGGGGCTGTTGTTTTTTCTTAAAATAGGAGGTCATTTCAGGCAGAAATGTGTTTTCGCCTTTTTCTTCCTCTATGGCTGGGACTGGGGCCCTTTTGGAAAGAAGGAAATTTCCACTTTGTTTACAAGGAGGGGTTGGTTTTCTTTGGATATCCCATTAATTTTCTGGGTAGGGAGTTTGATGTTCCTAGGATTATCTAAGGAGATCAAGAGAGGCATTTTAAAGGCCCTTCTTCATTTTTTTTAATGTTACACTCTCTGTTTTTCTTATTCTTTTTATCTAACTTGCTCACATTTTTCTAATGAATTTAAGTTTCCTGTATGTCTGTCCTTGCGTTGCAGCTTTCTACCCTAATTTTTTAGCTTTAGTTGTCAATCTGGTTATTTGACCAACATTCTGGACCAATTCCAGCATGAGTCACAGCTTTATACTTTTAAATGGAAAAGTAATGTTCCCCTTCTCTTTAAAATGCAGCCATGACCCATTGCCATTGCTGCAAAAGGCAGACTTGATTATGCATGTCTTTCTCTACTGTATTCTCCCATCTTCATGGGCCACATGTCAAGCAATTCATCGCCCACATCAAATAATGTCAATAGGCACCCAGGTGGGAGTGAACTGTTCTAAGCCTCACTCAGAGTTTACCCTTGTCCTCTGGAAGAATGCATTCTAAGAAAACAGCACATTAACTGAAAAAAAAAAAAAAAGTTTCCACAGCCAACAGAAGAAAATCCTTTAAGGCATATCTTGTGATGACTTTATAGGTTTGATGCCAAAGAAATATTAAATAATTTATTCAAGACCACTCCCAATATATGATTTATTTAAAGGGTCATGTTTACTAACATGTCATACTAAAAAACCTAAATTAAATGGAATGAAGAATCCCATCTCAGAATTCGATTCTTTAGGACCATTCCATTTCGTAAATGCTTATTATTCATTCTAAACCGAAGAAGAAAGGTTAATAATGACAAATAAGGTCTATGGTAAGGATTGAGATCAAGAAAGGCAGTTTAAAATAGTGATTAGGACCATGCATTTGGAGCCAGGCATATGTGGGATGGGTACACATCAGCTAGTACCAATGTGTCTCAGGCAAGTTACTTACTACATCTATTCTTCAATTCGCTCAGCAGTAAAATAGAGATAATAACAGTACCTGCTTCATGGAGTAGTAAATAACTATGTTAAAGACCTAGTAAGTGTTCATTATAATCACCAACAGCAATAATTCCAACCTTCATAGGGTACTTTTATTATGCATGAGGTACTACCTTTACTTGAATAATTCTATGAAGTAGGTATCATTATTATTATCCTCATTTTACCTGTAAGGAAACTAGAGACTCAGAGAAGTTAAGTAACTTATCCAGGGTCACAGAGCTACTAAGTAACCAATCCAGGATTCCAACCTGAGTGAACTGGCATAGAGCCTGAGCCCTTAACCACTATGTAGCTTTTAACATCCTTTTAATGTGTAATGAGTCTTCCCTATTCCAAGTGTTTGTTGTTCTAAGGCCATTCTATCATTAACTCAACTTCCTATGTTGCCTATGACTGCATATAGTGTTGTACACTGAGCAGAGATGCTGAAAATGGCAAATTTGTTAAAACAGTCTCTCTCTCTCTCTCTCACACACACACACACACACACACACACACACTTACATGGTTGTTTATTTATCCTGACTGTACTCTACCTGCTAAGTCAGAGAAGTAAATGATGGATATAAAATATATATCTACAGTATAAAAAGAGGAAGCAGTTTCTAATTCATTTTGCCTTTTAATTAACCAATAATTAGTTATTTAAAACTTCTCATTCCTCCTAGCATTCTGATTAACTGATTTTTTTTGTTGTTATTTTATTCCTACAATAAAATAAATACATGTGGTAGAAATTACAGTCAAATAGCTTCCATTCCAAAAGGTACAAACTGCTCTAATTTATCTAGTTTAGAGAAGCAACAGTTTTAGAGTAAACTGTTGGTGAAAGTCCAAGTAACATTTTTACTGTCCTGAGAAATGAAATTTGAAGAATTGGAAGGCGTAGGAGGCCATGACGCCAGAGATAGAAATATAAAACAGGGCCAGCAGTTTGTCACAGTGATACATTCTGATAATCAAGAAGTTAAATATCACAGGATATGTTTGCAAATCTATTACAATATGCTGTTCTTGTAAAATTATATAAAATACGCTGTGCTAGAAATATCACTTATATTTTATTGTATATTTTATGTTATCACACATGACCTCATTTGATTTGCACAGGAGAAATGGTATTAGATGAGATGGATGGTAGAAATAATATCAATCCATTTTATGTAGGAGGAAACTGAGGCTCAGAGAGTCAATGACTTCGCCTAGGTCACACAGCTTGCAGAGCCAAGACTTACCATTTTTTGCTATTTCTACTAAGTCACAATTCTTACTGGCACTTTTGCTGAGCCTCCCTTGACAGTTTCCTTAGACCAAGATGGCTGTTCTCCAAGGGGTGAGAACCAGGAATGATTTTTGTAGGGAAAGGTCCAGAACAAGAAGTGGTAATGCATGGGTACACCCTTCCCAAATCACTTTAGAAGGCTAAGCAGGGCTGGAGGAGAGGAGGTCATTGGCAGGAGAGGGGAAAACTACAAAGGGCAAATGTCCCAACTTTCCCACATCTGGCTATGCTCATTCCACATTTTATTTTGTGTTAAAACTACTGGCTCTTGATTCAAATTGCAAGGGTGGAATCCTGGTGCCACTCTTCACTGAGTTCTTTTTGCCTCGTTTCCTTGTTGGTAGAATGGGATTCAAAACCATCCCAATTTTTTAGGATTGATGTGAGAATTAAACAAGAGAGAACTGAACATGGTGGCTCATGCCTGTAATGCCAATACTTTAGGAAGCTGAGGCAGGAGGATTGCTTGAGGCCAGGAGTTTGAGACTAGCCTGGTCAACAGAGTGAGATCCTGTCTCTGTTTTTTAAAACAAGAAATAAATAAGAATTAAACAAGAGAACCACATAAAGGGCTTAGCATTCTAACTGACACATGGTAAATACTTAATGAACATCAACTATCACCATCACTATTTTTCATGCAGAGCTATGAGTGGCAGAACCAGAATTTGAACCCAGCCAATCCAACTCCAGAGACCAGTTTCTTAACCAAAATTCCTATTGTCTTTGTACTTTCTGTGTCCATCTGTCTGGAATGCACTTCCCTTAGGTATCCATCTGCACAGCTTTCTTATCCTCTCCATTCAGGCCTCTGCTCGCATATCACTTCCTCTGAATGACACTTCTTGGCTGCCTGATCTAAAACAGTATTCTTTGTGAGTCTCTATCCCTTTACTCTGCTTCATTTTTTTTCATAGCACTTATAGCAACCTAATACAATATTGAATGTTTATTTGATTTGTCATGGATTGCTTTCTCTACCACTAGGAAGCAAGCTCCATGAAGGCAGGGGCTTGGTTTGGCTCATGTATGTGACTTTGTTGCCTAGAACTTATTCAATTGTTTTTTGCATAAACATATATACTGATGAGTAAAACATTCATTGGCAGCAGCAACTAACATATGGAACCACTATCAACAGAGAAACCAAATATGAGTAAGATCTAGCTCCTATTCTAAGAGACTTAACTTTAACTAGGAAGGGGCTCTGGAAAGGTCATTAGAAACCCACCTAACCATCATGACAGTGTATGCCAAGGTTGAATGAGGGGCACCAAACCTCTGCATGCTCCACCCTGAGTCTAATCTGCAGACGTCTCCATCAAGTGAGTCTAACAGTCTATTCTTCCCTAATGAAATGTTCTAGAAGCAAATATCAAATCAAATGATAGAATTTCAGAAAGCATTTTAAGAGAGTTTAAATGCTTAAGCCCCGCTGTCTCTATGAAATCAAACATACTATTCTTTCTGAGGTGATATTCTCCAGAAGACTATGGAAATAGTATTTTCTTTGGTGTAATCTGCTCCCAAAAGTAAACTAGGGAAGTAGATATTTTACAGTTGCTAAAGATCTTGAGAGATTGAAAAGCAAAATAGCCACTCAGTCTCATTAAGCCCAAACTACTGGACTGTGTCTCCTGGGTGAGTCATTAATCAATACCATTAAGTTATAATTCTTTGCCAAGCTAAGAAAACATGACCCAAACAGTAGTGAGCATTTCCTCCCCCTTACCACTTACTCCTAAATATGAAGAGTGGTCTTCAAAAAACTTCAGTCTTCCTGAGATTAGCAGGTCTGCAAAATGTCCATGGGATTTGTCCAGAGAGAAAATGTGCCAAACGTGATGAAGTGAGAGAACACCACTCGATTCTGGCCACTCACACTCAAAGCTTTTTCCACTGCCTGGAGAAAGCAGTGCAGAACTACACGGGATGACAAGGCTGAAATAAAACAAATCATTTACAACATGATTTCCTGCTGAGCGGTGTTCTAAGCCATCCCATAGTGGACAGTGCCTACTAACACAGAACAGACCCTAAGGCTCTTGAATGGAAAGTCCTTTTATATGACAAATAACACTGTGTGTGTACTGATGAGTGGCAACCACAGAAAAATGGTGTGCTATAATGGAAACATCAATGGTTCCAGCTGAGGAAGACTGCACTGTTCTTCTTCAGAGACGCTCACCTTGATCTGGTATGATGGGCCAAAGGAATAACTAGCCACTGGGGCAGTCAAATCCACATTCACATAAAAGGCCACAGCAATGCCCAGTGTGACTTATTTAAAGGGCAACACAATTGAACGTAAATTATCAAGTGTCTAGAATATGCAACATTATAGGTTAGGGGTTAAAAAAATAAAGATACACAAGACACATTTCTGCCATGAAGGAGGAGGAAAGTGCTGACTTAAATGTGACCCCATCTAATTTGATCCTTATAGAATCCAGTAGGGTAGACACAACGTTTTATAAACCCCATTTTACAGATAAGGAAGCTAAGGTTCAAAGTGGTAAGTCATGTGCTCAAGTTTAATTTAAGTGAGCTCTGGAACTGGAACTGGACTCCAAATCCTGGATTCTTACTACTATAAAACCTGCATCTGGCTCCATCTTTAGATAACTGAAAAAAACAAAGCCTTCATTTCATTCAAACATATTGCTGAGGTAAATTAGAATTTGCATGACATTTTTAAACTTTTAATCACTTCAGTATATCATTGCAACACTATTTAGCTTTCTTTCATTCAACCTTGATATGACCACATGACCAAAACAGCCAGATGATGGCAGAACAGAAGCTCTGCTTTCACCCACAGAACAATCCAGGACTCAGGGATGGCAGGCTGCATCCAAAGTATTCACAACTGAGGTAAATCTAAAACCTTTGCTCATTAGGGTATTCCAAGGCTTTTGGGGAAAAACATACCTCTCTCTCAAGTATCGATTGGCAATTTTCTTCATCCAGATGATCCTAGTTTGACTGGATCACCAGTAACATTTTTGAGAGAATTGAAAATTTTTTGCGCTTTCCCTCAAGATGGGCTCAAGGAATGCTTAACATAAAGGCACAAATATTATGGAACTAGAGAAATTTAAAAAAGAAAACTGATAAAAAGAGTAATCCAGGTCCCAGGAAGATTAGAGGGTCTTTAAATTCAGATTTTGTTTGGGGTTGAACACTAAACAGAATTCATACATTCACTCTCTACAGTTTACAGTTGGGGCTATCTTTAACTTCCTTCACCTGGCTTCCTTTCCATACACTTTTATTGTACTCACAGTTCAAATGTCATTTCCTGACATTGTTTATTATCATCAGGTGTTGTGCCCTTATCATTACAGTCATAGTAGCACTTTTATCTCTACCTCTATGTCTAATGAAACAACCTTTTCCCCCGTATTATTGTACTTGTGTATATTTTTATATCACCTCTGAACTTAAAACTTCTTGAAGAGTTATCTGTAACAGAATATTATCTCTGACTAACCAGCATGCAGTCTCGAATTTGACAAGCATCCAGTTTATTGAATACAGAATTAATCTTTCTCTGGTTTCCACTGACCCCTCTATCTTCATCAGAGGACTTCTGTTGGACTTCAGTCAGTCTGGTCTACAGAAGGTCCCTTTTTATCAGCTCTCTTTTTTTTCTTTCTCCAGCTCCATAATGTCTGTGTCTTTATGTTAAGCATTCCTTGAGCCCATCTTGAGGGAAAGCTGATAAAATTTTCAGTTATCTCAAAAATGGTATTGGTGGTCCAGTCAAACCAGGATCATCTGGATAAAGAAGAATTGCCAACTGACATTTGAGGCAGAGGTACCTTTTTGTCCCCAAAGCCTTGGAATGTCCCGATGAGCAAAGGTTTTAGATTTACTTCAGTCCTGAATCTTTGGATCTACCAGCAAATTAAGGATCCCTGCCAAAACATGCCTTAAAGAGAGAGATGGGAGTTGGGAAAGAGAGTAAATCAGGAAATTCAACATCCTCATTTTATATATGAAAAATGGAAGCCCAAAATAGCAATGTAATTTACCCAAACTCACCCAGCTCTTGGTAAAAAACCCAGGCCTAAAACCCAGGTGTCCTGCCTGCCAGTCCTCTGAGGTAACTTTTCTTTTTCCTCACCATCCCAAACTGCCTCTTCTAAAGAAAACAAGCCCTACTGATATTTTAGTTCTTGTTTTTATTAAATTGGTTTGCATCCTTGGCTCCTTGTCCTACCCTCATACCTGGCCCAGAGTGCTGGGCCACTTGGAACTAGGAGTGTCAGTCCCCATGGCTCCAAAAGGTCACCATCAAGAGAGAAAGCACTTGTCTCACGTCCTTGGGCAACACCACCTTCCCTACTTAGACAAAAAGATGACCCTTGGGTTAACTCTGTCAGTCTTGAGTCCTTTGCTAACTGGCAGAGCTAAGAGATCATGCCCAAGCTTATATTGGTCAGGTAGAAACAAATGTGCCACCTATAGGTCAGGTGACATTAAGATCATTCTAGCACCTTTTGATTTGTAAAGAATAAAATAGTTTTATTGGAATCCTTTGTGTTTATTTTAGTGTTTTTAGTTTATTTTAGTTATTTTAGTTTATTTTATTTTTGTGTTTATCTTATTGACCTCATCTTTTCTAGTTCCACCTTCTTTTTTTTTTTTTGCCTTCCTGGTGCCTCATATTTATTTGTTTTTGTTTTAAGATGTGATTGAGGCCCGGCGTGGTGGCTCACGCCTATAATCTCAGCACTTTGGGAGGCCGAGGCGGGCGGATCACGAGGTCCGGAGATCGAGGCCATCCTGGCTAACACGATGAAACCCCGTCTCTATTAAAAATACAAAAAATTAGCCAGGCATGGTGACTGGCACCTGTAGTCCTAGCTACTCGGGAGGCTAAGGCAGGAGAATAGGCGTGAACCCGGGAGGGCAAGAGCTTGCAGTGAAGGCCGAATCACGCCACTGCACCCAGCGTGGGCCAACAGAGTGAGCTCCGTCTCAAAAAAAAAAAAAAAAAAAAAAAAGAAAAAAAAATGTGATGAGGGATATTACTTTTAATTTTAAGCACCTAAAACACTTTATGTAAAAATAAAGAAATAAATTTATCAAATCCAATTTATTGGAGCAAGCTGCAATGGAAAAAACCCTAGATATGAAATCAGAATAGAGTTGAAATACACCCTCTCACCTCCTAACTTTTGCCAATGACTGAACTCTGAGTCTCAGAATGCTCATTTGTAAAATAGAGTTCACAATTCAACAACAGAGAGTAGGCTAGTTGAGTGAGAAGTCATTAAATGAGTCTGGTGTGATGCCTGTCATAGCACATAGGATCCCACTCCATGTTTGCTGAATCTGAACTCTTTCAGGATGGTAAGAACTTTGTTTAGCACAGCTTCCCTCACTACTGCTCTGGTATCTCTTTTCTTATACAATCAGCACTTTTCATAGTGTGCTACAGAAATGCCCAATTAATATTAAAAATCAAATTTAAATGTAATGAAAAGATATCATGGCACATGTTCTGATACTGCTTATTACATATGCACATTTTAAAAGCTGAGTAAAGTAAATTTATTCAGGAGAAATATATTAAATATTTGTCCAATTCAGGCAACCTTCCACTTAGGAAGGCAGCAGCAGAACTTTGGACATCATCCAGAGAAAAACATTAAACAGCATGAATACAAAACCTTTCAGCATCTACTAGAAAACAAACCCATCCTGAAGTTGAACACGGATGAGGTTCTAGATTTTTTTCTTTTTTAGAAAGATCAAAATGTCAGTCTGAACAACAATTTTAAAACTGAATAAAAGCAGCATTGTTTTAAAATACAATTCAAAAACTATTAAAATGAGTAAGTTATCAGCAAGTACATGACCATAATCCATATATTTTCTAACTATGTTTTACCTTCTACTTGTACATAGATTTCAGATCATGTGCAATCTGATTTTGAATTCTATTAATTCTTCCTTGCTTTGTGTTGTAAACATTTGCATTGATTTAAGTGGCTGCAGAATAGTTCATCATGCTGCTGGCTGTTTAACTCTCCTCCTAACTCTAGACATTATTTGGAAGTTAAATTGAATTTTGTGATTAAGAGGTTGTTTTTAATAGCTCCTATAGTTTTAACTTCAAAGTTCCTTTGCACTCCCAGTCCCAGTGACAATTTCAGTCATGCAGGGCATAACAGTGATACATAAAACAGAGACAGACAGGAGATAAGTGATTGAAACTGCTCTTGTTGGGCAGGGGCACACTGAGAAGCAGAGGAAGCACAAAGCAAACCAAAAAACCTGGTTTTAATATCTGCTTTCAGTTGTTGGACTGAATGATTGTTTGATTCCCTTATGTGATTTTATTTCACCAGCCAGTTATTCTAATTCTGTATTCATTTTGGCCAGGTAGACATAGACTAAAAATATGTACAGAAAATAATTCTGGACTTATTTTAATGTATGCCTATCAGCATTTGGTTATTCCCTGTCTTGTTATAAAAAGAATTTAAAGCAGCTCACTTTGGGGAGTTTTCTGAAAAACTTAAGGTCTTTAACAATGCCATTTTTTTCTGCCTTTTTTCAGTTCCTAGAGCATTTCTGTCAGTTATAGAAGTTAATTATATTTCCTAGAATCTTATCTCATATTATAGGTATATATTATTTTAATTCCTATTTGCTCTGCTCTTTATAGAAATCAGTTTGACATGAACAGTTTCATATCAGCATTGAGGGATTATTACAAATGGGCTCACATGTGTCTTTGTTTTATCTCTTATGTAATTACAACTTGGATGGAGCATTATTTGTTCAACCTTCTAAGGTCACAGACCAGTCTTTTCTGGTTTACATCTGTACTAATCAGTTAAGAAACAATGGGTCAAGCTATGAAAAAGCTAAACGTTGAAGATTGTTGAATGCAGGGCTTTACGGTAACATACAACTGCCTGGCCTTTGGAACACCAACTGTATAGGATTGGGAATGATACTGGAAATGTCCCTTTGTTCATTGCAGTGTGAAATCATTCCATCGCAATGTTTGCTCAGTCACCACATGCATTTTGTTTTGTCTTTTGTCCCTTCATTGTAATGTTTACTATGCGTAAAACTTCTATATTCTGCGCTGTGGCAGGGAGGTGTTCTGCAGATGGGAGGAAAGGGATCTAATTCCTAGCTAATATAAATCTTCACACTTGCGTGGAACTTTAGAACTGACAAACTGTTTTTCCACATGGGTGAACTTCTCTGAGTCTCAGAATGCTCAATCCAGTGAGGGAGATAGGACAGGAATGAGTATCCCGTTTTACAGGAATGAAACTGAGACTCAGAGATATTGTGACGTGTCCAAATCCATCAGACCTAGACAAGTGAAAGACCCGGATATTCACATCCCTAATCCCATCTGCTTATCACCATTCATGGCTATAATGAAAAATTTTCACTAAGTAATTTCTCCCTTTGAGGATTTTCTGTAATTCCTAGTCGCACACTAGTTTTACAATAATCCAAGTCAAGGAGAAATCTGTGCGTTTGTTACAGAACTTTTTTCTTTGATGTGCCTTTACTCTCCGTGGAATGCACCCAACAGGGAGTTTTCCCCTGCACTGAATAGATCCTTTTATTTAGTGAGATGGTACCTCATAGAGAGGGAGACTTCTCAAAGCAGCTAACAGATTGGGGCTTCCTAAACCACATCTTGAGGGACAAGAAACATTGCCCTCCCTGGCTGGTGGTAAAGCTTCAACAAGTCCAGGTGGCTTTTCTCCTGGGCTCCCATATTTCCGCTCTTTACTCCGCCAAAGTCCACATTCCTTTCCCTGTCACCACACACAGTTTGACCCCAGGCCAGGGTGGCAGCTTCCTCGGTCCCTTTGAGGCCACAGCCAGTGCTGCTCTGTAGATTCATTGGCAGTGGGCATCTGGGGACAGCTGCTGCCCGAGCCCTCCTGCAGCAGCCCCTGCACCTTGCCTCACAATTGCCCTTGTGTTCTCCCAGGCTCCTGGGAGGAAGACCCATCCTGCTCAGCCCAGGCCTCCCACCAAGTGTGTTACTTGGGGCCCTCCACCAAAACAGGATGGCAGTTGAGTGTTGAGATTGCCTGACCACCATTACCTCTTCCTTGTCTCACAGCTGCTTAATTCAGCCAAAGGTGTCAGGATCTCATCCCTGAGAGATGTGGGTTGTTGTTTTCTTTTGTTTCCCAGAACTGGAAAAACATGAATATTTTCTTTTCTTTTCTTTTCTTTTTTCTGTGCTTCTTTGAAAAGACATGAGGGGTGAGCCCTGTGTGAAAAGATATTTTTGCATCTAGTTTTGGGGGAAAAAAAGCCTTTGCCTGAATGTCTGAGAACCTTTTCATTATAAAATCCTGTGATGAACCACTAACTAGGAAGAAGGATGCCATCAGCAGCAGGGCCGGAGTACAACAGCACCGTCTACTGGACAGAGGCTGAGTTTATTGATGGTGTTCCATGCAATGGCCGTGAGGAAAATATGGCTAACACTCTGGGGCTAGAGTACAGGGAGAAAAGCCATGAAAGAGGACCTGGCCCTTTCTAAACGCAGTAAATCCGTGAGAGGCAACTGCTTTGTGGGGCTGTTCACAAAACAAATTCCAGGCCTTGAAAGTTGCTCTTAAAAAACATTTCTAAAAATTTATCCCCTATACACCCATGCAACCCCATCCATCTATTGTCATTTTTATGACGCTACCCCCACCATCAACACTTATTATTAAACACCCTCTCACCTTGACACCCACACATCCACACATTCATTCCTTTATTCATTCATTCAGTGCCAGGCCTTGTGCTAGGCATTCAAGGTACAATAAGAAGTAAGACCTAGCATCCTTGAGCCATTCTGTTGGCATTCAGGACTGGGCCTGGGCAGGAATTCCTGTTCCAAGTCTTTCTTTATCAACTTCCTTTCAGTTTTTTTCTTCTTTTCAGTTCCCCTCTGAGCTCTGCTCTCTGCTAAGAGATAAGTGGGATATGGGGGTATCCATGTAAATTAACCAGCCTCCTATATTATTAACCAGGTAAAATGTTTCTTATCCCATTTCAAACTCTTAAATCCTTAAGATGGCTATTCAAGGATGATCCTAATGTTAAGATCTTTAGCCAATTTGACAGATACATGGAGGTCAAAGAGGAATCGGGTGTTGATGTATGTCCCTCAATCAATCATTATAGTTGGTAGCTGCCTTTTTAATACATACGAATGGCCAGTTCTGGCCAACAGGTTAAAACACAATGAAAGCTTGAATTTCCTTACATATAATTATTTAGTATGAATACATCTTTTTTATTTTGCATCATTAATGAATTTGTAAAATGTATAACCAAGCCTTTAAAATCAAGTAGGCCACAGTAATATCATCAGGAAGAGAAAATAAATAATATTATTAATGAACCAAGAGACCTTTCTGTGGCTGTTGGAAAAATTAAGGGAAGTAGAAACTGAGCCCTATGTATTCATTGTTAGAACAAACATTCTCCTCAATGGAGGTTATATTCAGGATGACAGGTGATCACTGCCCAGGGCTTTCTGACAGTCCGATGAGGCAAAGCCCAAAGTACAGGCACAAACTTAAGGGACTGACAAAAGTTTTTAGAATCCCCTCATTCATCTCTCTTTTTCAAACAAAACCAAACCAACCCACACCAATTATACCAATCTTATTGTCTAAAATTGTCTAGGGAAATGAGTTTATATGTTCTGTTATTGTCCCGTCCTAGTAGTTAAAATATACACATCATTAAAAAGTTTTTTCTAATGCTAATTTAAAGCCCTAGATTAAACTTAAACCTGTATCCCAGGAGGTGGAGAAGGGGAGAGGAGATGGAGTAAGGAGGGAGATCAACAATTAATCAATTTCTTCCTTATAAGAGCATGTGTTTTCTTGAAGCCCAATTCCATTTATAAATATTTCTTTCCCATTATAAGCAATTCCAGATTGATAAGTTGTTTCAAGTGAGCCATAGTCTCTTCAGTTTTTCATTAAATGTGTTAATAACTCACAGTGCATGATATCTACAGTCACAAAGCAGCTTCTTGGGATTTATCTGTTGTCTTTTACTTGTATTCAGGAGAGAATGATGGCTGGTTTGAATATTTATGGGTAGCTATTCATGAATATGTTTACTGACTTCCATCATTAAAAGAGTCACAAGTTTCAAGTTAAACTGGAAGTCCTTGGTTTATGTTTCTAATTTCTGCAAAGCATATAAAATTTTGAGGTAATGACAGCAGTGTTTCTAGAAATAAGAAGCAGTCACCCATGTATCTCAAACAGTGTTTATTACATAGACAGTTTCTGCTGAAACTACCTCTACCATATTTCATAGAATTCGTTTTCCTCCTTGACTAGAGTGTCTGTGTCCCAGAATCTGGAATAGCAACTCTATCATCCACGCTGACTCCTGCCTGCAACCTTAACTTTTTAAAGATCAAAGTGGCCCATTGTCTGTGCTGTCACCATGAGTGACAGGCCAGCCTTGTGCAGTGCTACACATCAATTTTCAGTACAAAAATAATAGTACTTCTTTCTTTGCTGCTTGAGTAAAATCAAAGTGAGGGTCTTAAACAACTTAATTTCATCCTTCAGGGGCAAGTCATTCTTGAGCCTGCTGTAACTGAAGAGGGATAGGTTGTGGTGTAATTGTTTCCTGGTTAACCATTTTACTGCTATACATCAATTTTACTCTACTTTTGTCTACATCCAATCGTATTTTCAAATATAGGTCATGTGAGTATTTAAAGCCCCCTAAAAATGGGAGGGAGGAAATTATTCCTAATGAACAAGGATAAGGGATCTGTATTCCTTAAATTTTAAAATAGTCGTGAATCTTAGAAACCCACGATTCCAGCTGGGAATCCAATTACGTGGCTGTCTAAACATTTTTCTTCAAGGAGTCTTTCTAGTCAATAATTATTCTTTCAGAGCATTCAGTTTGGGCCTTTACCAACAAAGACCAAGCATTTTGAAGTCAATAAACAAGGATTTATAATAGGTAGTGCCATTCTGATTTCTAGTAGAATCCAAAACCCTCTCTACATTTCCATACCAGATAACACATTTTACTAATATAGATTGTACCAACCTTTCTGATGGCCAATATTAAAATTTTAAATGTGTGTATAATTTGACTAAGGTGTTCACTTTAAGGAATATCATCAATAGAAATTATTGGATACATACACTAAAATATTTGCACATAGGTGTTCATCATATTATTGTTTATAAAAGTGAATCTTGGCTGGGTGTGGTGGCTCACACTTGTAACCCCAGCACTCTGAGAGGCTGAGGTGGGCGGATCACGAGGTCAAGAGATTGAGAGCATCCTAGCCAACACAGTGAAACCCTGTCTCTACTAAAAATACAAAAAAAAAAAAAAAAAAAAAAAAAAAAAAAAAAGTAGCTGGGCATGGTGGTACACACCTGTAGTCCCAGCTACTCTGGAGACTGAGGCAGGAGAAGAGAAGCGCTTGAACTGGGAGGCAGAGGTTGACAGTGAGCTAGATCGCATCACTGCACTCCAACCCGGTGGACAGAGTGAGACTTCCATCTCAAAAAAAAAAAAAAAAACAAACCGAAATTCATCAAAATTATTTTTCTCGTATTGGAAGTAACAATAGAGTGTTTGTGTATTGGTCACTATATATAGTTACACATAACTAATGAGTATGTTTTTCAAATGTGGGGCATTTTTTCTTTCTTTATTTTTTTAGTAAAGTGCAAAGCAAGTTTACTAAGGAAGTAAAAGGAATAACAGATGAAGCTACTCAATAGGCAGAGCAGCTCAAAATGGTTTTCTATTATGGTACAGAGAGTGTATACATAGAAAAATCTTTCAAAGAAATATGTCAAAATGTTAACAACAGTTATTGGTGGCTAGGATTACAGGTGAATTTATCCTTCTGCTTTATATATCTTGTGTGTGTGTTTTTAAATTTTGTTTTGTTTTGTTTTGTTTCAGACAGAGTCTCGCTCTGTCACCCAGGCTGGAGTGCAGTAGCACAATCTTGACTCACTGCAACCTCTGCCTCCTGGGTTCAAGCGATTCTCCTGCCTCAGCCTCTCTAGTAGCTGGGATTACAGGCATGCACTACCATGCCCTGCTGATTTTTGTATTTTTAGTAGAGACGGGGTTTTGCCATGTTGTCCAGGCTGGTCTCCAACTCCTGACCTCAAGTGATCTGCCTGCCTCAGCCTCCCAAAGTGTTCAGATTACAGACCTGAGCCACCGTGCCAGGCCTACTTTACATGTTATATAATTTTTTCTGTAAGCATGTATGTCTTTCGTAGTTTTAAAGGGCTGTGTTTGGCCGGGCACTGAGGCTCACGTCTGTAATCCCAGCACTTTGGGAGGCCAAGATGCGTGGATGACTTGAGGCCAGGAGTTCGAGACCGGCCTAGCTAACATGGTGAAATCCTGTCTCTACTAAAAATACAAAAATTAGCCATATATGGTGGCACACACCTGTAATCCCAGCTACTCAGGAGGCTGAGATATGAGAATTGCTTGAAGCCGGGAGCAGGAGATTTCTGTGAGCCAAGATCATGCCACTGAGCTCCAGCCTGGGTGACAGATTGAGACTCTGTCTCAAAACTAACTAACTAAATAAATAAATAAAATAAAGGGCTGTTTTTACTCAGAGGAAAAGTAGCTCATAAATACCAAAATATTTTGTTTTATCAGGGTTTTGTTTTCCTCAAAGGAAACTACTCATGTGAGGAAAAATTTCTAGGCACAAAATACAGTAAATTGTATGTATCAAGAATGATTAAGAAAGGGAGTATTATAGCTAACTAAGAGTAACGATACCGACTCTATGTGGGTATAAGGCAAGGTCACATCAAAACGAACACTACAAAGTGGCTTTCATCCAAACTTTTAAGACCTTCTATTTTTACTGACTGGACCAAAACCAAAAACAGGCGTCTCTCAATCCAGCACAGTAGTCACTAACTTTCATTGCTTGGCTGTAAACATAAGGAATTCCTCCACCCTCTTCTCACCCACAGACTCTCTCATATACAAAATCGACTTCAAGGACTAACCAGTGGTATTCGTGCTGGGTTTCACAAAGTTGCTGACCAGACTTGTCAGCATAGGAAAGAGGGGCTGAGATCCCTCTCCTCTGGTTTTTTCGTCCTAGAATGATACATAACATTTCTCTTGGAAGAAGGGTGGTATGGCAGCAAAAACAAAGCTATGAGACATACCCTTCTTTTGCAAATAGGAAAACTGATTCCATAGAGACTAAATTACTTATTCACCAGGATGGAAATGCCAGGATCAGAATGTGGTTTCATGACACTTGCTCTGTTAGTTGCTGTTTACCCAGCACCATCCTGGATTCTCACAAGAAAGAACCCCTTTAGAACAAAGAAGAGATCAGACCCAATGAAAGATGAATGTCCTTGTCCCCAGTCTGAGCTATTCGTTTGCTGGCTGAAGAATAAGTTTAAGTGTGTTTCGCCTTCTTAAGGTTCTTATGGAAGGTAGCAAACCAAAATATAAAAGTCCTTAAAATATCTAATGCAAGACCTCTGAACAGCCATTGTGTTAAATGTCACAAGAGATTTTCATCTTAGTATTTAGTGGCTGGCAGGAGATGACTCAGTGCCATGGAATTTAATTTTAAATTGTTTTAAAATAAATGTACAGGGTCCAATAGCATGCAACTTTGGAAGGTGACAAGGTGGCTTTGGAGATTTGAGAGTTTTTGAAGCCATATATCAAAGGTTGCCTTTGACAGTTACGGGGATTTATTTTGTTCCCTACTCCAGTTGTTTCCAAAAGCTCTCAACCATGCTTCCCTGTGCAAGAAAACTAAATTTGGAAGTCTTGCTATCTTTGCCTGCCTGGGACCTTAAAGAATCGAGCCCTGTATGCCTAGAAACTGCTCAAACATTCCTTTCTGGGGGCTGTCATTAAATCCCTGTGTTCTGGATGGAGACACTGAGGGTGCAACTATTGGTCAAGGTCACCCAGTAAGTCAGTGGCAAAGCTGGGAATACAACCCAGACTTTCTGACTCCCTTGCCCATCCCCTGACCATCAAACCACATGCTCTTGACCAGGATGAAACAGGCTTGTCTGTCTCAGCATTTAGAGTGAGCCGAGTAAAAGAAACTGCAATTTATCCATTTCCATTTCAAACTTTCATGTGTCTCTTATTTCATCAGCTAATAGGCATATCGCTCCAGATCATTCTTCACTCTAAAAAACTTATTTTTTACTAATTTGTCCAAGAAATGCTATCTTAATTCGGAAGAGCATGAGAAACCACTTTTCCCCCCGTCATATCACATTGTGTAACACTGGCAGTGTGACCACTTCAAAAACCCGCAGAAGCTGCTTCCTTTGGTCTGCCGATGGCTGGTTCTTCTGCCAGCTCCTCCATGTGGCCTTCCTTGTATGGGGGTCGGGCGTCCCGTGGTTCCTGGCAAAGGAACAGCCCATGGACAAGCCAGGGCCTTGACGTGGCTGTTCCTTCTGCTGCTCTTTTGAATGCTCCTTGACCACAAGAGAACTCGATTCTCCTGCCAGCTGTACCCCACATGCCACTTGAAATGCAGTCAGTGGTGACTGTCCAACAGGGCGCCAGCCAGAGTCCAGAGCAACTTTACTAGGGACGAGGGAAAGGCAGTACAACTGGGTCTTGCCAGTGAGAACCATCTCCTGCCAACAACCACAAGGCGAGAGAAGGGTTTTTAATGCCCATGGGTAAACTGTCCCACTTTTGCTCATAGCCTATAAAGTTGTTTCTCCCAGTGTTTTATACCTGTCATGTCTGATCATAAATATTTCTTCCTCAAAATGAGCTAACTTGTTTACCCCAAAGGCCTGATGCTATTTTGGGGACAGCTCTCCAAACTCTGGGTTAGGGTGTTTGACCAGCTGGTTCCATCCCCTCTTCTGCTGCTGGCAGTTAGTCCTTGTGTTCTGCAATGACTTTGCTCCCTAAAGCTGTCAGTAGAAGCAGGGAGCAGCAGAGAAATGAAATCCAGGAAGGAGAGAGATGTGTTGTTATTGTGCTAACGAGGATCCTCCTGTGAGTTTATTAAATCTGCTCAGTCCAGGCCAAGCATGCCTTGGTCAGATGAGGTTCCCCAAAGTCACCTCCAGTTTTAGTACTGCCTCACCAAGAAGTGCGGCCCTGCCCTCACTATCCTAGACACCTGTCCTCTCCCTGTGAGAGGCTCTCAGGGTTAAGTGCATCCCCAGAGACATAGGGTGGCCCCCAAAACCATTGTTCTAGTACTTAAAATTACAGACAGTTAAAAGGTGGTTCCTACTTGTCTTTCCCATCACACGTGACTCCAAATGCATGATGTTATTCCATCCTTCAGCTCTTTCAGCATGCGCAAGCCATCAAGTGCTTAGTTCTAATGAGAAGAAATATGTTTCCCTAATGTGACAGCACTGGATGTACTCCAGGGAGAGTGATAGTTTAATTTTGTTTATTATTCACTCTGAGTTCTAAAGAAGTAAACTTCATTAACTTTTCCTATAAAATACAAAGACTCTATTATTTGCCGTATCCACAAAATTAAGAAGAAAAAAAACACTTTGAGGTTCCAAGAAAGCAGTTTCTTTTTTGTTTTTCTTTTTTTTTTTTCAAGTTTCTGTTGCTCTACCCAGATGATATGGAGGGTGGTGTGCTTCTGTTGGCCTCTGACCTGTGATAGAAATGCCCAGGTCAGCAGCTCCATGCAATACTCAGCATCAACCTGTTTGCCCATCTGTGTATATTCAATGGTCTTCCTGTCATCTTGACTATCAGGACAGAGATGTAACAGCCCTGACTAACATTTTATAGACATGTATTTTCATTCACGGAGTAATAGAACTATGAAGATATATGCCTCATTCCAAGCAGTCTCTCAACCAGAAAATAAGAGATCTAAAAATATAATGTGGCCCACAGCAGCCCTGACTTCAGTCGCAGATGGAGCTGGAGAGATTGAAGATCCATGAGTGAGGGCATCACAGTAAGGATGAATCAGCCTGGCCTTCCACCTTTCAAATCTGGTAGAAGAGCTTACAGACCCAGTTTATACCTGTGTCTTCCTAATTATCTAGATACATGGTGGAAATCTGCTCTTAGGATGAAAGAGCATGAGGAAAGGTACCTGGAAAAATAATAAGTATTAGAAAACTACTTTCAATTTAAAAAATAGCTAGAAACGCAAATCGAACCTCCAAATTTAATATTGAAGCAGATTGCCTTATATTTATAACTTTTATTTTGCAAAAAAACAAGTTATCATGTGTATGATTGTTTCATCAAGCACAAATTCCAGCCTCTAACTGCTCTCAGAAATTAAACTGCTTTCAAAAAGAATAGCAGGCAAGACAATCCAAGAAAGGGGTGTTAAGGCCTTTTGAATTCTTTACAATTTATTTCAAGAATGATAAATCTTCAATGTATGTTAAACTGTATATTAAACAGTCATCTTTTCTGTTCTATTTTGAGAGCAGCATTTGAAGATCTAAAAGTAAACAATGATGTGAAAGTTTCCTTCACAGGGCTTTCTTGTTCTCTTTTCCTCCTAATAAAATGGTGTTTATGGCTTAATATACAGAGTCGGAAATGAAGAATGTAAGTAGGAAAGCAAAAAGAGAATCTACAGAGTCCAGGAATAGAACTGTATTTGGAGGTTAAGCTTTAAAAAAGGAAAACTTTGTTTTTTCATTTAATTTTAAAATTCTGATAAAATATGCATAACATAGTATTCATCATTTAAGCCATTCTTAAGTGTGCAATTTAGTACCATTAAACACATTCATAATGTTATATAACCATCACCATTATCTATACCCAAACCCTTTTCATCATCCCCAACAAAACCTCTGTACTCATTATGCAATAAACTCCCCATTCCTTCATGCAGACCCTAATGTACAATTTGACTATGGTATGGTGGAAGCTCATGGTCTAAACATTGAAATTACGTCATTAAAGCTGAAAAAAAGGATCAAGCTCTTTCTTCCATTTCATTTTTCCCTTCTAAGTTCACCCTTAATTGCAGCCTCCTGACCAAAGCTGTAAGTCTGGGCATAGCTCCCAAACTATAAAAAATACAATAATTTCTTTCTATCTGTGTCTCCAATCCCACCTGCAACCTGGTTCCATGCCCATACTGCTTTTCTTGAAATTTGCCTAAACCAAACCTACTGGCTTCCTGCATCCTGTGCCGTAATCACCTGGAATTGAGTTCTTTACTCTCTGAGAGTGCAGCTTCTCAATCACTCCTCGTCAGAGGCCAATCTCGCCAAATTTCAAAAATACATTCTAAAAGAGCAGATTCCTTATATGCCTCCATGGGATCTAAATTTTTTCTCCATCCCTCCTCCCTTAAGTTATCTTCTAAGATCGTCAAGAAAACCCTGTAAAGTAGATCAAGGAGGTGACATTTTATCAATGAGGTCAATGAGGTATACAGAGATTTATTAATTTGCCAAAGTTATAGTTAGGGCCAGACATGATGGCTCACACCTCTAATGCCAGCACTTTAGGAGGCCAAGGTGGGAGGATTGATTGAGGCCAGAATTTGGAGCCCAGCCTGGGCAAAAAGTGAGACCCCATGTGTATTAGTCCGTTATAGTCACATTGCTATAAAGAACTACCTGAGACCAAGTAGTTTATAAAGACATTAAGTTTAATTGGCCCACGTTTCCACAGGTTATACAGCAAGCAAGACTTGGGGAGGACTCAGGAAACTTACAATCATGGCAGAAGATGAAGGGGAAGCAAGCATATCTTCACATGGCCAGCAGGAGAGAGAGCAAAGGGGGAAGTGCTACACACTTTTAAACAACCAGATTTCATAAGAACTCACTGTCATGAGAACAGCAAGAGGGAAATCTGCCTCCATGATCCAGTTACCTCCCACCAGTTCCCTCACCCAACACGGAGAATTACAATGCAACATGAGATTTGGGTGGAGACACAGAACCAAACAATATCATCATCTTTACCAAAACAAAACAAAGTTACACAGCTAATGAGTTGCAAAACTAGGAAAATAACAGGTTTTCTGTTAGCTTATTTGTTTTTATTTTAATTTTTTTACTCTTAATTCAGTAGGTTTTTCAGTCATCCATTTACTAACTCTATTAAAATAAAAATCTCTTTGGTAAACTAATTTGTATTTACCATTTCCACACTCGACTGAGATTTAGCAAGTCTCTCAGAAAGGCTTCCTGCCTTTTTTTTTGGCAATACAGTTGGAAATTCCCTCATTTTCTGGTCTATCATCATATCCCCAGAAGTGTCTCTGCCCCTGAGATGGTTAAAAGTACCCTTCTTTTGACCTTTTCTAGCATTGTCATTTTTTCTGGATAGAGAGAAACCAGAGTTGCCACACTAAGAGATATGTGTATCCTATATTTGAGCACATAAGTACCATAACATTTTCCCTTTTATTTTTGAAGTATATCATAGGCAAAAGAGCACTTTGGAGTTAAGACTCCTTCCCCTACTCCGAAATCTCACCAAATTTCAAGGTTTACCTTGAATGCAGCATCCTCCATTGTATTAGTTGATGTTCTCCAGAAAAACAGAACCAATAGGAAATTATGCATACACATGCGCGCGCGCGCGCGCACACACACACACACACACACACACACACACACACACACATAAATTTATTATGAGAAATTTGCCCATGTGGTTAAGGAGTCAGAAGTCCCATGATCTGCCATCTGAAAGCTGAAGACTTGTGAAAGCAAGTGGTATAATTCCAGTCTGAGTCTGAATACCTGGGAAATAATGGTGTAAGTTCTAGTCCAAGTCCAAAGTCCTAACAACTAGAGGGGCAACGGTATAAGTTCCAGTCCAAGTCCAAAGGCCTGAGAACCAGAAGGACAGATGATGTAAGTCCCAGTCCAAAGACAGGAAAAGACTGATGCTACTGTCCCAGCTCTTGCAGTCAGGTGCAGAGAGAGAGAATTATTCTTTCCTCTATATTTTTGCTCTACTCAGGCCTTCAACTGAAAATTATAGTTAATTGCTCACAAATGTTTGCTTTATATTCATTCGTGTTTATTTATTTACTTTTAGGTTTTATCTTTTTTTATTTTTTGAAACAGTTGGATTGAATGATATTTATTTGAATTGGGAAAGGCAATCTTCCTTAATCAAATTTATTTATTTATTTATTTAAATGTTCATCTCTCCCAGAAACAGCCTCATAGACACACCCAGAAATGATGTTTAACCAGATATCTGGGCATCAGGTGGCCCACTCATATTGACACATATAATTAACCATAGCATCTATAAAGCCTTCTTTGAACCTCTAACATAATTCCTTTATTTTTCCCATAGCACATTTTCTAAAATCTGTTTAGCACTTATTTAATTCTGTAGGTATTACAGTTAATTGCTCACAAATGTTTGCTTTACATTCATTCTTATTTATTTTATTTTTTATCTTTTAAATTTTTTTGAGACAGGGTCTTGCTCTGTCATCACCCAGACTGGAGGGCAGTGACTCAATCATGGCTCACTGCTGCCTCAAACTCCTGGGCTCACACAATCCTCCTGCCTCAGCCTCGTAAGTAGCTGGGACCATAGGCATGTGCCACTATACCCAGATTTTTTTATTTTTATTTTTATTTTTATTTTCATAGAGACAGGGTCTCACTGCATTGCCCAGGCTGGTCTCCAACTCCTGGGCTCAAGCAATCCTCCTGCCTCAGCCTTCCAAAGTGCTGGGATTACAGGTATAAGCCACCACCCCCAGCATTCATTCTTATTTATATGTAACACTAAGTTTCACTCATTTCTTTGCCCACAAGTGTTCCTGTATCCCATTACTTATTACTGAATTTATTTTTCTTCTTTCTGGAGTAAACCGTCTGTAAGAAGGTCTGCGTATGGTAAATTTTTTCAGTCTTATATGTTTCCATTAGAAAAATTTTGGTTGCAAGTAACAGAAATCCATATGCAAATGTTTTTTAAAAGGCAGCTCCATGCACAAAGATATCATGTAAAGGAGAGGTCCTTTTCATCATCCCACCCTGCCATCCTCCACTTTTCTATTCTGCTCGGGGGTTAAGTCCTCTCTCGGCAATGGAAGCCACAGTCCCAGGAATCAGTCAGTCATGACAATGTCCAATGGAAGCAGACTCTGCTTCTTCCCCTCTTGACCTCTTTAAAGAAAAGGAGACCTTTCACATAAGCCTCCGGGCTGACTTCTCACATCTATTTGTTCAGGACTAAGTGACCCAGCCCTTTCTATAACCAACTACTGTCAAAAGGAGTGGGATTACTAAAATTAGAGTAGCCTAATTAAGATTTACCATTTATTGGGCCAGAAGGTTGGGAAAAATGCCACTATCTATTTGGGATATGGATTATGCTTGGTTGGTTGGAGAGCACTTGCACAAAAGGCTCTCCAGAATGCACTCAGTCTCTGCAGAGAGTTGTGCTTGAAACAGACAAAGCAGGTTGCAGCATGGGTGGTGCCCTGGGACAGAGAGCTTGTGCTTGTACTGTGTTTGCATTTATGGGGAAGCTAGGGCAGCCCAGAAATATTTCACCAGTCCTGTAGCGATAGGAGTTTCCCATCAGGAGAATGGCCTTGCTGGTGAGAATATGTGGAACTTGGACAGCAGCCATCTAGGGGAAGTTTGCTTTCCAGTTCTGGTGTCCCAAAAGACAAAGTTCCAAATAGCATACTCCCAAATGTTGAAATCCCAAAAGATCAACATCTCTGAAGTCCAAACTTCCTAATGTCTTAAATCCAAGAAATCACTATCACAGAATAGTTGTCTCATGTAGGGCTAGTTCTTATGGACTGTCCAATTCCCCAAAATCTATCCTTGAAATATGTTTTTTCCGTATGTCGTGTTTTCGCCTTAGTTTTTTTTCTTTATTTTAGTTTTTTCACTATTTTAAATTGCCAGCACTATTTTTTGCAATTTCTAATGCTCTGTATTTAATCTTCACATTATTTCCGATATTGGAGCTAAGAATTATGTAGAAACTTATAGAGAATTCTAATGTTTTATGCATTTTCTTGCAAATTTGACTCCATGAAAGTGCATTATCACAATGTTGACTTTGTGTGTAAGCACTGTGTGCGTATGTGAAAATGTTAAACTTCCTCAATAAATGAGGCACTATTCTTTTTGTAAATCTTCAGTGAAAGAGAGAATTTCTCAAGATCTCAGCTCTTTGGATGACTGTATAACCAGTGGTGACCCATCATGATTTATGATCAATCTCATCAAAACACTTAGGTTGTTCAAGGTATTTCAGATGACTGCAGTTATAAAAGTGGGTGTACACAACTAGCACTATAGTGATATGTGTTTAGACATTTTCCTTTTTGACCTATTTATGAATATAGTTTATCTGCTCATAACTGTTATACCCATGCTATTGTCATTGGTATATACCTGAGTGTTTATGCTTGCAAAATTACATATGTTATTATTACTTATTTTACTGGTTGAAGTGGCCTATGAAGTGTTCTGATATGTTTTTATATGTTTCACAAATAAATCCCATTTTAACAATGTAAATAAATATCTTTTTAAAATTTTTTATATTTTTTCCAGAATTATAGTTTAGGGATGTTTATTTTTCAGAATTTCAACATTCAAGATTTTGGTGTTCAGAATTGTGTCTTTTAGATTAAAATCAACACTCACCTCATAGCTGTCTCCCTGGTGAGCCAGACTGTTTGCTAGGATGCCTAAGGAGGTAGGGGCCAAGTTCTGGGATGTGTGACAGAGTTTGTCTTGCCTCATCCCTGAATCACATGTACACCTCTATCAAAGAGGACTCTACCAGCAGCAGAGAATACTCATTTGACTGGGCTATGGGATATAGTCTATACCATAAATTCTTGAAACCCTCATCACTTATGGCCAAATCTTTTTCTAAACTCAAAAGTTATTTTCCTTCAACATTGAAGATTTTGCTTCATTATCTTTTTTCATCCAGTATCGCAGATGAAAAATCTGTAGATTTTCAGTTTAATTATCTAAAGGAGCTTTTTAATTTTCTCTTTTCTTGAATGAGCCAAATGTCATAAATTTGTGTGAATTGGTGAAGTTGTTTCATTCTGTTTGGCACATAGTGTTAAGCTTTCGATCTGAGAGCTCATTTCATTCTTCAGGTGTTATTTCTTTTATTTATTTAAGGATCTGCTTCATTATCTCTGTTTTATTCCTCCAGACCCACCTTGGGTAACCACATATCATTAAAGAGACTTCAAAACATGCAGACATTTCATTCAGGTTTCTTAACTTATCTTGTATATTTCTCATCTTTATTCCTTTGTGCTCTATTCTATAAGAATAGAATACTTGACCCCAGTTTCTCTTTTTTTTTTTTTTTTTTTTTTTTGAGACGGAGTCTTGCTCTGCCGCCCAGGCTGGAGTGCAGTGGCCGGCTCTCAGCTCACTGCAAGCTCCGCCTCCCGGGTTCACGCCATTCTCCTGTCTCAGCCTCCCGAGTAGCTGGGACTATAGGCGCCCGCCTCGTCGCCTGGCTAGTTTTTTGTATTTTTTAGTAGAGACGGGGTTTCACCGTATTAGCCAGGATGGTCTCGATCTCCTGACCTCATGATCCGCCCGTCTCGGCCTCCCAAAGTGCTGGGATTACAGGCTTGAGCCACCGCGCCCGGCCGACCCCAGTTTCTAACTCACTACACTTAGCTCTTTAGTTTTGACCTTCCTATTGCTCGGACTAATATTAAGTTTGTTTTTTTACTTTATTATTGAAATATAGCATAAATACAGAAAAGTGCATGAACTTAAAGTGTACAGGTGGGTAAAGAATCACAAAGTGAGCGTGTATGGTGTCTCGCCTCTCCCAGCACTTTGGGAGGCCAAGGTGGGAGGATAACTTGAGGCCAGGAGTTTGAGACTGGCCTGGGCAACATAGCAAGACTCCATTCCAGAAAAAAAAAAATCATAAAATGAACCCAGCTGTGAAACCCTCACAGCTGAAGAAAGAGGGCTGGGCCAGGAATGTTTTCTTAGCTCCATTAGAATATAGTGTATGTTTCTTATGTGCAACTTAGTGAAGTGAAAAAACAAAGAGAAAGTGGAAAGTACTACTGGAATCATCTTTAATTTAGTTTGCAATTAAGGCAAGTGCACATTCCATAGGAGCAGACATCCTGGTCCTGAGACAAAGAGTTTTGTTCAAATGAGAAAACCCCGAGATCCTCTATTTCTACAAAGATCTAGTTCACTCTGATATTGCTGACAACATTCCTATTTATTTCCCCTCACTTGTATGATTACTTTCTTCACCCCCTTTCCCTATCTATCATATCAGTTCATACTATTTTACGGAAAAACCCAATCGAGGGAATATTTTTCTGAAATATCAGCCTAAAAGTAAGAAGCTGAGATAAAATTAATACAGAGTTTTTGAGGCTAAGGTTGAAGACTGCAGCTCAGGACACACTTCCAAATTGCTTTGGGGAGTGCTCCAGAAAATAGAATAGAGGTTCAGTTTTAAAGAAAAAAGGACAAATCAGAAGAAGGGCGATTACAAAAGTTGTTTGTCAAAAATGTTTATTGGGACAAGGCAGGGCAAGATAACTGAATAGAAGTCTCCACCAGTTGTTCTCTCCACAGGAACACCAAATTAAACAACTGTCTATGCAGAAAAGCTCCCTCATAAGAACCAAAAATCAGGTGAGCAATCACAGTACCTGGTTTTAACTTCACATCGCTAAAAGAGGCACTGAAGGGGGTGGAAAAGACAATCTTGAATTGTCGACACCACTCCTCCTCCATCCCCTGAACAGCAACCATGTGACACAGAGAGAGAATCTGTACACTTGGGAGAGGGAGAATGCAGTGATTGTGGTACTTTGCATTGGAATGCAGCACTGCCCACGCCAGCCAGAACTCAGTCTGCACCCATGGAGGAAGCACTGGGTCCAGCCTTAGCCAAAGAAGAGTCACCTATCCCAGTGGCTGGAACTTGAGTTTTGGCAAGCCTTGCCACTGTGGGCTGAAGTACTCTGGAGTCCTAAATAAACCTGAACATCTGTCTACTCCACAAGGACTGCAACTCCTAGGCAAGTCCTAGTGTTGTGCTGGGCTCAGAGCCAGTGGACTTGGAGGATATGCAGCCTAGTGAGACACCAGCCAGGGTGGCTAAGGGAGTACTTGCACCACCCCTCCCCCAATCTCAGTCAGTGCAGGTTGCAGCTCAAAAAGGATCCCTTCCTTCTACTTTAGGAGATGAGAGGGAAGGGCAAAGAGGTCTTTATCTTACAACTTAGATACAAGCTCAGCCACAGTGGCATACAGCACTGGGCAGAGTCATAAGGCCCCCATTCCAGGCCCTAGGTCCCAGATGAAATTTCTAGAAACACCCTGGGCCAGAAGGGAACCCACTGCCTTGAAGGAAATGACCCAGTCCTGGCAGGATTCATCACCTGCTGAATAAAGAGCCCTTGGACCCTGAATAATCAGCAGTGGTAACCAGGTAGTATACTCCATGGGACTTGGGTGAGACTCTGAGACATGTTGGCTTCACATGGGACCCGGCACATTTATGGCTGTGGTGGCTATGAAAAGAGATCCCTGTTGCTTGAGAAAAGCAGAGGGAAGAGTAAGGGGGACTTTTTCTTAAGCTTAGGTATGAGCTCAGTCACAGTGGAGAAGAGCATCAGGAGGGCTCTTAGGCTCCCCAGCTGTAGGCCTTGGCTCTTGGATGGCATCTCTGGACCTACCCTGGGCAAGAAGCAAGCCCACTTCCCTAAAGGGTGAGTCCCAGGCTTGGCAGCATTCACCCCAAGCTGACTAAAGAGCCCTTGGGCCTTAAGTGAACATTGGTGGTACCCTCTCAGTACTCCCGGGGGCCTGTGGTGGTTGTGGAAACATGGATAGACTCCTCTGCCTGGGGAAAGGGGAAAGAAGGGGAAGACTTTGATGGTTTTGGCCCCAGCTTAGCTGCAATAGAATACAGCACCAGGTAAGCTTCTAAGGATTCTGACTATAGGCCCTGGCCTTTAGACAACATCTGTGGACCCATCCTAGGTCTGGGGGATCTTGTGATGCTTAAGGGAAAGACACAAGCCTGACTGGCTCCACCACCTGCTGATTGTAGAGCCTTAGGGCCTTGAGCAAACATAGGCAGTAGCCAGGTGGTGGTTACAGTGGGCCTTGGGTAAGGCCCAGTGCTGTTCTGGCTTCAGGTCAGATCCAGTGCAGTCCCAGTGTTGGTGATCACAGGAATGCTTGTGTGACCCCACCCCCAGCTCCAGGCGGCTCACAGAAGAGAGAGAGACTTTGTTCATTTGGGAGAAACTAAGGTAAAAGAACAAGAGTCTCTGCCTGGTAATCTGTAACATTCTTGCAGATATTATCCAAGAGCACCAAGGTGGTACCTCTACAAGTCTGCAAAAACCACAGCATTACTGGGCTTGGGGGTGCCACCTAATGCAGATATGGTTGCACTGAGCAAAAACTTAGATTGCAACACCCAAGACTCTTAGAATACCTGGAAATCTTTCCCAAGAAGGACAGGTACAAATAAGCCCAGAGTGCAAAGACTACAATAAATACCTAACTCTTAAATGCCAAACACATTTGAATATGCACAAGCTTCAAGACCATCCAGGAAAACATGGTCTCACCAAACAAACTAAATAAGGCATCAGGAACCAATCCTGGGGAGCAAGAGATATGTGACCTTTCAGACAGAAAATTCAAAATTTGAGGAATCCATATTTGAGGAAAGTCAAAAAATTCAAGATAACACAGAGAAGGAATTCAGAATCCTATCAGATAAATTTTAGATAGAAATTGTAATTATTAAAAATAATCAAGCAGAAATTCTGGAGTTGAAAAATTCAATTAACATACTGAAGAATGCATCAGAGGTTTTCTTGTTTGTGTTTGTTTTTTGAGACAGAGTCTTACTCTTTGCCCAGGCTGGAGTGCAGTGACATGATCTCAGCTCACTGCAACCTCTGCCTCCTGGGTTCAAGCAATTCTCCTGCCTCAGCCTCCAAAGTGGCTGAGATTACAGGCATGTGTCACAAAACCTGGCTAATTTTTGTATTTTTAGTAGAGACAGGGTTTCACCACGTTGGCCAGTCTGGTCTCCAACTCCTAACCTCAGGCGATCCACCCAACTCAGCCTCCAAAAGTGCTAGGATTATAGGCGTGAGCCACCATGCCCAGCCTGGTGGGCTTAATAGCAGAACTGATCAAGCAGAAGAAAGAATTAGTAAACTTGAAGACAGGCTATTTGACAATTCACAGTCAAAGGAGACAAAAGAAAAAAGAATGAAAAAGAATAAAACACACCTGCAAAATCTAGAAAACAGTCTCAAAAGGGCAAATCTAAGAGTTACTGGCCTTTAAAAGAAGGTAGAGAGAGAGATAGAAGTAGAAAACCTATTCTAAGCAATAATAACAGAAAATTTCCCAAACCTAGAGAAAGATATTAATTTTCAAGTATAAGAGGATTATAGAACACTAGACAGATTTAACCAGAAGAAGAATGCCTCAAGGCATTTAATCATTAAACTCCCAAAGGCCAAGGATAAAGAAAGGATGCTAAAATCAACAAGAGAAAACAAATAATGTACAATGGAGCTCCAATACATCTGGCAGCAGACTTTTCAGTGGAAACCTTGTAGGCTAGGAGACAGTGGCATGACATGTTTACAATGCTAAAGGAAAAATGCTTTTATCCTAGAATAGTGTGTCCAGTGAAAATATCCTTCAAAAATGAAGCAGAAATAAAGAAGACTTTCCCAGACAAACAAAAGCTGAGGGATTTCATCAACACCAGACCTGCCCTATAAGAAATGCTCAAAAGAGTTCTTTAATCTGAAAAAAAGGATATTAATGAGCAGTAAGGAATCATTCAAAGGTAAAAAAAAAAATCACTGGTAATAATAAGTACACAGAAAAACAAAAAATAGTATAACACCGATTGCAGTGTGTAAATGACTCATATTTGGAGTAGAAAGATGAAAAGATGAACCAATAACATATAGTAACTACAAGTTTTTAAGACATAGGCCATACAATAAGATACAAATAGAAACAACAAAAAGTTAAAAAGCAGGGGTATGAAGTTAAAGTGTAGACTTGGTATTAGTTTTTTCTTTGCTTATGCAATCAGTGCTAAGTTGTCATCTGTTTAAAATAATGGGATAAGATAATATTTGCAAGCCTCATGGTAACCTCAAATAAAACAAAACACACAATAAATATACAAAAAACAAAAAGCAAGAAATTAAAACAACCACCTGAAAAAATCAAAAAATCACCTGCACTAAAAGGAAAATAGGAAGAAAAGAAAGAAGAAAGAGAAGACCACAAAACAACCAGAAAACAAGTAACAAAATGGCAGGAGTAAGTTCTTACCATTAATAATATTGAATATAAATGGACTAACTGGCCAATTAAAAGACACAGAGTGGCAGAATGGATGTTAAAAAACGACCCAATGATCTGTTGCCTTCAAGAAACATATTTCACCTAAAAAGACACAAATAGACTGAAACTAAAAGAATGGAAAAAGATATTCCATGCAAATGGAAACCAAAAGGGAGCAGGGATAGCTATACTTATATTCGACAAAATAGATTTCAAGACAAAAACTACCCAAAGGGACAAAGAAGGTTGTTATATAATGATAAAGTGGTCATTTCAGCAAGAGGATATAACAATTGTAAATATATATGCACCCAACAGGGGAGCACCCAGATATATAAAGCAAATATTATTAGATCTAAAGAGAGAGACCCCAATACAATTATAGCTGGAGACTTCAACACCCTACTTTTAGCATTGGACAGATCATTCAGACACTGAATCTACCAACAAACATTGTACTTAATCTACACCATAAACCAAATGGAACTAATAGATACTTACCAAACATTTCATCCAATGGCTGCAGAATACACATTCTTCTCAGTACATAGATCATTCTCAAGGATAGACCATATGTTAGATCATATGATCATTTCAATTGATGCTGAAAAAGCATTTTATAAAATTTAACATCACTCCATGAAAAAAAAAAAAAAAAAAAACCCTCAAAACACTGGGGATAGAAGGAACATACCTCAACATAATAAAAGCCATATATGACATATCCACAGCTAGCATTATATTGAATGGGGGAAAACTGAAAGCCTTTCCTCTAAGATCTGCAATACAACAAGGATGCCCACATTCACCAGTATTATTCAACATATTACTGGAAGTCCTAGCTAGAGCAATCAGATAAGTGAGAGAAATAAAGGGCATCCAAATTTGAAAGGATGACATCAAATTATCCTTGATTGCAGAAGATATGATCTTATATTTGAAAAAACTTGAAGACTCTACCAAAAAACTGTTACAACTGGTAAATTCAGTAAAGTTGCAGGATACCAAATGAACATACAAAAATCAACAGCTTTTCTGTATGCCAACAGTAAACACTTACGAAAAAGAAAATGACAAAGTAATCTCATGTACAAGTTACAAATAAGAGGCCGGGCATGGTGGCTCATGCCTGTAATCCCAGCACTTTGGGAGGCTGAGGTGGGCAGATCTAATCAAAATGGATTAAAGACTTAAATTTAAGATCTCAAACTATGAAACTACTGGAACAAAACTTTGGAGAAAGTCTCCAGCACACGGGACTGGGGAAAGTCTCCAGGACATTGGACTGGGCAAAGATTTCTTGAGCAATACCCCCACAAACACAGACAACCAAAGCAAAAATGGACAAATGGAATCTCATTAAGTTCAGCACAGCAAAGGAAACAATCAAAAAATTGAAGAGACAACCCACAGAATGGGAGAAAATATTTGCAAACCACCCATCTGGCAAGGGATCAATAACCAGAATATTTAAGGAGCTCAAACAACTCTACAGGAAAAAAAATCTAATAATCTGATTTAAAGATGAGGAAAAGATCTGAATAGACATTTCTCAAAAGAAGACATACAAATGGCAAGCAGATATAAGAAAAGATGCTTCACATTATTGATCATCAGAGAAATGCAAATCAAAACTACAATGAGATATTATCTCATCCCAGTAAACTGACTTTTATCCAAAAGACAGGCTATAACAAATGCTGGCAAGGCTGTGGAGAAAAGGACAACCTCGTATGCTGTTGGTGGGAATATAAATTAGTACAACCACTATAGAGAACAGTTTGGAGTTCCTCAAAAAACTAAAATTAAAGCTACCATATATAAGCAAAAGAAAGGAAATTAGTATATCAAAGAGATATCTGCACTCCCATGTTTATTGCAGCACTATTCACACAGCCAAGATTTGGAAGCATCCCAAGTGTTTGTCAACAGACAAATGGATAAAGAAAATATGGTACATATACAGAATGGAATGCTACACAGCCGTAAAAAAATGAGATTCTGTCATTTTCAATAACATGGATGGAGCTGTAGGTCATTATGTTAAGTTAAATAAGCCAGCACAGAAAAATAAATTTCACATATTCCCACTTATCTGTGGGAGCTAAAAATTAAAACACTTGAACTCATGGAGATAGAGAATAAGATAGTTACCAGAGGCTCGGGAGGATAGTAGGGTAGGGCCAGGGGCAGGGACAGAATGGGGAAGGAGGGGGGCAGAAGAGAAGGAATGGTTAATAGGTGTAAAAAATAGAAAGAATGGACAAGATCTAATATTTGACAGCACAGCAGGTTGATTATAGTCAATAATAATTTAATTGTACATTCTAAAATATCTAAAAGAGTGTAATTGTACTGTCTGTAACACAATGGATAAATGCTTGAGGTGATGGATACCTCAATTATTCTGATGTGATTATTACACACTGTATACCTACCTGTATTAAAATATCCCATATTCCCCACAAATGTATACACCTACTATGTACCTACAAAACTAAAATTAAAAAATTTTAAAATTAAAAGCAATTTTTTATTGGTTTATAAAAATAATATTGGTTAGTAATTGGCTGTGCAGTGGCAATTTTTAAAGTATGCTATGGGAAACAAGACCACAGGTGCCAAACTGCCAGTCCTTTGACTCGAAACTTACGCTGTGAGACAGAGATGGAAAAATCCTTAACCTGAATCTCTGGTCCTGAAGGAGAGGCAGAAAAAAGGCGGTTTTTTTCCCTACAACCCAAGTCTCTTACCCAAAGATAAATACCAAAAACCTTTGTTCTAGAAAGAGAGAGTTTGAAAGAACAGCCCAAATAAAGTCTAGATCTTTAATCAAAGAGTGGAAGAATTAGGTCTGGAATTTTAGTAATATCCACCACTTTACATCTAATAATTTCTCTCAGAATAGGAAGAACACAATGGGTTCAGGCTGACTAGGGTTGGGAAAAATGTTAAAGGATGGGATGGGTTATTGTGAATCTTGCTAACAGCACCAGAAATGTTGACCTAAAAGGAATAAGCTGAGGCAAAATTAATATAGAGAGTTTGGGCCATGGTTGAGGACTGCAGCCCAGAACACACTTCCAAGTTTCCTTGGGTGGGGTGCTCCTGAGAACAAAACAGAGGCTTAAATTTAAAGAAAAAAGGATAATTAGAAACGTTATCAGGAATTCTCATTGGTTAACAGAAATAACATTGTTTCGTGATGGGATATATATTCTTACCCTGTTTTTTTATATATATGCTTTAAGTTCTAGGGTACATGTGCACAACGTGCAGGTTTGTTACATATGTATACATGTGCCATGTTGGTGTGCTGCACCCATTAACTCGTCATTTACATTAGATGTATCTCCTAATGCTATCCCTCCCCCCTCCCCCCACCCCACGTTAGGCCCTGGTGTGTGATGTTCCCCTTCCTGTATCCAAGTGTTCTCATTGTTCAATTCCCACCTATGAGTGAGAACATGCAGTGTTTGATTTTTTGTCCTTGCAATAGTTTGCTGAGAATGATGGTTTCCAGCTTCATCTGTGTCCCTATAAAGGACAAGAAGTCATCCTTTTTTATGGCTGCATGGTATTCCGTGGTGTATATGTGCCACATTTTCTTAATCCAGTCTATCATTGATGGACATTTGGGGTGGTTCCAAGTCTTTGCTATTGTGAATAGTGCCACAATAAACATAGATGTGTATGTGTCCATTATAGTTATTTGGCATCAGTCTAGAGCCTACATAATAAGTGTCTTCAAGAGATAATTATATGGCTCAAGGGAGAGTGAGATGTAACTGCCATTACATTTTAGATGCCTTTCTGGGCCTAATAATTTAAAAGGGCTCACATTCTTCACATAAAAAGGTTTTTTTTTTCCTTCTCAGAACCACACGCCTAGAAACCCAAGGGCTCTTTCCTGGCTTAAGCTCCACCCTGAACAGAAGGGTTGGGAAGGCTAAGAGGAAACGAATATTCCCACTCAGTAAGAGAGAAATGGAAATGACATCTCTCCCTGGACCATCAAATTAATTCAGCTAGCCTGCCTATTCTCTCAGGAGTGATCTGAGAGAGCACGGTAGAGAGGTGTACTGTTCCCCAGTCTGATGCTCTGCCTGCTGCTCTCAGTCAGTGTCATTCATTCTTCTTACTGGGGACTGACTGCCTCAGAAGAGATTTCCAAAAGGAAAAAGATCTCAAGAAGTTGATCAAAATTTGCAGCACTCATGTGGGTCCTATGAAGTCTCAAGAAATATCTAGATTCTTCAACGACTGCAAAATTTTGTGATTGGTTCACTCTAAATGATGCTTATTGAATACCTCTCATTTGTTTTCATTTATTCAACAAATATTTATTGGCCACCCACTCTGTAGCAGGCTCTGTTTTAGGAGCCATAGCAGATACAATAAGTAAGATAACATCCTGCTTTGAAGGCAATTCCCATTTATTTGGAAGGGAAAGGCATAAAGAAATAATAAAAGCAAATAACAGAAAAAAGGCATGTGCCCTAGAGCAGTATAAACAAATGACATTGTGAGGGAGGGGTGAAAACAGAGAGATCCTACTCAAATTAGTAAACTGGGATGTCTTCATGGAAGATAGCATTTAACATGACCCTTGAGACTACACAGAACTTTGACAAAGATGGAGTAAGAAAGAGCATTCCAAGAGAGAAAACTGCATAAAGAGTAGGGTAGTCTAAGCGCCGTTGCTCACGCCTGTAATCCCAGCACTTTAGGAGACCGCGGAGGGCAGATCACTTGAGGTCAGAAGCTCGAGACAAGCCTGGCCAACATGGTGAAACCCCCTCTCTACCAAAAGTACAAAATTTAGCCAGGTGTGGTGACATGCGCCTGTAGTCCCAGTTATTCAGGGGGCTGAGGCAGGAGAGTCACTTGAACCCGGGAGGCAGGGGTTGTAGTCAGTCAATATCTCGCCACTGCGCTTCAGCCTGGGTGACAGAGTGAGACTCTGTCTCAAAAAAAAAAAAAAAAAAAAAAAAGAACACAGTAGGACTAAGGTACATAAAGTAATTAGGTGTGGCAGGAATGATAATAGAGACAAATAAGCAAAGCATGATTATTTAAGAAAAAAAAGGAGTTGGTCTAATGTGCACCAGACGTAGAGATCACAACTCTAGCTAATAGCTAGTGGAAGCTGTAACATCCAAAACAAGCTATTTTGTAGACTTCTGTAAGGTTCCTGAATAATGATATTTTTGTTCATCTAGTTTAACCTGGGTCAAACGCTTTAAGCCAATGCAAAGTGCTGAGCTGAGCCCTTTCCTTAACGAGTCTTCTTTTTAGTGGATAGGTTCGGGGAAACAAAACATGCTGAGTTTTCCTAAATAAAATATGGATGAGTTAAGGTAAACATTGATGATTAGAGTTAGTTCTGACTGAAAAGAACATGGAAAGCTTTGTGAAAAATACCTTTTAAGTGGATTTTGAATCAGGGAACAGGGGCTGGAGAAGATGGAAGTGGGAAGACCAAGATCCTAGCTCAATTTTAATGCTGGTTAAGAATCAGCACAGAGCTCCTGGAGATGTCAGTGCTTCTGATTAACTTGCAATCTGACCACAGAAGCAATCTGACCTAGCTAATTAACTGTGGGTGTTAAATGAGCTTTTCATTAGTATTAATTGTTATGATGCATAGATAATTTATGAATTCTGAGAAATACTCCATGCATTCAAATAAGGGCTTTATCTTTTAAAAGCATCATTATTACAAAAATAATATTATATGTGGCTACTATTCCCTCAATGTGAGGAAAGAAAGAGGGGGTTGTGGAAGGGTTTTGGAGAAGTGGATGATGACCTTGAGATCTAAAAGATAACATATAGGGAGGCCACATAGAGAGGGAGGTATAGGGAGGATATCCCAAGCAGAGACAGCAGCAAGCGAAGAGAGCAACAGGGAATTTAACGGAATCAAAAAATGCCAGTAGTTGTGAAGGGCTGCAGTGCAGAAGGGTTAACAGAGAGGAGTGACCATAATGATGTATGAGCCACATCTTCTAACAACTCATATACCACATGACGTTTAGCTCTTATCCTAAAGACAGCAGAAGTCACCCAAGCATTTTATACAAGAAGCAGACTTTCACTTTAGAAAAATCCCTCTGGCAGCTGGAAGAAAAAGAGATGAGTAATATGCAGGCAGATTGAAGGCAGAAAGACCAGTCAACATTCCAAGAGACCAGTTGGTGGCCGAAGCATGGTGGGGGCCCCTAGCCGAGTGTATAACTAAGGCTTGTTCTGAAGAGCTGGAGAAAGAACCTACGTTCAAACTGCCTGGTTATATCGTTAAAGTCTCTTGCCACCCCTTGTTTGTCAGAACGTTGCTTGAGCCAATTTTTTAAACCATAAGCCTGGGGAACAAGAATATCACATACATTGAGGAAATTTTAATTTAACTTTCCTGAGAGCTGGAAACCAACTTCTTGCAAAGTTCAGCACATTCCTCAAAGCTGCTCTCACTTCCCTGCCTGGCTGAGTCAGGAAGGAAAAGGGCTTCGTTGCTAAGAAAACTCCTTCCAAGGCCTTCCACATTGCCTGCCCTCTGCTTAAACCCTCTGGGATTGCTTGGAAAATTACAAACCTAAACTATAAATGCCTCTTCTTCACTTATCTTTTCCAGAAACACCACTTAGATATCCCTTTCTAGCAACCATTTTATTTCTGTTACCAGTTTCACCACCCCAGACTCTCTCTAAGGAAACCTGGACTTTCCAATCAAATTGGATTTTATTTTCTGTATTTTCAGACTTCATTTGCTATTTGCTATTCTTCTATTTGTTTGAAAACCATTCTAAGAAGTAGATAGGGAAAGAGAAAGGATGCTTCTGATCTAATATATTGCTCAGGTCTAGGTGCTGTGAGACATACAAGTACCAAATCTACACTCATTTCCTTGTTAAAACATATGACACCATGTATTGAGTAATAGCAATATTATGTACTAGCATCTGGATTTCAACAAAGTATTTGGCAAAGTTTCAGGATAAGGAACAAGGTGAGGAAATGAGAACTGGATAAGGTTGCGTGGTTAGCATGATTCAAATCTGACAGTATCCACAAGGTGTTGATTAATGAGTTGCTGTCATATTGTGGGAAAGGTTCGAATTTTAACCCTTTCCTGTTCTTCAAATTTATAGTCACTTAGATAGCAACATATCCTGTTAGTTGTGCAAATGACCCAATTCATTTAGTGCAACGCTAGGCACTTAGCAATTGCTCAATAAATGTTTGTTGAGTTTAATGGAGAAGAAACTGTTGATACTTTATGTGACAAAATCACAATTGTAAATGAGTTCATTAGACTGAAAGTCAAAACACAAATAGGATGATATTGAAAAGAGATAAATGAATTTTGTGCTTTTGGACTCAAATAATCAAGGGTACAACTATAGCACTTGGAAAGCCGAATTTAACATATAAATTAAAACATGTCTTTAAAAAGTTAGCACTACAGGCTAAATATGAATTAATAGGCCATTCCCTTCTCCTACAAAATTAATATAAGTTACAGAATGTCATGTGCTGATCAAGGGCGATCATAGCCTGTTGGCCTCTGCACTGTTTAGATAACATCTGGAAACTGTTTCATGTTAGGCACTGCATTTTAAGAGGATTATTAATCAAGAGACCAAAATGCCAAGGGACTCCTGTAAGAAATCGGTAGAGATATTTGGATTATATGCCCAGGTTACTTTTTAGAAACTTTTTTTTTTTTTTTGAGACAGGGTCTCACTGTGTCACCCGGGCTGGAGTGCAGTGGCATGATCTCGGCTCATTGCAACCTTTACCTCCCAGATTCAAGTGAGTCTCTTGACTCAGCCTCCCAGGTAGCTGGGACTACAGGCATGCACCACCACACCCAGATAATTTTTGTATTTTTAGTAGAGACGGGATTTCACCATGTCGAAAAGGCTGGCCTCGAACTCCTGACCTCAGGTGATCCACCCACCTCAGCCTCCCAAAGTGCTGGGATTACAAGTGTGAATCACCACACCGGGCCTATTTTTTAGAAACTTGAGCAGGAGTAGGGGTGATAATGGGAGTCTTCATGATAGCTACCTCCACATATCCAAAAGCTATCATCTACAAGCAAGATGTATTCTTAGTAGCTGTAGCTTAGCTCAACTAAGCTAAGTTTAAATTAGCTTAACTAGGAGCTTGAAAAAAAATGACAAGCAAAATTTTGGCTCTAGATAAGAAATATTTCTTTATCAAATAAAATGATTGACAAATGAAACAGTGACTACCCCAAAGTAATAGTAAATGCAGGTAACTTTTAAAGCAAACTGTTGCATGAAATAGTTTCATGGTTTTGTTTATGTTTGTAAATTTATTGGGCAGCCCCCACTCAACCAGAATAGGTTCAAAGCAACTCCATGTTGGCTGTGGTTTTTCAAGTACTCCATATTTTGAGGTTCCATCCATCTCTAAGACTGTCTGTTTGTGATCACAGTTATGTTGCCAGAAAGCCAAGAACAAAACAGAGTTAAACCACTGTCCACCACTATCATCATGCAGACTAAGAGACATAGGATTTAAGAAATATTAATTCAAGGTCAGGCACTGTGGCTCATGCCTGTAATCCCTGCACTTTGAGAGACCGAGGCGAGTGGATCACCTGAGGTCAGGAGTTCGAGATCAGCCTAGCCAACATGGCGAAACCCGTCTCTACTAAAAATACAAAAATTAGCTGGGTGTTGGGACACATGCCTGTAATCCCAGCTACTTGGGAGACTGAAGCAGGAGAATTGCTTGATTCTCCTCCAGGAGGCAGAGGCTGCAATGAGCTGAGATTGCACCACTGTACTTCAGCCTGGGCAACAGAGTGAGACTCCATCTCAAGAAAAATAAATAAGTAAATATGAATAAGTAAATATGATTTCTTCTTTTGTACTAGGCACTTGTAGGTGCTGAATTTATAACTGAATAAGACATAGTGCTTGGCCACAGGAAGTTTATAGCCTTACACTGGAAAACATCCTGAATAGATGACTTCAAGATGCTTTCTGTAACAGTGCCTGCCATAGTTGGCACTTGTATTAGTCTCTAATTGCTGCTGCAACAAATTACCAAAATTTAGCAGCTTAAAGCAGCACATTTTTTTTTTTTTAATCTTGTTCTGTCACCCAGGCTTGAGTGCAGTGGCATGATCATGGCTCACTGCAACCTCGACCTCCCAGGCACAGGCAAAGCTCCCACCTCAGCCTCTTGAGTAGCTGTAACTATAGGTATGTGCTACCAGGCCCAGCTAATTTTTTTTTTTTTTTTTTTTTTTTGTGGAGATGAGATTTCGCGCTGTTGCCCGGGCCAGTCTTGAACGCCTGGGCTGATGCGATCCACCAGCCTCGGCCTCCCAAAGTGCTGGGATTATAGGCATGAGCCTCTGTGCCCGGCCAACAACACAAATTCATTATCTTACAATTTTTGGAGGCCAGAAATCTGAAACGGCCACAGAGGTGGCATCTGTGAGTGAAGTGAGCCAGCTGGGACCTAGGGCAGGAGGAGGGCGCATACCCTGTGTATGTGGCGAAGCTGCAACTGATCTCCAGCCAGTTTTTGCCATGTAATATTTAGCCCAGGGTTGTTAGGTATTTCAGTTTTTCAAGAGGAGCTGCAAATCTGGCTATTTATATATAAATAATCAAAAACTTTAACACTGGCAACTCCTATCAAACACCTCTGTGGACCAATTTGGCCCTCATTCTACTAGTTTGCAAACTCTAGTTTAAGACAAAGAAAAGACTTGGCTAATTAATCAATGGTTCTAAACCTGGAGTCTGGAATAGAATTCAGGAGTCTATGTATATGCATGGGAAAAAAGCATCTTATTTTAATTTATAGAACATAATTTATATCTCTTTATACATCTCTATATTTAGAAAATAAATACTGTATCTTTATTTTACTAACCTCTAATAGAAATTTAGCATCTCCTTATTTATGAACATCAGTCATAGACCACAGTACTATTGGGAATACCTGTAAATATTACCCATAGAAATCACAAATATTTTCATATTATGCTACAGTGTTGCAGAGTCTCAAAATGTCTTCTGTGCTCATCGTCACTTTGAAATGGGCAATTTGTAGATCCACCGTAGATCTTGTTGTGTAACATACTAATGAAGAATCACATGCAACACCATCATCATGGATTTGCTTTTATTTCAATATTTCGATAACTGTATTTCATCATATTTGGTTACCTTTGTAATGATATTTTATTTAACAAATTTAGAAAGATTATTCTGAGATTTCAATAGATGTCATAAGACTACAAAGGGATTCATAGCGCACTTGCCTCTGTCTCTCTCTCTCTCTCTGTCTCTCACACACACAGACACACACACACACATACAGACACACACACACGCACCAACTCTTGAACCAAATGAAGGGAATGAAGAAGAAGGCAAGACAAAAGACTCCTCAAAAATCTTTGATTAAATGTTTGTGTGTGGCCACCAGGCCCTTGTCAATCTGTAACTGTCACTGAGGCATTCTTATTAATTTTTTGAGCCTCTCAGGTGCTGCAGTTAAATCTGATTCCAGTGACTAGGAATAACTGAGCCTTGGTAAAAAACAAAAACAAACAAACAAAAACAGAAGCCTGCTGTTGTTAAACTATGCTATTAAAGTGGGCTACCCAAGGAAATGCATTTTATTCAGTAAATAAGTCGCACAGGAACGTAGGCTGTATAGTTAGAGAGGCTGTTCTTTCGTTTGAGATCTTGCTGGGCTGAGGAGCTTCTGATGGCTTGCTCGCCATTCCAATTAACCAAAGACTCTCTCTCTCTTCTGCTGATGGATGATCACTGGTTTCTTTGCAGGTCTGCGAAATGTGCTTGGCTTGCTCCCTGATATGACATGCCTGCTCAGCTTGCTGGGTTTTGCAAAGTTTAGCTCAGTTGTGGGCTTTTCTTGCTTCCAGGAGACTTGGGTTGACTTTTCACATTCCTGGGTCTCCTGTGTCTGAAAACCTTCAGTTTGGCTTTACAAATGATCTTATAATGTAACACTAGCTCCTGAATGGTAACATAAGTTTGGTAACAATAATAAAATAGAAATAGGGAGCTATCAGAGATTATTAGCATGGGCATATGAATTAAGCCATATTGCAACAAATCTGTTTCAAAGGTAATAATCTTAGTTTGGACAGAATTGAATTCAAGACCTCAGCCTCGCTGGCATTTCCCACATCCACTTCCTCTAACTATGAAACTTTCCAGATATGTACTTGAATGATATATGTTCCCAACTAGACTTCATGTGGTCTTCTACAAGAAAGTCTCCTCTCAACCTCTTTTTTCAAATGCCCTGGTATTTTGAGTCCTAGGTAGCTGAATATTCTACAAAGTTATATATAAGAAGGTCCCCATGCCTCTGTGGTTGCCAAGGACAGACATTATTGTTTCTTTTATTCATCAGGTATCTCTAGCCTGGCACATGAAAGATGTTCAAAAAATATTAGTTGGTTTAACAAATAAATGAATAAATGCAATATGAATAATTATAATTACAGTTATAATACTTTCCTCAAAGATTATTGAAATAATTATTTGAAAACATTCATGAAATTTTAAGTCTTATGAAAGTGAATAAATTGGATTCACTAGTGCCATAAACCATGGTTAATTCCACACCTTTTCTTTATGTTGTGTCCAATGAGAAGTGCAGAAAGCACATTTACACAAATCTAATAGTCTTTTGTTTATATAAAAACGTGTTTCTAAGCAAAATTATACAAGTGACGTATTTCATATTTGCTGCCATTCAAACCTCCTTTTATCAGTGCTACTCTATTTTGAGAGGGTATCAACTTCCAGGGGCCCAAGGCCCTCAGAGAATCTTGTACATTTTACATAATTAATTTTGAAGATTCTCTCATCCTTACTGCAGACACTGAGCATTTGCTACCATTGCCTCTTCACCATCACAACTTATCTTTCCTATCTCATATTCCTATTTTCTTTTCTTTTATTTTTTTGAGATGGAGTCTCACTCTGTCGCCCAGGCTGGAGTGCAGGGGTGCGATCTCGGCTCACGGCAACCTCCGCCTCCCAGGTTCAAGCAACTCTTCTGCCTCAGCCTCATGAGTACCTGGGACTACAGGTGCATACCACCACGCCCAGCTAATTTTTGTATTTTTTATAGAGACAGGGTTTCACCATATTGGCCAGGCTGGTCTCAAATTTCTGACCTCGTGATCCGCCCACCTCAGTCTCCCAAAGTGCTGGGATTATAGGTGTGAGCCACTGTGCCCAGGCTCCTATCTTATATTCTTTCTCAGCATTACAAAGCCAACCTTAAAACTTTGTGTATGTGGTCATGTTATCAGCGGGTTACTACTTAATGTGATATTTCCTGGGTGGTGGTGTGTGTCTTTCATTAGGAGCAGCTACTTCAGCCCTCCTGGCAAAATGACAGGAGAATATTGGCTCTTCCAAGAACGCTTCAGATGGTGCCCCTTTGGCAGCTACCTATTTTATCTGTGCATTAATCCTGCCCCGGTAACATACACTAAGGTGTTTCTCATCTGTGCTCTAAGTGGATGAGAAACTAGGTTCAGATGGTGAACTAGGAGACTTGGGCAAATTGCCCCGTCTCTCTGCCCTAGGTTCTTTACCTATAAATTGAAAAGTGGGGAAGGTAGTACCCCAGACTTTCTCATCTTTTCTGCACTTAAAACAGTAGTGATTCTGAGATTCACTGGAATATGCTTCATATAAAATAAACCAGGTTAAAAGGGAAATCCTTAAGAGATGCTGCTGTTTTTCTCACACTTGCTATCAGACTCTTTATGAGAATAGAACAATTTAGGAGCCAAAAGCATAATATATATTTTTTCAGTACATAAGCTTTATGAAGACAACAAAGTGATTTTTGAAGAATGACCAGCCAGGTGCAGTGGCTCACGCCTGTAATCCCAACACTTTGAGACGCTGAGGCAGGCAGATCACTTGAGCCCAGCAGTTTGAGACCAACCAGCCTGAGCAATATGGCAAACCCCATCTCTACAAAAAATTCTACAAAAAATGAGTTGGGTATATTGACACATGCCTGTGGTCCCAACTACTCAGGAGGCTGAGGTGAGAGGATCACTTGAATAGGTAAGGTTGAGGCTGCAGTGAGCTGAGATCATGCCACAGAACACCAGCCTGGGTGACAGAGTGAGACCCTGAAAAAAAAAAAAAAAAAAAAAAAGAAAAAGAACCAAACTCATTCTCCAAAGAGAACTGAAGAATACAAATTTTACTGAACTATACAGTATATATTCCACAGTACATTCTGATTACTGTTTTTATTTCCTCCACTTTCACGATCTTGTGACACCTAGAATGATTCTTCAAGCCACTTATTCTTTGAGACAACACATTTCTATTGTAGGTCCCAGTAGATCTAGCCTGAGCTGAGTGTTCAGCCTTACCAGGACTATCATCTTCAGTGTGAGAAACAAAGATCTACATTTCCATTTTTTGTGGAGGGATTACTTCCTAATTGAGATTCTTTCAACACACAAAAGCATGAACACTATGAAATTTTCTCTTAAAAAACATAGAATATGCCTGTTGCAAGATGCAATTATAATGCTATTATTCAATAAGTTTGTGTCCTGCATAGTGGAGGCACATGTACACAGATATGTTAATCAGGGTAAGGCTAAACTGCTGCATCAAAGAGGATCTCCCACAACCAAAGCTTTCAGGCTTAAAGAAAAAAATAAATTGACTTCTTGATCATGTCCCAGCCTGAGATACATGTTGCCAGATGGTACCTCTGCTGCATGGTGGCCATTTAGGAACCCAAGGTAAAGGTGGCTCACCTATCTTCAATATCTGTTCCCTAGTAACAACCTAAATTCCACTTATGAGCTTAAAAATAGACCACAAGCTGATAATTTTATCACTTTGTAGTTTAAAATATGATCCATAAATCCTCTTACCTCTTCGCCCTATAAATTTGCCTCTCTTTTTAAAAAAATCATGGCATGGTGACTATTTTTATACCATCACATGTAGTGGGTAAACTGTTGATAAAATATAATACAATTCTCATTTTTTTAAGTTCTATTGAGGGAGTAAATGAATCTGAAGATTTCCTTGTACTGTATGTATGATTCTCCTGTTTGATAAAAGATGTCGAGGATTGATAATAAAGGTCTAGGTTTTTTAACATCTTATTTGCCATTGTGTTGATACACCAATATCAGGCTGTTCTTTCTGCAGCACTGACCAAACTTCAAAATATAAAGGAATGTGTTCTTTGGTGTTATGTTTTTGTTGACACTGGATTTTTGTTCTGAACAAAAATAAAAACTTTTCTTTTTTTCGTTAAGTAGTGACTTTGACCAAAAAGAAAACATAAAAAGACAACAATGTGTTGGTGTAAGCCAGGAGACAGTGGTGACTGTTTTTATTTTTATAGTGCATTATGAAAGACAGTTTTCTAAAAAAGTTTGAAGGCTGCTAAGAATGAAATACTTTTAAAGGTCTATGGCTCTTTTAAAGATATGACTTGAAGGATGATCAACCTT
>NW_016813970.1:1522527-1529259 GCF_001698545.2 Rhinopithecus bieti
AATATATAATGGAATGTGTTCTTTGGTGTTATGTTTTGTTGACACTGGATTTTGTTCTGAACAAAATAAAACTTTTCTTTTTTTCGTTAAGTAGTGACTTTGACCAAAAGAAAACATAAAAGACAACAATGTGTTGGTGTAAGCCAGGAGACAGTGGTGACTGTTTTATTTTATAGTGCATTATGAAAGACAGTTTTCTAAAAAAGTTTGAAGGCTGCTAAGAATGAAATACTTTTAAAGGTCTATGGCTCTTTTAAAGATATGACTTGAAGGATGATCAACCTTCATCTCTGAGGGATGAAAAGTAAGTCAGTTTATACAGTAGCATATTTGCCAGCCTAGAAAATAAAAAGGTATGCTATTCACATTCATAGACTCCAAGTTTGTTTTCTGCCATGGAGAACCAAGATGTTTTATTGGTTCAAACTGTCACACGGTTTTTTCACAGGGCTAGGTCTCTTGGGCAAGGAGTCCCACAGCAGCTGAGCAAACACTCTGGAGTTATATGTAGCTCAAGACCACCACAAAGGTTGCTAGAGAAGGCAGGCCAACCACTCTGTGGGATCTGAGGGAGTGGCTTCTGAGAATTAGATGGTCTCAGGGGCATCAGAAGCCTGACTGTGCATGCCTGCCTTCAGCCTGGTGATAGATCCCCACGAGGGTGCTGAGGTTCCCAGATCAGCAAGGTCTCACAGTCCCCCAGGTCCAATCAGGTTAAGCCTGGGATCCCCTGCCATGCCCTGTCAGACAGCCAAGACACTGACACTCGATACTTGGCCCTACCTCCCATAGAACTGCTTCTCAGGCCTCCCATGGCTGTCCCACAGTAGTTTTGGCCCAAATCATTTCCTGCTACATTTCCTTTCCCCACTGCCGTGTAGAGAAGTGTGATGAGGCATGAAATAATAGAACTGTGAGCCAAATAACACACTCTATTTGAAAGGAATGATCTGGTATCCTTCAATAAAAAATAATTGTGCTTGTAATATCAAATGTGTGGCTACAGACTTGCAAAAAACCCAAAAGACCACGGGATGGAATGGTATAGTCTGTAGAGTGGTAGAGAAGAGAGACCAGAGATCAGAAGTACCGGGGAAGAGAATCCTAATTAGAAGATGTGGCTCCAGTGTTCTTGAAGGCACTCAGCTATAGTCAAGGCCTGTCCATAACACAAAAGGGTGAGGTGAGGTTAGTGATACATATAATTTCTGCTTATAGTAAGCCTATAAAATTAATTAGCCTAATTGACTAATAATTAGTTTGTATTATTAAGGATAGTTAGAAACCAGTCTCATATTTTGTAGTATATCATTATTAACAGAAATATTTGTAAGCTAAGGTTACCATGTATATGAATGTACTATTTGTTCTAAATATTCTTGGCAGGTAACTCAACTGGAAAGCAGTCATTCTCTTCTCTAGCATGTGCACTCATGTGCACACACAGAGCACTCAAGGAAGGACTGAAAAGAGAAAGACGAGTAAGGAAAAACAACTAAGGAAAAAGTAAGGCAGAATTGGAAATCGAAACAAAATTACATCTGAAATGATGTGATTAACAAAGTAGCCAAAGAAGGGCACTCAAATATCAAAGCAATACAGGAACAGAGACATTTTCCAAAACTCCAAGTAGAATAAGGGAATCATTTCACTGTACGATTACAATATACACGCAACTAGTGTATAACAGAAATTACTTGAAACATATACAGAATGAAGGAAAGAATTCTGGTTTTGAATACTGAGAATTCAAGGAGAGTAAAATTATTTCCTCCAATGGCTGAAAATCATATACATACACACACACACACACACACACACACACACACACACACATGTATTTTTTGTATATATATATTCTGTGAGCATATAGGTAAAATTCCTTTTATCTGTTTCATCTCAAGAGCCTGAAATAATTTAATCTTCTTGCAAAGTTTTTTAAAAGAGACTGTAAATGTTTACATTATTAAGCATGTATTTAATGGAGAAAAAAAGAACAAGAACAAAAATTTCGGCTGAGGCATTTTTGCCAAGAAAAGATCTCCAGAGTGAATTTTGTGATGGCTTGGAAAAAATAGAATAAGGTAGGTTCTGTGTAGAATAATACTGTTTGGAAAATTATAACTGGATTTTAAATCCATTTTATGATAGTAACAAGTCACTTCAAGTTTTTCCTTACATGGTGTTAATTAAGCTACATAAAATCAGGTTCATAAAATAAACTTTTCTTCTTTCACAATAGAAGAATCTAGCAGTTATCACTTTAACCAAGTGATCAAATATAGGCTCCCCAGTAATGGAACACATTGTCATGATATGAGTCTTGATGTGATGGTATTGGAAGTATATAACATAATCTATATTGTATTTTCCCAAAAATGTTTAACCTAAATATTAGCACGAGAAAACAATCAAATCCAGATTGTGGAACATTCTCTGAAACAGATTGCTCTAACCCTTCAAAAATGTTAATGCCGTGAAAGATACACAGGAGAGGGAAATATTCTAGATGAAAGGAAGCTAAAAAGACATGACAACCACATGCAATGTGATATGGATTGGATGTTTGTTCCCTCTAAATCTCATATTAAACTATAATCCCCCATGTTAGAGGCGGGGCTTAGTGGGAGGTGTTGGATCATAGCGGCGAATCCCTCATTAATGCCTTAGTGCCATTCTCATGATAATGAATAAGTTCTCTGAATTTGTGTGAGACCTGGTTGTTTAAAAGAATATTTCTCTCTCTCTCTCTGTCTCTCTCTGTCTGTCTCCCCTTCTCTCTCTGTCTGTCTCCCTCTCTCTCTCCTGCTCCTGCCATGTGATGTGCTGGCTCTCTCTTCACCTTCTGCCAGCATTGTAAGCTTCCTGAGCCCCTCACCAGAAGCAGTTGCTGACACTTGGCTTTGTATATAGCCTGTAGAACCATGAAGCAATTCTAGTATATGGGTTTTCATTGTACTATTCTTTCGACTTCTCAGCATGTTTAAGACTGTTTAAGGACACTGGGTTACTAAATAGTAAATGAGGACTATTTCTCTCTTGTTTTGCGGGGGAAGGGGAAGTTTCCTGTGAAGACCAGAAAACCTGCTAGACAAATTCCATAAGAGCTGTAACACTCTGTGTTTCAGGTAATAAGTGAAGAAGGGACAATACGCTATCTCTGTTTTGCAATTTCTACTATACCCTCATGGATCTAAGTGCTGAGCATCGCTGGTTAAAAAATAAAAGATAATCAGATACTATATGCCTTTTAAAAGAATACACCATTACTATGAAGTAGTCTTGCCAAAAAATCAAACCTAAAATTGACCAACGACCTAGGTCAGTCATTTGCAAACATGAGTGGGATTAGGACAACCCAAAAGGCTTGTTAAATCAGATTGCTGGACTGCAAGTCCAGAGTTTCTGATTAAATAGGTTTAGGATAAAGTCCAATCATTTTCATTTCTAACAAGTGGAGTGCTGAGGCTACACTCCATGATCACCTTTTAAAAGCAAATTTTCTAGATTAACCTGCTAATTTACAGAAACTGCAAAGGACAGAGAAAGATGTTAAATAATACCATGGAGATGCTATCAACAGAACCTGACCATGGGCAAGTCTAAAAGAAAAAAACCACTCTGTGTGTCTTAAATAAATAAACTGCAATTTAAATTAAGATGAAAGGGGAATATATAGGTTAAAAGAGATTTAGGCCAGGCCCCGTGGCTCATACCTATAATCCCAGCACTTTGGGAGGCCAAGGCAGGTGGATCACTGGAGCTCAGGAGTTCAAGACCAGCCTGGGCAAACAGTGAAAACCTGTGTCTACAAAGAAATACAAAAAATTAGCAGGGTAGGGTGGTGTGCACAGATCACCTGAGCTCAGGAGGTCAAAGCTGCAGTGAGCCATGATCATGCTGCTACACTCCAACCTGGGCAACAGAACGAGACTGTCTCAAAAAAAAAAAAAAAAAAAGAAAGAGATCTGAAAGATATGTCAATCAACTGCAATATGTCAAATTCTACTTAGATTCTTATTTAACATTACCTTTTTAAAGCATGTTTATTACATTTAAGAGAATATTAGAAATTTGGCAATTGACTGGATGAATTATTAGTTTTATAGATGTGTTAGTGGTTTTTTTTTTTTTTTTGAAAGAGAGTTCTTCCAGCACTTTGGGAGGCCAAAGCAGGCAGACTGTTTGAGTCCAGGAGTTTGAGAGCAGCAAAAAATACAAAAATTAGCCCGGCGTGGTGGTGCACACCTGTAGTCCCAGCTACTGGGGAGGCTGAGGCAGGAGAATCACTTGAGTCTAGGAGGCAGAGGTTGCAATGAGCTGGGATTGTGCCACTGCACTCCAGCCTGGGTGACAGAGACCTTGTCTCAAAAAAAGAAAACATCCTTTTATGTTGGTGCCAGCATCTCTTCCAGGCATATTCATAGTACACATGTGATGATTTCTTCATTATTTTGACATTTGAGATGTCAAAATACTAAACCACCAAACACACACATAATCAATATAAGTTATATTTTAATCACAAGCAAAATATCAAAATGATTTCATTTAATTGTGAAAATATCATATATAAAGAGTACATTATAATAATAGCAGCATTGGAGCCAGGTGCATAATGTCATGTGAAATCGTGTCCAGCTCATGAAATAAAAATCCACAATCCTAGGGGGCAGAAAAGAATGTATTATCAACATGTAGCTTAAAGAATAACAATAAAATGAAGACCTGTGCATCCATCACCCAGCTTAAGAAATATAATATTATCAGTACCCCTAGAAGGTCCTGAGGGCTCCGTATAAATCACCTCCCCATCACTGGCCCTGGAAGTAACTACTATGCTGAAATTTGAGCTAACTATTCCTTTGCAGAACTGCACGCTTTTACTGCCTAACACTATAGTTTTATCTGTTTAGATACTTATATAAATAGAATAATACCATATGCATTTTTCTATGTATTACTTATTGTTGCTGTTGTACAACCTTATATTTTTGAGATTCAGCCATATGAATATATGCAGCAGTAATCCTTCTATATTCACTGCCACATAGTATTCATTTGAACAGATATTCCAAGATTTATCAGTTTTTGTGTTGACGGATGTTTCATCTCTTCCTTTCCAAATTTTCAACTGTCTTTGATTGCGCTATTACCACCATTACAAAGTTACACTAGAATAGTGATGGAGATCAGTTCTTCCTGACTTCAGTGGAATGTTTCCCATTAATCATGATGCTAGCTTTTGGGCTGAAATATACGTTTATATCATGGTTTAAAAATAAGTATTCATATATTGCTATTTAATTGAGTGTTTTGTCAAAATGATTGCTGGGTTTTGGCAGGTGCCTGTTCAGCATTTATGGAGATGATGGTGTGATTTTTCTCATTAGTTCTTCCAATTTAATAATTTTTTAATATGGAAGTGTCATTGATTCATGAAATGAATTCCCCTTGCTAATGACACTTGAATCTTAAAATTTGTTCCTAGAACTTATTTAGGAGTTTAGTATCAAATTGATCTGTAGGTCTTTTCTTTAAAACAATATGTCAGAATTTGGAATCAATGTCATCTTCATGTCATAAAAATAATTTGGAATAGTACTTTTTTAAATGCTGTGGGCTGTCTAAATAGCACTAATATTGTCTTCCCTTTAAAGACTTAGTATAACTTTCCATAGAAACAAATGGGCCTAAAGCTTTTCTTTATTAATTTTCTCTATTTCTTCTAAGGAGATCATTTTGTTTAGATTTGTCTACGTATTTTCTGATTTCAGTGTGGATATGTTATGTTTTCTTAGCTAAAAGTTATTGTTGGCCAGATGCCATGGCTATGCCTGTGATTCTAACACTTTGCGAGGCCAAGGCGGGAGGATCACTTGAGCTAGGAGTTGTAGACAAGCCTGGGCAACGTAAAAAATCCGGTCTCTATGGAAAATACAAAAATTAGCCAGACACGGTAGCTGGTCCCTGTGGTCTCAGCTACTTGGGAGGCTGAGGTGGGAGGATTGCCTGAGCCCAGGAGGCAGAGGGTGCAGTGAGCCGAGATTGAGCCACTGCACTCCAGCATGGGTAACAGAGCCAGACCCTGTCTCAAGAAAAGAATAAACAAAAGTTACTCTTCTCTTTCAGATTTCTAAATATATTTTCACAAAGCTGAGTGAAGTTCTCATGATTCTTTTAATTTCCTGTTTCTGTGTTTACTTCCCTATTATCATTTCTTCTTTTATTTATTTGGGGGTTTTGTTCCTTTTTTGATTACTTGACTTAGTGTTTTATCTATTTTATTGCTGTTTTAAGGAACTTTTATATTTAGTTATTAGTATTATATTTCTACGTTCTAAATCACTAATTATTTTGTTATTAAATTCTTCCATTTGCTTTGCTTGATTTTATCTTTTCATCCAGATGCTAAAACTTGATTAGTTTTCACTTTTGAATTCTAAGAAAATTATTTAAAGTTATTGAATTTTCCTCTAAATGTTGCTTTAGTTCTATCCCATATATATGGATATTTACTATTCCCATTTATTGTTCTTTTATAGAAGTTCTATGATACTAGTTGGTGTTTCTTTGTTAACCAAGTTGTTTAAAAGTGAACTTAAATTTTTTCATGAATAAATTTGTACTTTATAATTTTAGTCATTGTTTTACATAATGTTGGTTGTATTATTTCTACATTTTGGAGTTTATTGAGTTTTTTAACTATCTCAAAAAATAATAGCAAAAATA
>NW_016813970.1:1532619-1627998 GCF_001698545.2 Rhinopithecus bieti
TAAATAAATAAAAAATTTAAAATAATAAGAAATAGAATTGCCTTGATAAATATGACATAATCTACATTTACCATTCCAGAGTCATTACTTTTCCCAATACCATATACATTAGCACCCAAAAAATGAATTATTTACAAATAAATCTAACAGAATATGTACAAGATATAGCTGGGAGAACTACAAAATTCTGATGAAAGAAATTAAACAAGAACTAAATAATCGCAAAGATATTCCATGTTCATGGATAGGAAGACTCAGTATTACTAAAATATCAGTTCTTTCCCATTTGATCTACAGAGTCAATACAATTTCAATTAAAATCCTAACAAGTTATTTTGTGGATATTAACAAACTAAATAATTACTACTAATAACAAACTAAATGATTACTAAAATATCAGCTCTTTTCCATTCAATCTACAGATTCAATGCAATCTCAATTAAAATCCTAACAAGTTATTTTGTGGATATTAACAAATTAACTCTAAAGTTTATGTAGAGCAGCAAAAGACCAAATAGCCACAAAATTGAAGAGCAGCAAAGTTGAAAGACTGACACTATCTGACTTCAACACTTACTGTAAAGCTACAGTAATCAAGACAGTGTAGTATTGACAAAATAATAAATAAAATGGAAAAGAATAGAAAGCCCAGAAGAAAAACCCACTTAACTATAGTCAACTGATCTTGGACAAAGGAGTAAAAGCAGTGTAAGGCAGCAAAGATAGTCTTTTAACAAATGATGCTGGAACAAATGCACATATACATGAAAAACTGAATCTAGATATAGCCTTCACAAGAATTAACTCAAAATGGATCACAGATATGAATGTAAAATGTAAAACTATAAGACTCCTGGAAGATAACCTAGGAGAAAAATCTAAATTTTCTTGGATTTGGTGATGACTTTTTTGATGCAACACCGAAAGCATGATCCATAAAAGAAAGAATAGAGAAGCTGAATTTTATTAAAATTTTTTAAAATTTCTGCTTGCAAAGACACTGTCAAGAGAATGAAAAGACAAGTTATAGTAAACAAAATATTTGCAAAAGACCTATAAAGGACTGTTATCTAAAACACACGAAGAACTCTTAAAATTCAGCAGTAATAACAAAAGCAAATGGATTAAAAAATGGGTTAAAGACCTTAACAGACCCTTCATCTCACCAAAGATGAAATACAGATGGCAAATAAGTATATGAAAATATTTTCCAAACCATGTCATCAAGGAAATACAAATTACGACAACAATGAGATACCACTACACACCTATTAGAATGGTCAAAATTCAAAACACTGATAACCAAATACTGGTGATGATATGGAGCAACAGGAACTCTTATTCATTGCTGGTTAGAATGCAAGATGGTTAGGCTGGGCACAGTGGCTCACACCTGTAATCCTAGCACTTTGGGAGGCCAAGGCAGGCAGATTGCCTGAGCTCAGGAATTCAAGACCAGCCTGGGCAGCACAGTGAAACCCTGTCTCTACTAACATACAAAAAATTAGCTGGGAAGGGTGGCGTGTGCCTGTAATCCCAGCTACTTGGGAGGTTGAGGCAGGAGATTCACTTGAACCCTGGAGGTAGAGGTTGCAGTGAGCCAAGATCGCACCACTGTACTCCAGTGTGGTGACAGAGTGAGACTCCATCTCAAAAAAAAAAAAAAAAAAAATAAGAGGAAGAGTAAGACTCTGTCTCCAAAAAATAAATAAATAAAATGAAGAATGCAAGATGGTTATGGACACTTTGGAAGACAGGTTGTTATAAAACTAAACACCCTGTGGTTTATCATATGATCCAGCAATCACACTCAATGGTATTTACCCAAGGAGTTGAAAACATATGTCCATGCAAAAACCTGCACACAGATGTTTAGAGCTGCTTTATTCATAATGGTAAAAACTTGAAAGCAACCAAGATGCCCTTCAGTAGGTGAAAGAATAAATAAACTATGGTATATTTAGACAATGGACTATTATTCAGTGCTAAAAAGAAATGAGCTATTGAGCCTTGAAAAGACACAGAAGAAACTTAAATGCGTATTTCTAAGTGAAAGAAGTCGATTTGTGAAGCCTACATACTATATAATTTCAATTATATGTCATTCTCAAAAATGCAAAATTATGAAGACAATTAAAAGATGAGTGATTGTCACAGGCCAGGAGGATAGGGAGAGATGAACAGGTGGGCACAGAGAATTTTTAGGACAGTGAAAATACTCTGTACAATGCAATAATGGTGGATACATGTCATTATTAATATGTACAAACCCATAGAATATATAATATCAAGAATGAACTCTAATGTAAACTATTGACTTTGGGTGATAATGATATTAATGTAGGCTCATCAGTTGTAACAAGTGTACCACTCTGGTGGGAATATTATAACAGGGATGTTATGCATGTATGAGAGGCAGGGAGTAAACGGGAAATCTCTGCACTTTCCTCTCAATTTTGTTTTGAATCCTAAACTGCTCAAAAGATAAAATATATTAAATAAAAATAGAAATAATTATTTAAATGAAGCGACTATCACTATGGATACCTTGTATAGCCTTACAGAGATAACGTACGCATTTAGGTATAAGCCATTTGTTTCCAGATGGGAACATGGTGTTTGCAGTATGGTAAACACTTGGTGAAATATTTTAGAGATTATTTTGAAATCACTTTTGCAGAAATTATAACTGAGGAAATTATAACACTAAAAGAAATCTGACATGGCTGACTCCATCTTGTCTCAAGCCTCACAGGTTGCCTGTCTTTGCTCATTGCTGGGCATGAGCCAACCTAACTTTAGGAGAAATTTAGTTTATAGTTTAAATAATAGCCCTTCCCCCAAACTAAACTGCTTGTAAAACTAACAAAAAGTCACCAAGTTAGCATGAGAAGGCCTGAATTCTAAACCATTACCAGCCATTATTTGGAGATTATAAGATTTGCAACTTCCCCAATTACTCTGGGAGATAACATCACTATTGCAGATCCTAAGATTGGCCTTTCGAGACGTCTTTTCAGGTTTTTGCATTTCTGACTACTGGAAAACCCCACATGGACCTGCCAACCAGCCCTGTGGCTTCCACCCAGGAACTGACTCAGCACAAGAGAACAGCTTCCACTCCGTATGATTTCATCTCAGTGGCAACCAATCAACACTCCCAACTCACTGACTCCCTACCTACCACATTATCACAAAACTCTGATCCCCAGTTTCTCAGGGAGATCATTTGCATAATAATAAAGCTCTAGTCTCCTGTACAGACCCTCTGCGTGAATTAAACTCTTTCTCTATTGCAATTGCGCTGTCTTGATAAATCGGCTGTGTCTGGGCAATGGGCACAGAGACCCTGTTGGGGGGTTACAAACTGGAGAACCTGTTGGACAGTTACAATTTTCCATTAGTACATAAATCTTTTTAACATTTGCATTTTATTGTTTTGTATGAATGCACCTTAATTTAATTTATCTATTCCCTGCTCCATTTATGTGTATAGAAGTAATTTTCAGTGTTTTGTTAATATAAATAATGTTTAAATGTGCATCTACTTTTGCACACTTATGTAATTATATCTGTAGGAGAAATTCTTAGAAGTGAAGAATATGTTTCCATGAATTTACATATACCAATGATGTATAAGTCAGGCTTACCAACTTCAAGACATTATCCACAGTATATATCCTCACATAAATGGCTATAAGTAAGAAGCGATAAATGTTGAATGAACTTTGTCCTTGTGAAAAAACCCATCTCTATTTTTTATTTACCACTTTTTAGGGTGAGTTTAACCATTTGACATTACCACATAATGATTTATTCACAATTTCCTAAGCAATTTAATTAAATTTTAGGGTTTATAGATATTTCATAGACTTTCAAATAGGAGGGCAAATGGCTGTTAAAATAGCTAGAAAAAATANTGAATGAACTTTGTCCTTGTGAAAAAACCCATCTCTATTTTTTATTTACCACTTTTTAGGGTGAGTTTAACCATTTGACATTACCACATAATGATTTATTCACAATTTCCTAAGCAATTTAATTAAATTTTAGGGTTTATAGATATTTCATAGACTTTCAAATAGGAGGGCAAATGGCTGTTAAAAATAGCTAGAAAAAATAGTATCAACAGGAATTTGTGAGCAAAAAGAGTAGTTTGAAAAATTATACTTTCCAACTTTTCTTCTATTTAGTACAAGGCATATCTTATACACAGTACCTTATCGTGTGTTAAAATGTTTTATGAGTCCTTTGTGAAATACCAAAAGTTACTAAATATATGACTTATTTTTGCAAATCAAATGTTTCTTTAAAATTCAAAAAATTTTCAATGAGGTTCAATTAGGCAGAGAAGTGGTTCAGAACTCATTTTAAAACTTGCATGATAATTAGGGAACATCAAAGAGTATTCTTATACTCTAAACTATAAACAACCAACCGTTAATGATTTCATAAATTCTAAACATTATCCTACAGTACAGAGAACTGAAGCTTATTTTTAAAGGCGAGTGTATATTAAGCTAATGATTGACTCAATTCCTCTTCTCAACAAATCGTTTCATCAGAAACTGCATCTATCCCTGCAAGGGTCAAAGTTCATGGAATTTTGGAGCTAGGAGAGACCTTAGGTATCTTCCTATCCAGCAGATGAAGAAACCAATTTGGCCAATGTCATATTTGGTTACCAATAGACTGAATGGGGACACAGTTTTCCTGACTCTCCACCTGGGCATTCTCTGCTATATATTGCTGTATCTGTATTAACATATGTAAAAGCACTCGCAACACCATCTAATAATTTTAGCATAGCATATTTTTTAATTGATATTTTAAAAATCTTTTATGTTGGCCGGGCGTGGTGTCTCATGCCTGTAATCCCAGCACTTTGGGAGGCCGAGGCGGGTGGATCACAAGGTCAGGAGTTCAAGAGCAGCCTGGCCAACATAGTAAAACCCTGTCTCTACTAAAAATATAAAAAATTAGCTAGGCGTGGTGGTGGGCACCTATAATCCCAGCTTTTCTGGAGGCTGAGGCAGGAGAACTGTTTGAACCTGGGAGGCGGAAGTTGCAGTGAGCCAAGATCGCATCACTGCACTCCAGCCTGGGCAACAGAGCAAGACTCCATCTCAAGAAAAAAAAAAATCTTGTATGTTGAGAATTTCTGTGATAAGTAATAGGGATACATCAATGGGGACGAAAGTTTCTCTCATTCAGGAGTCCATATTCTGGTGGGAAAACCATATTGCCATACTTAGACAATGTTCCAGGGCAAAAATGGGACTGTCTGCTAGGATTGATTAGTCTTTCTCCTTGGCTTGTTGAGAGTGGTGGCATGTCCCATATATGTCATCACTGCCCTAAGGTCTATCACAATTGTCAACCTAAAGGAAAAAAAAAAATCTGACCAGGAGCAGTGGCTCATACCTGTAATCCCAACACTTTGGGAGGCCAAGGTGGGCAGACCACCTGAGGTTAAAAGTTCAAGACCAGACTGGCCAACATCGCAAAACTCTGTTGAGAGACAGGACTAGCTGGATTTCCTAGGCCGACTAAGAATTCCTAAGCCTAGCTGGAAAAGGTGATCACACCTACCTTTGAACATGGGGCTTGTAACTCAACTCACACCCAACCAATCAGGTAGTAAAGAGGGCTCACTAAAATGCAAATTAGGCTAAAGCAGGAGGTAAAGAAATAGTCAAATTATATATCACCTGAGAGTGCAGGGGGAGGGACAATGATCGGGATATAAACTCAGGCATTCGAGCAGGGAGTGGGGAAACCCCTTTGGGTCCCCTTCCATTGTATGGGAGCTCTGTTTTCACTCTATTAAATCTTGCAACTGCACACTCTTCTGGTCCGTGTTTGTTATGGGTCAAGCTGAGCTTTCGCTCACCATCCACTGCTCTTGTTTGCCGCCATCGCAGACCCGCGGCTGACTTCCACCCCTCTGAATCCAGCAGGGTGTCTGCTGTGTTTCTGATCCAGCGAGGCGCCCATTGCCACTCCCAATAGGGCTAAAGGCTCGCCATTGTTCCTGCATGGCTAAGTGCCCGAGTTCGTCCCAGTCGAGTTGAACAGTGGTCTCTGGGTTCCACGGTTCTCTTCCATGACCCATGGCTTCTAACAGAGCTATAACACTCACTGCATGGCCCAAGGTTCCAATTCTTGGAATCTGTGAGGCCAAGAACCCCAGGCAAGAGAACAAAAGGCTTGCCACCATCTTGGGAGCTGCCCACCCCATCTTGGGAGCTCTAAGAACAAAGACCCGCCCATAACACCATCTCTACTAAAAATAAAAAATTAGCCAACCCTGGTGGTGGGCACCTGTAATCCAGCTACTTGGGAAGCTGAGGCAGGAGGATCGCTTGAGTTCAGGAGTTAGAGACCAGCCTGGGCAACATGGCAAAACTCTGTCCCTACTAAAAATACAAAAATTAGCTAGGTGTCATCTTATGCCTGTAGTCCCAGCTTCTGGAGATTGAGGTGGGAGAGAATCTCCTGAGCCTGAGAGGTGGACGTTGCAGTGGCGCAGTTGCAGTGGCACAGCTGCAGTGAGCACTGATGGTGCCACTGCACTCCAGCCTGGGTGACCAAGTGAGACCCTGCCTCAATATAAATACATACATACATACATACATACATACAAGCAAAGAAGAGGCAGTTTCTAAGTTATTCACCAAGAATTTACATTAAAATAACATAAGCTGTTGATTGGTTACACATTGTTTGTGATATTCTTTGTATCACATATTCCAGGAACATAAAGATAATGCATGATGCAGCTAGTCAGAAACAAAATGCCTTTAAATAATTGCCCCAGACACAGGTTGGGACAGGGGCGTGACTGAAGTCCCACACCCAGGTCTCCCCAGGGCTGATACATTTTGCATACCTCACATATCTCTCTCTGCTCTGAGTTATTTTTCTTTTCTCACATTTAAATTACAATGCCAATTTTTTACAGTTTTTTTGCCCTTTATAAGTTTTGTTTTGTTTTATTTTGTTTGAGACAGAGTCTTGTTCTGTTGCCCAGGCTAGAGAGTACAGTGGTGTCATCTCGGCTCACTGCAACCTCCGCCTCCCGGGTTCAAACTATTCTTGAGCCTCAGCCTCCTGAGTAGCTGGGATTATAGGCACGCACCACCGTGCCTGGCTAATTTTTGTATCTTTGATAGAGATGGGGTTTGACCATGTTGGCCAGGCGGGTCTCAAACTCCTGACCTCATAATTCGCCCTCCTCAGCCTCCCAAAGTGCTGGGATTACAGGCGTGAGCCACTGCACCGCCCTGTAAGTTTTTAAAGCACGTATCCATTACTGTACCTGATCCTTGCAGTAACTAGCGAGGCTATATTATCATCTCCATTTTCCAGTTCTGGAACCCATAGCTCAAAAGGGTGACTTCCCCAATGCTTTGCAGCCAGGAAGTTGTAGAACTGGAATCCCAGACTTCTGCCTTGAGTCCAGTGAGTTTGTGATAATATTAATCAACTTGAATCTCTCAAGTTCCAAATATTTAGTTTTCTGGGAATTCTGAGGTCACTTTATAAGGAGATCCTTCTGTGGAGGTTTGGGTAACCTAAATATCCAAATTATAGCATGCTTTCTTGGAAAAGGAAGATAGTAGCGCCCAAAAATTCCATGGAAGTGCTTGCGGCTGTTAGTGAACTGTGAGGATGGCATTTTGCTAGAAGCATGAAACCACAGTCCTCAGTTTGTTTGTTCCATTCCTTGTCATGGGGATAAGGAAACTTGAACATAAAATATTGAAATTAAATGAGTCTGGAAAGAAGCATACCAAAATATTACCAGTCTCTGGGTGACTGAATTACAAATTAATTTTATTTTCATTTTCTGCATTTTTCACATTTCCTACAATAATTGTGTTACTTTTATAATAAGAAATTATGCAATTCATCTGTATCTGTATATAATTCTCAGCCTATTCAAAGGAAAGAAGTTCAAACTTTCTTAAGCTTGATACTTGGACAGATAGATACTTGGAACTGCCTCTGATGAATGAGCGCTCTTTAAAAAAAAATTAGCGTGAGTTGGCTACAGAATTCCTTCAGGCATTTGTTCATTCTTTTAACAAATAGTTATTGAGCACCCACTGTGTGCCAGGCAGTTTTAGGCACTTGGAACACAGCACTGAACAGAACAGATAAAAATTCTTGCCTCTGGACCTTTCATCCTAAAGGTGGAGACAGACCAAAGTGAAATAAAATTTAAAATCACAGTATCTATAATATAGTATGTTAAATAATGCTAAATGATTAGAAGAAAAATAAAGCAAGGAGGAATAGAGTGCTTGGAGGGTGGGGCATTTTGCATAGGGTATTCAGGGAATACCTCAATGACGAGGTGACCTGAAAGAGGTGAGATGTGAGCCCTGTGGGTTTCTGAAGGAAGAGAACTCCAGGTAGCGAGAACAGCAAATGCAAAGGCGTTAGGCAGGAATGTGCCTAGCATGTTCTACATACAGCAAAGTGACCAAGTCTGGAGGACTGTGCGCAGCAGAAAGAGTAGGAGTTGCCACCAGCAGGCAAATAACATGATCTGACTTATGTTTCTGGATCATTTTGGCTACTGTGGTAGGGACAGATTAAAGATAAGCAAATAAGATGGTGCAGGGACCCCTTTGTAGGGGCCTGTGGGCCCTAAGCATGGAAATAAAGGGAAAACTTGAGTTCTTTGAGGGGAAATGGCAGACACTTAGCTAGCCCTGGAAGTAAAGAAGCAATTTGATGAGCAAGGAGATAATAGTAACCTAAAACAATAGCCAAGAAAGTTAGAGTCAGAAGAATTTTTATTCTCCTATAGAATAAAGATAATATCTTTTTTTTTCTTACTTTCTTTCTTTTTTTTTTTTTTTAGAGACGAGGTCTCCCTGTGTTTCCTAGACTAGTCTTGAACTCCTGCATCCAACCCCTTGGCCTCCAAAGGTGCTGGGATTTCAGGGGTGAGCCACTACGTCTGGCCAAGATAATATCTTAAAAGATGTCCTGAGTTGTTCCTCAGAAACCTGGACCCCCACTGATATGGCCTGGTTCTGTGTCCCCACCCAAATCTCATCTCAAATTGTAATCCCCACACATTGAGGGAGAGGGGTGATTGGACCATGGGGGTGGTTCCCCCGTGCTATTCTTGTGATAGTGAGTGAATTCTCACAAGATCTGATGGCTCTATAAGTGTTTGGTAGTTCTTCCTTCATGCTTCTCTCTCCTGCCACCTTGTGAAGAAGGTACATGCTTCCCCTTAGACTTCCACCATGATTGCAGATTTCCTGAGGCATCGCCAGTCATGTGAAAGTGTGAGTCAGTTAAGCCTCTTTTCTTTTAAATCACTCAGTCTCCGGCAGTTCTTTGTAGCGGTGTGAAAATGGATGAATACACCCTTCAAATGGATTCGCTGGCAGGTATACCTCAGACGAGGGAGAACTGAAGGCTGAACTCTGACCATTTTTCTTTGTTACTACATTTCTTCCTGAGGGTCCTGGAGGGAATCAACCACTCTCCCCAGCCTGAGCTAGTATTCTTTTCTGCTGATCCCAAATTTTTTAACACAATTTCTCTTCCTTTACCCATTGTAAATCAGAAAAGTCTTTGAATCGGCCTATGACCTGTAAGCCTTCCCCCTTCAAGGTATCTCGCACTTTTACACCAAAACAAATGTATAAGCTCCATGTATTGATTTACAATTTTGCCTACAACTTCTGCTTTCTTGAATTTTACCTGTGCCTTTAAAACCTCTTACCTGTAAGCCAGGGAGAGATCAAGATTTGGGCATTAGCTGCCTAGTCCTCCTTGCTTGGTACCCTGCAAATAAACACCTTTTTTTGTACTGCTGCAAACTCAGTGTGGATATTTGGTCTTAGCGTGCCAGGCAAGTGGGGCCCAGTTTATTTCTATAACACAAAGGCAGAGGCAGGGGAAAAACAGTGGGATATTATATCTCTATCTATCTATCTATCTATCTATCTATCTATCTATCTATCTATCATCTATCTACTATCTATCTATATGTATATTTGGGACAGGGTCTCAATAGGCTGTAGTGCAGTGGTGTGATCATGGCTCACTGCAGTCTCAACCTCCTGGGCTCAAGTGATCCTGCCACCTTAGCCTCCTGAGTAGCCCGGACTACAGGCATGTGCCACCACACCCAGCTAATTTTTGTATTTTTTGGTAGAGATGGGGTTTTACCATGTTGCCCAGGCTGGTCTTGAACTCCTGAGTTCAAGCAGTCCTCGCACCTTGGCCTCCCAAAGTGCTGGGCTTATAGGTGTGAGCCACTGCACCCGGTCACCTCTGGGTATATTTTTTAAGGTGGGGCTGCTTATGGATTGAATGAGGGTTGTAATAGAAAGAGTCAGTAGTAACTCAAAAGTTTGTAACTGAGCAATTAAAAAATTGGGATTGTCATATTCTTAGGAAGACTATGAGAAAAACAAATTTGAGGTGGACAGAATTTGGAGCTCATTTTTGGACATGCTAAGTTGAGGTGCCTCTCCTCTATCAAAGTGGAAATGCTTGTTTGACACTTGCATATACTCAGGAGTTCAAGGGAGTAATTTGAGGTAAAGCTGGGACTTGTGAGTATGTAGATCCTATATAAATCCATGAGACCAGATGGGAGCTACAAGAGCAAGTGAGAATACATAAGAGCAGAAATTCAAGGTCGGCCCTGGGTCCCACCTACGTATTGTGATCAGGGAAATGAGGATAACCACCAGACAAGATTATCTTGGAGGCCAAGTGGCAAAAGAAGTTATGGTCTGTTGAGGGTAAGTCAAATGCAGCTGAGAATGACTATATTTGGGACCAATTATTTCCCAGAAAATTCTGAGTAGTGTTTGTTCCAAGGATTAACAGCCCATAACAACTGTGCCAGAAGAAAAGCATTTTAGAGGCCACAGTATAATGGAAAATGAAAGTTGGAAACGTGAATTTGAGGGTCAGCTCCACCACTTATTGGCTGTGTGATCTGGGGAAAGTCAATTAAGCACATCAGTCCTAGATTCCTACATTGTAAGATGGAAGCAGTAGTAGCTGCCTCATTCATTTGATAGGAGGAATAATAGAAATAAATCTTTATCATTGTTTCTAACAAACAATGGACACTCAATAAATGTTAGCCTTCTCTTTGTCATTAAACAGAATAGTTCTTGGAGTCAATGTAATGGATCATTATGAGCATACTCTATATTTTAAGCTCTATGAATTCGTCCCTTGGTAACCCAATTCCCCATTTTCACATTTTCCTAATTACTCAGGTACCAAATATGTGTCCCTTGCTAAATTTTTAACTTGTCTTCTCAAACTAAAAAATCCCAGAGTGAAGAATATTTATAGACTAACTGGTCCGTGTTCATCAAATTCTTTATGTCAAGAAAAGCTAAGGAGTTATTCCAGGTAAAGTTGAACAAAATGATGTGAAAACTAAATACAATATGTGATCCTGGATTGGATTCTGTACCGTTGAGGGCAAAATGCTGTAAACACATAATGGGGACAATTGACAAAATTGGAATATAGAAAACTACATTTTGAAAAACTTTTTTTTTAAACATACATTGTATGTGTTCTTTTATATATATAAGAAACATTTCACAACAAAAACAGTAAACACAGTAAGAGATGTCCATATGTCTGTATTCATATGGAAATGTGTTGTTAAACAAAAAAAGAAGTTGCAGGCATTTGAATTGTGTGAACAACTTTGGTTAAAGAAATATCTCTCTCTCTCACACACACACATACACACACACACACACACGTTATGTTTGGTCAATGTCTGAAAAGATACAAAATAAATTTGAACAATGATTACCTCTGAAGATTCCAAATGGAATTTTCTTCTATAACTTTCTTGCCTGTTACAAATGATTATTGCTTTTCTAATTTTAAATATATTTTAGGGTGGATAATAAAATAAACCTAAAATCTAAGAACCAAATGACACTGTTAGAATTCGTGAGCCAATAATGAGGGAGTAGGTTTTAAAGAGAGGAGTAGGGTAGTTTCTCCTGCTGCAAATAGAAAGATAAGGAAAACTGGATTTCTATAGTCTTTGTCTGTCACCGAAGACCTCATTGTTCAGGAAACAGAATTATGACTAAGCATGGACAATGCAACTGTAATTTGGTACCTCACTGGACTTCAGATATTTAGGTAAATTAGTCTTAAAATTTCCTGGACCTCTGCAAATCCAGAGTTTCCTCATGATTTCTGCTAATGTCTGGTCTTTGGTTCCTGTTTTTCTCTGCATCTCCATCATCAGAAACCACCTTGTTTCTGCCTAGAGTCACTCTGCTTCTTTCCACAAGGAATCTCAACACACTCATGGTTTAGAATTGAGTAACTTAAGAAAAGAATCACAGACTAGTGGAAATACCTTCACTAAGCACTGTCAAACCCTCCACTGTTTCCCCCCTCACATTCCACTGCCATCCAAAAATGTACCCTACCGCCCTGTGATCTTGCAGTTACGCGCACTTCCTCAGATGTGTAGTCAAATTCTCTCTGCAATTTTGTCTCTCTATTAGACCAGCTGGGCTAGACCAACTTCCCTGCCCCAGGACTCCCCACTTTCCTTGGCATTTTGATAAAAAGTTCTCATCAATAAAAGCTGAAGATGATAAAATGCTCATCATAAATGATGTAAAGTGATAAAAAGATGAATAAAGTGCTCACCAAAAAATCCTCCCTACCCTTGGATTTTTTTTTTTTTTTTTTTTTAGAGACAAGGTCTTGCTCTGCTGGTCAGGCTGGAGTGCAATAGTGTGATCATAGTTCAAGTCTGCCAGGATTATAGGCATAAGCCACTGCACTGCCCTGCCGTTGGAATTCTGATGAATAAAGTGCTCATCAATAAAACTTTTCTTTACAAACCAAAATCATAGTTTTTGGTTTTTCCAGATATGAAGTTCTCACTGTGTTGCCCAGGCTGGTCTCAAACTCTTGGGCTCAAGCAATCCACCCACCTTGGCCTCCCAAAGTGCGAGGATTGCAGGTGTGAGCCACTGTGCCAGGCCGGACAAAATCATGATTTTTAAATGAAACATTCAATCACGCATTTTTGTGGCAGAAAACGGAACTGATTCATGGAAGCCATGTTTTAAGAATTGAGTTTGGGGTTACTTTCTCATGGAAAATTTTATAACTCACCCTCTTCTGCAAGCTGATCGTCTTAGGACACATGTATTAGTTGAAATCACTCAAATAAGTATGGTGGTTTAAAAGGTCTATGAAATACAGAAGAACAGCAACAATAAATAACAGTGGTTAGAGATGAAGGTTAGAGAGCCCAGCTGCCAGGATTCAGTCCTGGATTCCCTAATTAATAATAGTTCTGTCACTCGGGGGCTTGCTAGATAAGAAGGGGAAAAGAATTACACATATGTCTTTGAGGATTGTGTAGAATATAGTTTATTTTCATATAAAAGAGAGTATGTAAGGAAATAAGGGAAGTTTATAAGGATATCAATCAACGAAGATTAATATGTCTTCAAGCGAATTGCTGCCCTCACTTCTCATTCTTAAGTATTCCACATCTTTTTTCATTCTTTTCCCAGTCATTGACCAAAACATTTGCATGTTTCTCACCAGACCAAAACCAAAAGTCATAAATATCTTTGAGGACCTGTCTCAGTAAGAGTCTTGCAGCTAATTAAAATACAAGATAAAAGATAATATCAACTGAGCGTGGTGGCTCACGCCTGTAATCCCAACACTCTGGGAGACCGAAGTGGGTGGATTACTTGAGATCAGGAGTTCGAGACCAGCCTGGCCAAAATGGTGAAATCCCGTCTCTAGTAAAAATACAAAAATTAGCCTGGCATGGTGGCAGGTGCCTGTAATCCCAGCTACTCAGGAGGCTGAGGCAGCAGAATTGTCAGAACCTGGGAGGTGGAGGTTGCTGTGAGCCAAGATTGTGCTACAGTAGTCCAGAGTGGGCAACAGAGTGAGACTCCATCTCAGAAAGAAAGAAAGAAAGAAAGAAAGAAAGAAAGAAAGAAAGAAAGAAAGAAAGAAAGAAAGAAAGAAAGAAAGAAGGAAGGAAGGAAAAGAAAAGATATTATTCACCTCCAAGTTGACATCTGCCCTATCCATCGAATCTAGGGAACTTCTTGCCATTTGTAATAGGTAGAATAATAGGTAGAATGTCTCCCCAAAGATGTTCTCATCTAAATCCCTGAAACCTGTAAGTCTGTTACTTTACACGGCAAAGGGATTTTGCAGATATGATGAGATTAAGTATCTTGAGATAATGGCTTGATTATTCTGGATAATCCAAGTGAGCCCAGTGGAATCATAAGGGTCCTTATAAGTGATGGCAGGAGAGTAGGAGTCAAAGAGAGATTTGAGAATGCTATACTGCTGGGTTTAAAGATAGAAGAAGGAACTTTGCGCCAAGGACCGCAAGTGGCCTCTAGAAGCTGAAAAAGCAAGGAAACAAATTATCTCCTACGGAAAGGTTCTCTGCCTATTGATAAATCTGGTGAGAGAGAACCCTTGCACAAGTTAGGCAAAGGAGATTTATTACTCACAGATAGGCAGCAAGGGTAAACAGAGGCCAAAGATCCATGACAAACTGGTCCCCCAAGACTCAGGAAAGCTGCCTAAGGCAGATTGTCTTGTCTGCACGTGCTGCCTGTTGTACTGCAGCTGAGGGACTCCAGTGGCACCCCAACCTGGATTTATATACCCTGGGTGCCACTCAACTCACTAAGCTCAAGCATCGTAGAACATCCTGTTGTAGCAGGAATGAGGACACACCCAGGTCGTTCTGGATGTTTCTTCCTTATCTCAGGATGTTGTATTCTCAGCACAGTCTGCTTGAGAATTGCAATTGGAGGAATTGTTGATTAGGCCAGGGTCATCTGGGGACCTGTCCTCCTGTACACTGGAGCCCCCCAGAAGGAACAGAACACTGCCTACATCTTCATTTTAGCCCAGCGAGATCCAATTTGAACACTTCAGATTTTCAGAACTGCAAGGCAATAAATCTGTGTTGTTTTAAGCCACTAAGATTTATTATAGCAACTGGAGGAAACTAATATATCAAGTCACCTGTGATTTTCTTCTCATGCTAATCACTGGCTGAAATGCTGTTGTTCAATTTATTCATTAGTTTTATGCTCACTACTGTATTCTATACTGCAGGCATACAAGTTCCACAAAATGAGGTGGATTCTCAGACTGAGCCCCTTGCCTGTGACACCCGATACTCAATATATACGTGAATTTCTTTGTATTTACATGAGTGCATGAATTGCTAATAATGTTGCTGAAATTTTTTTAGCATTAGTAAATGGCACCAGAGATCATGAACAAGTATTCATTCTGAGGTGTTCTCAGAACTCTACCCTGTGTCAGGCAACATGGGAGATGCTGGGCTCTGAGAGAGGTGTAAATGTAGTTCTTGACACCCAGGAGATCTTAATCCAATAATACAGAGTAACAATGTCACATTGATTATAATGTGACATTGTATTAGGCCACACTCACGTTGCTGTAAAGAAATACCTGACACTGGGTAATTTATAAAGAAAAGCGGTTTAATTGGTTCACGGTTCTGCAGGCTGTACAGGAAGCACAGGGCATCTGCTTCTGGGGAGGCCTCAAGAAGCTTCCAATCATGGCAGAAGGCAAAGGGGAGCAGGCACATCACATGGGGGAAGTAGGAGCAATAGAAAGAAAGTGGGAGGGGCCACACATTTTTAAAGGATCAGATCTCACAAGAACCCACTCCCTAATTGCAAGGACAGAACCAAGAGGATGGTGTGAAACTATTCATGAGAAATCTGTCCCCATGATCCAGTCACCTCCCACCAGGCCCCACCGCCATCACTGGGGATTACAATTCAACATGTGATTTGGGCAGCGACACATATCCAAACTATATCAACTTCTGAGATTTTCTACATGTAAGATTGTTTTTGAGAAATTAAAATGCTAATTGAATAGCAATGTTTTGGAAGTCAGTGTTATAGAAGGGAGGCACTGTAGGCTCAGTGGTTAAGAGCAACAGCCTTGAACTCAGGAGCCTCAAAGTTGAGAATCCTGACTCTGCCACTACTTTGCCCCAGTGTGACCTGGGCTAGTGGTTTAATTCCTACAGACCTTATTTCCTAATCAGTAAAATGGGGGCCAGGCGCAGTGGCTCATGTCTGTAATCCCATCACTTTGGGAGGCCAAAGAGGGTGGTTCACCTGAGGTCAGGAGTTCAAGACCAATGTGGCTAACATGCCAAAACCCCATCTCTACCAAAAATACAGAAATTAGCCAGGCATGGTGGTGTGCACCTGTAATCCCAGTTACTTGAGAGGCTGAGGCAGGAGAATCACTTGAACCCGGGAGGCAGAGGTTGCCGTGAGCCATCACACCACTGCACTCCAGCCTGGGCGACAGAGCGAGACTTCATCTCAAAAATAAATATAAATAAATAAAATAAAATGGGGATAATGAGATTCATGCCACAAGATTGTGGTAATTCAATAATACAATGTAGACAAGAGAGTTTAATGTAATGCCCTGGCACAAAGTAATAGCTCAGTAAATGATAACATAAAGTCTGATTCATTCCTCAATATGCAGAGGCAATTTTTATGAAACTAAATGGTTTCCCAACTTTCCCTCACCAGGAACCACTGAAGCTGAGTTATCTTATTTTGAAGAGCCTCACTTCCCACATTCCCACTCCTTTACCCATTCTCAAATTCATAATTTCTGCTTAGTGTTGAAATGATGTGCCAAACCAGATTCTGTCAGCTAAGGTTTCCCTTTGCCTATTTTCCTTCAAATGATGGACCCCATCCAGAAAAAGGGTTTTGGAGGTTAGCTAGGAGCCTCTCCAACTAAAAACACAAATGTGGCTTTGAGGGCATCTTAAAAGACAGAAATATAAGAACAAAATGATTCTTTCTTTGTGGTCAAAATGGATCAGCTACATTTGTTAGGACAATTTTGTTTGTCTATGTTCTTTTTTAAAAAAAAACACTATACATTAGCCTAAAATCTCTCATTGTTCATTTTCTACAACTGAATCTTTGTCAATATGGCATTTGCTGTTTTCTTTTCAACGCCTCATTGCCAAGCAGATGGGAAAGGCAGTAATCCTATTTCTTACTGGTTAAAATATGAAGTTATACACATATGCCAGATTTTATCCTTATTATCACATAAAATTGCTTTTTCTTATTTCTCTCCCATGTAACTTGACATACACAAATGACTTAATCTCATATTTTGAATACTCACTAGCTGATGGGAGGAATAATTAAGAATGATCAAGTCCACTGATTTTTCCGGAGTTTAAATGGCATGTTGTTACAATGTGGAAACAGATGTATCTCCTCTCCTTTGTTTCCCAAGGATAAAAAAAAAAATCAGGTAGCAGCCCCAGTCCTGAAATTGGAGCTATTGAATGGGGTTTGTCATCTGTAATGTGCTGCCATGCTGGAGTCTTTCAGAGAATCCAACCTTCTCATGGTACAAAGAATCCTTCCCCCTGAGTGAAGGGTCTCAGCAAATATGGTGTCTCTCTCCAAATATGGCAGCTCTTCAGGAATCTACAATAGGGTCATGTTCCTTTTAGAAAGGTGGGAAATTCTAGGAGAGTAGTCAATGGAGTCATGCTTCAAAGGACAGACCCCTGAGAGGACTCATATGATTTCTGATGGATGGTAGCTGGGACTGCTGTTAACCGCAGCATGTCCTGCCTGGGAGATCACAGTGACTACTGAGTCAGCCTTCTGGTGCCTGCTGAGACCCACATGGAATCTTGGTAGTCACAGTAGGCTGGATATAATTCCTGGGCTCTCATAGGGCAACAGAAACCAACTTCAAACCCTTAAAAGAATTCAGGCTGTTTAACAGTGGGGATCTTCTAACAGAAGCGTGTGAATAAATGTCAGCCTCCCTCATGTAGAAATATAAACCATAGTACACATTTTGCCAAGCGAGTGTGTGAAGACAGGAATCTGTCCTATCTCAGCCTACTAAATTCAGCTCAATTCATCATAACTATTTATTGAATGCCTTCTTTTTGTTTAGCTCTTTGCTTTACTCTGTAGTAAATACAAAAAGGAGGAATGAAGTCAGAAAGGTAGGCTATACAAAGTCTGTTCTGTATATGCTCTTTATTTTTTTCTTCTTAAACATTTATCAGAGCAACCTTAAGGCTGTGCAGTTTAGATGAAAGGTCCAGTTTCATGTAGTGGAGAGTCAAAATATTGAGTTAAAGAAGGTATATATTTCTCTGTTTGTAATCTAAGAGTCCAGAAGTGGAGGGTCCAGGACTAGTGTGATGGCCCTGCTCCAGGGACCCACACACTATCTGTTCCATTGCTCAGCCTTCGTGAGATGTTGCTTTCAGCCACACCATCCAAGATGGCACTCCCTGCACCCACAGTCCCTTCCCTTGCAAGCATCACTTCTGCTCACAGCCTGTTTGCATGGCCAAATCTTTCTGAGAAATAGAGGTTTTGTTATGGGCAGCTGCACGTCCAGCTACATAGCAGAAATTAATTTACATGAAAGAAAAGAAAATGACCTAGATCTTGCAGAACATAGGTGATTATGATGTTCCCATTTTACAGTTAGGAAGCTGAGAATCATACAGCCTAAATAACCTTTCTAAGTTCTACAGACGTCACTACACTCCACTGCCTCTCTGTAATACTGTGCTATAGTTGCTTTAGGCTTTGGCTGAGCTATTCCCGCCAGTATGAAGCCAATATGTGCATTTCCACAGTAAGTTCTGTACCTCTTTCTTTCTCTTTCTTTCTTTCCTTCTTTCTTTCTTTCTTTCTTTCTTTTTCTTTCTTTTTCTTTCTTTCTTTCTTTCTTTTTCTTTCTTTCTTCCTTCCTTCCTTCCTTCCTTCCTTCCTTCCTTCCTTCCTTCCTTTCTTCCTTTCTTCCTTTCTTTTTCTTTCTCTTTCTTTCTCTCTCTTCTCTTCTTTCCCTTTCTTTCTTTTCCTTCCTTCCTTCCTTTCTTCTTCCCCCTTCCCTTCTTCCCTTCCCCTCCCCCTTCCCCTCCCTACCTCCCCTCCCCTCCCCTTCCTTCTTCTTCTTTCTTTCTTTCTTTTCTTTCTTTCTTTCTCTTTCTTTCTTTCTTCTTTCTTTCTCCCTTCCTTTCTTTTTCTTTCTTTCTTTCTCTCTTTCTTTCTCTCTCCCTTTCTATCTTTCTGTCCTTCTCAGGGTCTTGCTCTGGTGCCCAGGCTAAAGTGCAGTAATGCAATCATGGTTCATTGCAACCTCAACCTCCTGGGCTCAAAAGATCTTCACACCTCAGCCTCCTAAGTAGCTAGTACTACAAGTGTGTGCCGCCATGCCTGGCTAATTTTAAAATTTTTGTAGAGATGGTGTCTCCCTGTGTTTCCCAGGTTGGTCTCAAACTCCTGGGCTCAAGCGATCCTCCCGTCTCAACCTCCCAAAATGTTGAGATTACAGGTGTGAGCTACTGCTCCTGGCTCATACCCTTTACAGAAGCAGAAACAAGGCTGTGATGAAAACTATTTAAGGTAGAGAATTTTAAAAGCTCAAGAGCTCTCACTTACCAAAATAATAATAATTAGTAATAATAATAATAATATTCCAAGTAAGTGGAAAGTCCATGAACTATGGGGAGAAGTTCAGCAAACCAAGCAGAGAGGCTGCTAAGGTGGGTAAGGCTGCCTAGAAAAAGTCAAGGAATTGGCCCTCCATTGCTCTGCTTTCATACCGTCATCTCCACAGCGGTCACTGTCACAACTACTTACCTCTGCCGTTGTAACATGAAAGTAGCAATGGAATACATAAGCAAATGGGTATGGCTAGGTTGCAATAAAACTTTATTTATGATCATTACAATTTGATTTTCATATGATTTTCACATTACAAAATAGTCTTCTTTTAATTTTTTTCAACTATTTATAATGTAAAAATAACATTAAGCTTATAAGTCATTTAGAAGAAGATGGTGAGTACATCTGTACAATGGAATACAACTCAGCAATAAAAAGAAATAAACTTTTTTTTTTGTTTTGTTTTGTTTTTGAGACGGAGTCTCGCTCTGTCGCCCAGGCTGGAGCGCAGTGGCCGGATCTCAGCTCACTGCAAGCCCCGCCTCCCGGGTTCACGCCATTCTCCTGCCTCAGCCTCCCGCGTAGCTGGGAACTACAGGCGCCCGCCACCTTGCCCGGCTAGTTTTTTGTATTTTTTAGTAGAGACGGGGTTTCACCGTGTTAGCCAGGATGGTCTCCATCTCCTGACCTCGTGATCCGCCCGTCTCGGCCTTCCAAAGTGCTGAGATTACAGGCTTGAGCCACCGCGCCCGGCAGAAATAAACTCTTGATACGGGCGACAACTTGGACAGACCTCAAGGACATTGAGTCAAAACAGCCAGTCTCAAAGGTCATGTGCTGTTAGATTCCATTTACATAACATTCTCAAAATGATGAAATTATAGAGATGGAGAACAGATGAGTGGTTAGGGGTTAGGCATGACTGGATATAGTGCATGGCTGTGACTATGCAGAGGTAGCTTCCGGGAGATTTTGTGATAAGGGAATAGTTCTGCATCTTGATTGAGGTGGAGCCTGCATGAATCTACACATGTGATAAAATGGCATAGACACAAACATATACTGTACCCATATGAATTTCCTGGCTTTGGCATTGTACTATAATTATGTAAAATGTAGCCACCGGAGAAAATTGGGTGAAGGCTACATGGCACCTTTCTGTACTATCTTTGCAACTTCATGTGAGTCTATAACCATTTCATAATAAAAAGTTAAAAACAAAAAAATGAGAAACAGTGGGTTAGATTTGGTTCCTAAGCTATAGGTTTTCAAACATTGGCATAGGAAAATTACATTTGCAGTATACATAATAGGGAAAATTAATATGCAGAATAAAGAATATACAATTCAACAAGAAAATAACACTTTTTTTTTTTTTGAAGGAGTTTAACTCTAGTTGCTCAGGCTGGAGTGCAATGGTGTGATCTCGGCTCACCACAACCTCCGCCTCCCAGGTTCAAGCGATTCTCTTGCCTCAGCCTCCTGAGTAGCTGGGATGACCAGCGTGTGTCACCACACTCAGCTAACGTATTTTCAGTGGAGATGGGGTTTCTCCATGTTGGTCAGTCTGGTCTCGGGCTCCTGACCTCAGGTGATCCACCCACCTCGGACTCCCAAAGTTCTGGGATTACAGGCATGGGTCACCGTGCCCGGCCACAACCCATTTTTAAAAATGGATAAAGGATAAAGTAATTCACAGAGAAATACAGACAATAAAAATGTTTTTAAAATTGTTGTGCAGTACAGTAACAAAAAAATTAACTACAGCAAGCATTTTCCCACAGTAACAAAAACATACAAGATAAATATTATAAAGTATTGACAACATTGTGGAGAAATGTATAGTGACAGAAACACTGTTGATAAGAGACTATATTGGTGAATTAACTTTAAAAGATAATTTGGTGGTTTATATTAAAAATTTGAATAAATTCACCATTCCGTATCTCAGAATTTATTCTATGGATATACTTAAACAGGATCACAAAGATATAAATGGAATGATGTTCACTGCTGTTTAGTTGTTTTTTTAATTAAAAAAAAGGTTTATTGAGGTTTAATTTACATAGCATAACATTAGCTCATTTTAAATATACAAGTCAATGACTTTCAGTAAATTGTCATACAATCCTTACCAAAATCCAATTTTAGAACATTTCATCACCACCAAGTGATCCTTCACACCCATTTTCAGTCACTCCCTGTTCTCACCCCTAGCCCTAGGCAACCACTAATTTACTTTTTGTCTTGATAGATTTCTGGTTTCCGGAAATTTTATATAAGTAATACATTTTAGTTTTAATTGGGGTATGGCCAATACTCAACATCATAAATCATCTTTCGCTAATACATAGTACCAGCTATGGATATGATTTAAAATCATGCTCAAATTTAGCTTTAAAATCAAGAATACAGCTTCAATAAGGAGGAGATTAGGGACTATTAAGTGGCATGTGATAGAAATTGATATTAATACATTTACATGTACACTGACTTTTTCAGAATTTGATAAGCAAAATCAGTTGAACTTTGCCACAGAGTAATTCCATGCAGCTGTTATGCTTTTCCTTATCCATAGGGGGATACAAAACTGATCTGTGCATTTTCAAGGCAGGAGGCATTGGTACTTTGACAGAGTTCTATTCTGGCGACAGTATGCCTATTATGCCAAATGTCTAATGTATACCTAATGATTGTATTATACACAGAAAGCTGTTATGCACTGATTACCAACTGCTGTTTATAATCTTTTGAATACATTTTTCTCATGCTGAAGAAAATGATGGAAAAAGTCACAAGAGGGAGAAAATGGAAAAGAAAGTGATCCACAAACAATGGGGCTTCATATAGCTCTATGTGGCTGTATCAAGCCTCATGTGCCTGAGAATCACTGACACGTTTTAGGAGCATAATGAATTTCTAGGTTTAAAAGCAATAAAGCAAATAGTAGCCTCCGATTTAATATGTACATAGGTGCCAGGGGTGTGGTAACACTTGATACTATGAGTCCAGTGCTCCTTGGGTCTGATGGCAACTGCTGGGCTGACTACACCCAACCATAAATCATCAATCATCCTAATCAATGAGAGATCAGTTTTCCCATGGGGAAACTGCTGGTTTAAATGTTCAGGGCTGCTTTTTATGTTTGTTATCCAATTATGTTTTCAAATATTTTAGAAATTCAGTAGAAAATAAAGGGATTTGGTTCATTTGAGAATGGTAGGCACCAGGAAATTGAGCCACCCTGATAGGAAATCAAGAAGGCATAGGGTATTCCCAAATGGGACTAGATCTCAAAAGCTCTACTTTCTTTCTATGTAGCATTAGAAGACTACCATTTTGGAAGAAAAGTGAGAAGGCAGTAAGAATAGATGGGTCGGTTCCTCAAAAACTTGAACACAGAATTACTACATGATCCTGCAATACCATTCCTAGATGTATATATAAATATGCCCAGAAGAATTGAGAGCAGGGACTCAGACACTTGTACACCAATGTTCCTAGCAGCATTATTCAAAAAACCAAAAGGTAGAAATAATCCTAGTGTTCATCACCAGGTGAATTGATAACCAAAATGTAGTATAGCCATACCATGAGATATTATTCATTCTTTTTGTTTTCTTAAAGAGCCAGGATCTCAGTATGTTGCCCAAGCTGGTCTCAAACTTCTGGGCCCAAACAATCCTCTTGCCTCAGCCTCCCAAAGTGCTGGGGAAATATTATTCATCCTTTAAAACGAAGGAAATTCTGATACATCTACATCATGAATGAACCTTGAAAATATTATGCTGAGTGAAATAAGCTAGACTTAAAAGGAAAAATATTATATGATTTCACTTACATAAGGACCTAGAATAGGCAAATTCAAAGAAGCAAACAATAGAATGGCAGTTAGCAGAGGCTGGAGAGTGGGAGGAATAGGTCGTTATTGTTTAATGGATACAGAGTTTCGGTTTGGGCTGATTAAAAAATTCTGGAAATGGATAGTGGTGATAGCTACATAATACTGTGATGTATTTTTTTTCTTTAAGAATACGGAACATTTCATGAATTTGCATGTCATCCTTGCACAGGGGCCATGCTAATCTTCTCTGTATCATTCCAATTTTAGTATATGTGCAGTCAAAGCGAACACATGAATGTATTTAATGTCACTGAAATGGCTAAAATGGAAACTTTTGTTATGTATATTTTACCACATTTTTTTAAAGGGACAATACAAGCATAATTGGGCTATAGGAAGATATAACAACAAATGTTAGAATTAAATCTTTTGACAGCTGATAGTCCTGTTTTAACCTTCTCTGGGGTCTTAAGAAATTAGAAAACCAATTCTGGCCATTTATTTTCCTAGTGGGAGGAAGAAACGAGCTGCTTTAACATTTTTTTTTCTTTTTTTTTTTTTTTCTAGAGAGGATCTCCCTCTGTTGCCCAGGCCGGGGGGCAGTGGTTCGATCTCGGCTCACTGCAACCTCTGCCTTCCGGACTCAAGTAATCCTCCCACCTCAGCCCCCTAAGTAGCTGGGACCACAGGTGCACGCCACCACACCCAGGTAATTTTTCTATTTTTAGTAGAGACAGCGTTTCACCATGTTGCCCAGGCTGGTCTCAAACTCCTGAGCTCAAGTGATCCATCCACCTGCCTCGACCTCCCAAAGTGCTGGGATTACAGGCATGAGCTACCATGCCCAGCTGCTTTAACATTCTAGATGGCTATTAATTTTTTCCTTTATTGCTTCAATAAATAATTATTAAAGGCTTGCTACGTGCCAGGCACTGTTCCAGTTGTTAGTAAACAGAGAGAAAATGCTCTTCCTGAGCTTAGTGGAAGAGATATAGTAAACAAAGAAATATTTATTTATTTATGTATTCACTTATATTTTATTTTCAATAGAGATGGGGTCTTTATGTAGCCCAGGCTGGTCTCAAACTCTTGGGTTCAAAGGATCCTCCCAAAGTGCTGGTATTACTGCCAAATGTGGTGTGAGCCACCACACTTGGCCATAAACAAGGAAAGCTTTAAATGAGCAAGATAATTTCTGATAGTGAAATGTCCCATGAAAAAAGTAAAATAGAGTGACAGGGAGTGGGAGTGAAAGAGAGAAACATGCCACTTTTGAGAAGAAAATCAGGAAATATCAAGACCAGAGTGATCTGAAAGCAGCAGCAGGTCCCAGACCTAAAGGCATGCATTTCTGCGAGAGGACACACTCATGAAAAGGCCTGATGGTGGGAAATAGATAGGCATTTTCAGGAAACAGAAAGAATGTTCTTGTGATGAATCACAGGGAGAAAAGAGAGACAGCCAGGAGATGAGAACGGAGAATTAGGGCACTATATGCTATATTGAGGAGCACCCAAAGGGAACCCATTGGAGGACTTTAAGCAGTGTAGTGACATGATCCAATTGATGTTTTGAAAGGCAACCCTGGCAGCTGCATGGAGAATGGAATAAGACTGAGTTAAGAATGGAAGCATGGAAAACAGTTGGCGTGGAGGTCAGGTTTGAGTCTTAGGCAGCGGTCCGCAACCCTTTTGGCACCAGTGACTGGTTTCATGGAAGAAAATCTTTCCATGGACTGGGGCCAGGGGTGGGCGGGCCGGGATAAATGGTTTTGGGATAAAACTATTCTGCCTCAGATCATCAGGCATTAGATTCTCATAAGGAGCACTCAACCTAGATCCCTCACATGTGCAGTTCACAGTAGGGTTTCTGCTCCTGTGAGAATTTAATGCCACTGCTGATCTGACAGGAAGCAGAGCTCAGGCGGTAATGCTCACTGGCTGCTCACCTTCTGCTGTGTGGCCTGGTTTCCAACAGGCCACGGACCAGTAACAATCCAAGGCCCAGGAGTTAAGGACCCCTAGTCTAATGCAATAGTGCAGGTGAAAGACAATAGTAGTTCGGAACAGGGAGGTGGTGATGTTAATGGGAGGAAGTAGAAGAATTAATGGCAACTGAGAATAAAATGTGTCAGGGATATTTCAAAGTACTTTAAAATATCGCTTTATTTATAATCTGAATTGTGACTGATACCCTACAGCTTTTCCATAATGTATCAGGTGGTTAATATTTGAAAGTAAGCATACACTTTCATAGGAAGAAAATAAATAATTGGGTATAATAAATCTCCAAGGCTATGAGATCTCTTTGCTATACACTATTAATTAATTAATTAATTAATTTACATTTTTTGAGACAAAGTCTCACTCTGTTGCCCAGGCTGGAGTGCAGTGGTGTGATCTTGGCTCACTGCAACCTCCACCTCCCAGGTTCAAGCGATTTTCCTGCCTCAGCCTCCTGAGTAGCTTGGATTACAGGCATCCACCACCACAGCTGGCTAATTTTTGTATTTTTAGTAGAGATGGGTTTCACCATGTTGGTCAGTCTGGTCTTGAACTCCTGACCTCAGGTGATCCACTCTTCTTGGCATCCCAAAGTGCTGGGGTTACAGGCGTGAACCACTGCACCTGCCCACTTTATTTTTATATAACATGTTCACATAACAATTTCCTATACACTTTTTAACAGTTCAACCCTAACCAGTGACAATTATATAAATGGCATACATAACTTCTTAAGGAAATATTTGACGAATAAGAGAATATGCCTAAAGAATTAAATTCTTCTTCAAAGACTTCACCGTTATATTATTCATTCAAATGTGACAGAAGGCAATTCAGTTCCACATGTATTGTGCGTCCAGTTCTATATTAGGTGCTGAAAATGAAAAATTAGATAAGCAAGAGAGTTTGCTTACAAGGTCTACAGTCTTTGTGGATCATATTTTGTAATGATAATGATGATGATGATGATTCAAGGAAGCTTTTGTAGGGCAGATTCCCATTTTTTAAATCTACTACAAGTAAGTTCCTTAATGTTTAGTTTAAACGCTCTATTCTCAGAACAGTTGTAAGACAATGCATTCATTCACAAATAAGTTTAGGAAATGTGAATTTTAAAAATGTTAGAAGGATTTAACTCTATTGCAAAAATCTCAGTCTATAACATATTAATGCACAAAAGGAATGTGATATGTATACTTATTTTACATTGAAACACTTTCTCAAGGCACTCCTTTTAACATTCACTCAAACAATGTCCTATAGGACTCAGTTTAGGAAATGTTACTTTACACAGTCTCTTTACCTTACCCTCTGCACCATTCCCTTTCCCCTTTGGGACACAATCCATTCCCCTTTACTCCTTGACTCTTGTGTTAGGGTCTTTCTATTCTTAAGGCTATAGGAGATTCATTCTCTTTCATGAGTTAGTTTTCTGCGAAAGCTTTGCTTCCTAGTAACTAGTTTCTCACTTTTACAAGTTAAATATGACCTACTTGCTGGATTGGTCAATTTTCATTATATTATTGGGCTTCAATAGACTCTCTTCTCAAAACATATGCTGGATCTATCTCTGTAGGGTTACCATGACCAAGGAAATTCCCATATTTTTCTCCACACTGATTCAAGAGGACCATAACCTTTCAGATCAGGAAAAATGTTCTAAGGCACCACTCTCGAAACTTGTCTGTGCTTCCAAGTCTTCTGAAGAATTCTGCAATAACACAACTTTCCTGGCCCTATCCCAGGCCTAACATAATCAGAAAAATATTCCAAAGTGATTCAAATGCAACTAGATCCCAGTCACTCAAATTCAGTTTTATTTCTCCTGCCTTAAATTTAGGAGTAGAGCTAAGTTTATAATAAAGTAACTAATATTTGTTTATTGTTTTATAGATTTAAAAATGTTTTCTTAAAGATGTAGGCAAGGCAGTTATTATAATTTCCATTTAATAAATGAAATCTAGCTAGGTGTGGTGGCTCATGCCTGTAATCCCAGCACTTTGGGAGGCCAAGGCAGGCGGATCACGAGGTCAGGAGATCGAGACCATCCTGGCTAACCCAGTGAAACCTCATCTCTACTAAAAATACAAAAAATTAGCCAGGCGTAGTGGTAGGCACCTGTAGTCCCAGCCAGTCGGGAGGCTGAGGCAGGGGAATCACTTGAACCCGGGAGGCAGAAGTTGCAGTGAGTAGAGATTGCCCACTGCATTCTCGCCTGGAAACGGAGCAAGACTCCATCTCAATAAATAAATAGATAGATAGATAGATAAATAAATAAATAAATAAATAAATATGAAATCTATAAAATGTCTAAGAGCTCCTGACCAATAGCAATCAAGGCCAAGGTTCCTGACTTTAGTCTTCACAGTCTACCTGTGCCTAATGACAAGCAGTAACGATAAGGAATGAAAAATGCTGTGATGAGGCAATAGAAGGAGCACAGAGGTATGATGACAGCACATGGCAAGGGCAGCCAACAGAGTGTGGGGATGCCCAGACAAGGCTTCAGACTCAAAGACTGAGTAGACATTAGACATCAGAGAGGAAGATGTTCTCTAGGTTGGAATGATAAACATTTGAGAAAAACCAAGGCAAGATATTGACAAAAAGTTTGTTTAAGGAACAGAAAGAGTTCAGAATGTTTAAAGCAGAGGCTCCAGGGAGGAAAGTGGCAAAGATGAGGATGAAGTAGTAGACAGGAGTCAGGAAGCAACGTTAAGGTCTTGGAAATATATCTAAGGACAATGGAGAATTATTGAAAGATTCTGAGCAGAAGAGTGGCCTGGTGAGGTTTGGTTTTAAGGGTTCACTTTGGGTGAAGGATGGAGAGCGGTGTGCAGGAAAGTAAGGCTGGAGGTGAGGAGAACAGTTTAGAGACTCTGTGTCAGAATTTCTTAGGCGAGGTGATCATGCTTGCACTAGCACAGTGGTGGAGGTGGAGAGAAGAGATAGATGGTGGAGTCTACGCTCCTGGGGCAATGAGGTGGCTAGTGGCACCATTCATTGAGAAAGAGATCAGTATGTGAGGAGCTGGTTGGGATGATGTCTAATTTGGACACATTGAAGTGTAAATGTCCATAAAGCAAATACTTAAATACTATGGGTCTGAAGTCCAAGAAGACAGATAAGGAAAGCGACAAAGACTTGAGAGTCAGACATGTATGCCATGAGGGTAGGTGAGATGAGAATATGAGGAAACTGGGACCTAAGAGTGAAAATGTCATGGAGATAGTATTATTGGAGCTCAGATCATAACCCAGGTCTTCTGACTGCTATTATGGTGGTCTTGCCAGAGAACCTAAAGAGAGAATCCCAGCATAATAGCTGAGAGCTCCAACTCAGAGAGCAGAAAGAGAGCAGTCTGAATGCCAACTTGGCCACATACAAGCTAAGTGATATTGGGAAAGTGACCTATTCTCTTTATGCCTTACTTTCTTAAGCTATAATGAGGAGGTAATAACAATACCAGCCTCAAGGATGTTGTAGAGATTAAATGAGAAAGCATATCTAGGCCGGGCATGGTGGTTTACAGCTGTAATTCCAGCACTTTGGAAGACCAAGGCTGGCAGATAACTTGAGGTCAGGAGTTCGAGACCAGCCTGGCCAACATGGTGAAACCCCGTCTCTAGTAAAAATAAAAAAATTATTATTTTATTTTTTTATTTATTGGGCGTGGTGGTGTGCACCTGTAATCCCAGCTACTCAGGAGGCTAAGGCACGAAATTTGCTTGAACCTGGGAGGCAGAGTTTGCAGTGAGGTGGGATTGCGCCACTGCACTCTAGCCTGGGTGACAGAGTGAAACTGTGTCTCAAAAAACAAGAAAATTTTTTTAAAAAGAAAGCACATTTAAAGCATCCAACTTAGTGTCTGACATATAGTAGGGAATCAATAAATGGTAGTTCTTATTATGATAGTCAATAAACAAAAAGTTTCTTTGAAGATCACTACATATAGATCATGGTGAAGAATATTGATTTTAATATTTTAATTTAAATTTAGTTAACTTGTCACTTCTAATTTTTACTTAAAAGGTTAATATTAATTTACACAAATTATCACTTTTCCTTTAAGCAGTAGTTGTACTATTGGGGATTGTTTGACCAAACATCAAAGTTGATGTGGCCAGAGAGGACAATTTGTGTTCTATTTTAAAGTAATTCTGCCTGAAGCTGGGAAAGACATGAGAATCACCAACAAAGTCACCCTTATTCACATTAGGGGCTATTGGTATTATATATAAAAATTGTATGTATGGTGTGCAGGAAAGTAAGACTGGAGGTGAGGAGAACAGTTCAGGGACTCTGTGTCAGAATTTCTTAGGAGAGGTGATCATGCTTGCACTAGCACAGCATTATAAAAAAGGTCAATTTCTCTATAAAGAGTTAAATACCATCTTTGGAAGGAAAATTGCCTACAAGCATGGGCAGTACTGTTTAATCTCTCTTGGGGAAGAAAGGCCCGATATAGAAAGAACATAATAAATATGCTAAGTTTATACAATATGTGCTCAGTGATAAATATTCTAAGCATGTACTTTAATAATTCTCTCATCAGAGCAGCCTTGTTACCCCCACCATCAGCAGATACTGATAATTAATCAACTGAAATGAATAAACAAATCTGTTATACATGAATGATGATTATGTCTCTTTCAGTTGTGAAGGCTTTTCATAACTTATTCATGCCAATGTTATGAAGACTTTTCCCTTAGGGAACAAAATTTCCCTTTGGGTGAGACCTCTTTTTATATTGCTTTTGGCAATCAGTGGTATTTCAGCCATATGTAGTGGCTGTAGATTATGGTAGGGAACATATGGGGGTTCTGGGCTATTCTTTCATTTCATTCCCAAGAGGGAGAGAGTAGGCCCTTTACTCTGTCTCGTGTACACTTAGAATCTTCCTAAAAGAGCAGGGATGGTTTTCCCTGATCTGTGCTTATGGAAATGGATATGACAGCAATCCTTTCCAGATAAAAACAGACAGCTCTACTGATAAACTGCTGTATAGGCTGCTTTGCAGACTATATATGTAGACATTTACCTCTGTGGCTAAGGAATAGGAAAAGACGGTAGATATGCCAGGCAAGAACAGGCCTCATGCTAGTCATGAAAAGAGCAACTGCCAAATAGACAAAACATGTGATATACTCTAATTAGTTCCTAATACAGCATTTATTCTTATATTAAAGATAATTCTCCACAGATTTCTTGCTTTTTTTTTTTTTTTTTTTTGCATCCATCAGAAGCTCGGATGGTCTTTACTCCACATTATCTTATCAGGATGTTTACATAACAAATAGCCTTGGACACTCCTGAATAGGACAGCATTCTTAATGTCCACTATAAAAATTCAGGTTCCCTCCTGTATTTTGACCTCCTGCATGTACAGGTATCCCCTGTTCCTCTTTCTGTCATCCTGTGGGAATTGGGGCTTGAAGAACCCCAGGTGATATTCTGGCTGTTGATATTGCTGTGAGTAATAAACTGTCCTTTGTCTCTGACCCAGGCATCTCATGTTTCATGTCCCTGTGAGCATCTATGAAACTTGTGAATTTTCAGGTAGGTAGGTAGGGTAAAATCTCAGACCTCTTACAGTTCTTAACACTAGATTTCAGTTTGTCTAATATTGTTATGAGTTATTTTAACATTTAATGTTCTTTAGCTTAAAAATTTGCCCTTGTGGTTCATTCCTTCTAAAATGAAATTTAAGATAGAGAATAGACCTGTAGTCAGTACAAAGGGAATATGTTTCTGAAAGTGATATTAAGAGCTAAGTAGTCATAACATGTTCTAAATTATCTACAGTATGGGAAATTAGAAAATTCTTGCCTATACTTAAATGGCAAAAATATAAAGAATGAAAAAATGGAATAATATTTTCCTAAAGAGTCAACATAAAATTTCATAGTAGAAAGATAGCTTAAAAATCAATTGCTTAAACTGTCTGCCTCCATTAAAAAAATAAGCCATCTGAGAACTAACTCACATTGAGTTCCTTTGCACTCTCCATAATGGCTTTTATAAATTTCTTCCACTTTCCTTAAAAACTCAGAACACATTTGGTGTACAAAGGTATTCATCACATTTTACTTATGATAGATCAAAAATGATAAATGACTTAATCACCCATTTATTAGAGAATGGTTGAAGTGTTAGAAAATTCTTATGATATAATATTAGCTAACCATTAATAATTATCTTGTTCAAGAATAATGATATAATAAAATACTTATGATATATTGTTAACCGAAACTGTAAGATCTAAGAATTGGATGTTTCAGTAATAGAACACATCACTATAATACATATTCATGTCAATAAAGAAAATAACTAGAAAATTACTTTAAAATATTAAATTAGATATAACTGAGTTAGGTGAGTTCAGATAACTTTTATTTTCTTCTTTGCTGTCTTCTTTCTGTGTTGCCAAAATTCTTTTAATCAGAAATTTTAAAATTATCCCTTTTGCAATAAAACCAAAATTCTATACTTAAATAAGTAACTGACACTGAAGTGAACAGGCTGAATCTTTGTTTAATCCACCTTGGGGCTCATTTCAGCCTTTTTCTTTGCCATTTGTAACTCTCTTCTCCACCAGTGAGAAACTACAGTGTGCAATGTAGTTTTGAAGGGTGGGGTGGAGTTATAGAATCTGATCTGCTCCCTCAGCCTCCTACTCCATCCTGCCCCTCCGACCCAATTCATTATACCTGAGCCTCATGTGAAGTCACATAACCTGAAAATCCCTACAACTTTTACCTCTGGTAAATCCAGTTAGTGCCCTGGCATTATGGAATGTTTCTTAGTCTGCTGCCTAATGGTGCAATTGAATGCAAACTAGAGATAAATTAGGCAAAGTGCTTTCTTTACTCACTCCCATCTCCATCAAGCTCCTCCTTTGCTATATAAGCTCCTCCACCCTCCCTCTCTCTACACACACACACACACACCACACACACACACACACACACACCAGCTCTAGATCAGCACCATCCAACAGCAAAATATTGTAAGCCGATAAGTAATTTAAGATTTTTCTAGTAGCCACATTAAAAATGTTAAAAGAAGGTGATGCAATTAAGTTTAAGATATATTTTATTTAACCTAACATGTCTAAAATATTGTTGTTTCACAATGCAGTCAATATAAATGTATTTAATGAGTTATTTTACATTCTCTTTTTTATGTTAATCTTTAAAATCCAGTATTTATTTTATGTTTTCAGCACACCTCAAATCACAGTGGCCACATTTCAAATGCTCAGTGACCACATGTAGAGAGTAATTACAGTATTGGACAGAACAGTCTGGAGAAATATTTTCTCTTCATTAGTTCTGTTCCATGTCCCCATAGCCTTGGACTTCTAAAAATGTGAAAGCCTAGTGGTGGCTTTTTGGGTTGGCTCCACCAGGAGAGCTATTTACCTTTAACCAAGAGCTTTGGGGAAAACTGCCTGTCACAGATTGTGGCACCCAGAATGAGGGACATTGGTAACTTTTGTTGTTCTACCACATGCAGCAGGCAGTCACATACCTATTTGGCTTATGAGTCCAACCAGGGTAAACGGGTCTGAGCAGAGGTCTGTCCCTTTATGAAAAGACACTTTGCAACTTCAGGGCAGGGCCATCGCTGCCCTTAATACATACCACCTTGCCCCCAAAGTGAATGACTTCTTATTGCACCTCATGCCTGAAGTTGGCTGGCTATCTAAGTGAATCAGGAGAAGAAAATAGAATGTTAGTTATTTATCTGAGCCTCTTCAAAATCAACTGCAGTCATTTCATTGGTGAAGAAACTGAACTTTGGAGAGGAGAAATGATTTGCCCAGAGTTAGACCGCTGCCAGAACTGGACTAGAACTAGAATCAGGTCAGTCCATTCCATCAAGTCTCAAGTCATTTCTGACAATGTTGACAGAGCTAATGATTCAGGTAATTTACCAATAGAAAGTCACAGGACCTACTCCAGAAGTACAGGCCACTCACCTTCCCCAGCTAGCCCCAATCAGGCTTTCCAATGTCATCTCCTGACAGCAAAGCTAAGTAAACAACCAACCAAAAGTAATTACTTACTGTGATAAGTGCTAAAAAGGTCAGAAATGGGACGCAGAGATAATGACAAGGAGGTTCTTGCTTTAGAAAGAGCAGTCAGAGAGGGCATCACTGAGGACCTGAAGGATGAGAAAGATGATGTAGAGAGGGGCTGGTGGGGCTCCAGGCTGAGGGGCTGGCAAGTGCAGAACCCCAGGTCCAGGAAGGGATTGGCCTGCAGAGAAAGTGAAGGAACAGAAGTAAGGGACAGGAGGGCCTGAGAGGCAGCTGGGGCCACATTATGCGGAGTCTTGCAGAAGGGAGCTGGACATTCAGCTAGAATTTTCTTCTCTCTCTCTCTCTCTCTCTCTCTCTCTCTCTCTCTCTCTCTCTCTCTCTCAGATGGAGTCTCGCTCTGCCGCGCACGCTGGAGTGCAGTGGCGCAATCTTGGCTCACTGCAACTCCGCCTCCTGGGTTCAAGCGATTCTCCTGCCTCAGCCTCCTGATTAACTGGGACTACAGGCCTGCACCACCATGCCTGGCTAATTTTTATATTTTTAGTTGAGACGGGCTTTTACCATGTTGGCCAGGCTGGTCTCAAACTCCTGACCTCAGGTGATTTGCCCACCTCAGCCTCCCAAAGTTCTGAGATTACAGGAGTGAGCCACCACACCTGGCCAGTCTCTTATGTTTAATTTTTAATAAAAAATATGAAACACTTCATGGATTGCCTATCATCCTTGGGCAGGGGCCATGCTAATCTTCTCAGTATTATTCCAATTTTAGTGTATGTGCTGCCAAAGCTAGCACCCTCTGTCTCTTTTGATATAATGGGGAGCTTCATTTCAATCTTAAAATTTGCTGTTTCAAGGTCTTCTTTGTTGCATTGCAACCTAAAAAGAATTAGCTCTGCCACCTGCGAGAGTCATTGGAGACTGAATGTGCTGCCTCCATTTCTAGCAGTGGGTCCTTAATGGACTCAGGCAGTAGCAGCAGGAAATAAACGAATGTGCTGCAAAGGCTGGTGACCCTGAGGCTGGAGTTGTGATTGCATCCAACTGACAAACAAGTTCAGACATGAATAGTCTGGCCCAGTATCTTCAAATTGGAAAGCTACAGCTAACACTAATAGGCTGTTCTTAAATACTCAAGTGCTCTCATGTTCTCCACTTTATCCAAGTTTAAATTTCCAGCTTCCAAAGTAGATTTTTCCACTTCTAAAATGGATCTATCTCCCTCCCGTTCTCTGCTCTCCTCCACTTTCTGTTTTAGAAAGATCCTGGGAAAGCAAGCCTAGGTGTAAATGGTGTTCATCTGTGTAGCAGAATACTAGAAGGTTAGCTGGAAGGCATCTTAAGAAACAGCAGTTCTGACCTTCTCATTCTAGAATTAGTGGTATTTATAATAGATTTCTATGTATCAAATGATTTATGTACATTTAATATCAAGCAACTTTGCAAAATGAATTTTTTGTTATCTCTATTTAACAAATCAGAAGACTGAGGCTCAGAGAAGTTAATAACTGACCAAAGGTTGCAAAGCTATTTATGCAACCTTTACTCATGCACTTTTACTTATGCAGATTTATTCAAATAAAAATTTGTCTGATTTCTAATTCACCATGCTAGCTTAGGTTATTTAGACAGACAGACAGAGATTGATGGGGAAATAATAAGAGTCTGTCTCTCTCTTTCTCTCTCTCTCGCTTTCTCTCTCTTTTAACATCATGATTAGTTGTAAAGGAGAATACAAAAGAGAGAAATAATATTTGAATACAATTTTTTAAATAAAAACACAGGTCTCCTTCCTTAAACCAGTTTTGGTAAGATTATTTTACTTAACACTTAATTTCTTAAAATATTGTAGGACTTGTGATAAAATTTCAGGAATTCTTACAAAAGGAACTGCTATACTTAAAAGAAATGTCCCTTGCTGTGAGATGGCCAGGGTCCAGGAGCTCACTGTGTATATCTCTGACTGCTGCTCCTTCTTGCTGGTCACATGCTGGGCTGCTGAAGCACCTGCCAGTTCTGATATATGCCTCTGAGTACACTGAGAAACCCGGGTGGCCTAAGCTTGATTTGTCACTGCCTTGAGTGATATTGCTGGGCCTAGGGACCTTAGCCAGATTCGTAAACACAGACTTGGGCTTGGTGCAAGACCAAGGGGGATTCTTGTTCTGGGCCAAAGAAACTGGGTTTGACCTTTTTAAAGACTTTTGATGTAATTTCCCTAAGGAGTCAGTTTTATTTTACTGGGCTCATATAGAACTGTGGTTAAACCAAATATTCTACTCAAAGAACTAATACTTCTCTAAGGTTTGCTACAGACATTGGCAACATTTTCAGATCAAGGTGTGTAAGGCAAAATAATGGCTTCCTAAACATGTCCATGTTCCGATCCCTGGAACCTATGGATATACTACATGGCAAAAGAGAATTCAGATAGCAGATAGATTTAAAGTTGCTAACTGTTAATGGGTTGAACTGTGTCCTCCTAAAATTCCTATGTTGAAGTTCTAACCCCTCAGTACTTTGAAAAGTAACTGTATTTGGAGATAGAGTTTCACAGCGGTAATTAAGTTAAAATGAGGTCATTAAGATGGGTCCTAATCCATTATGACTGGTGTCCTCATATGCAAAGACTAGGACCCAGATATGCACAGAGAGAAGACACAGGGAGAAGATGGCCATCTGCAAGCCCAGAAGAGAGGCCTCAGAGAAAGCAAACCTGCTGACACTTGACCTCAGACTCTAGCCTCCAGAAATGTGAGACAGTGAATTTTGGTTGTTTAAGCCATCTGGTCTCTGGTATTTTATCTTGGCAGCTCTAGCAAACTAATACACAAATCAACTGACCCCAACATTGCGAGGCTATCCTGGATTATCAGGGTGAGCCCAATGCAATCATGTGGATCCTTAGATGTGGAAGATGGAGGCAGAAAATGAGATCAGAGTGATGTGATATGAGAACTAGACTCTCTGCTGCTGGCTTGGAAGATGGAGAAAGTGAGTGAAGAACCAAGGAATGTAGATAGACTCTGGAAACTGAAAAGGGGAGGGAAAGGGATTCTTTCCTTGAGCCTCCAGAAAGCAACACAGCCCTGCTCTGCTCTCAGGAACTAGCTGTTTAAGCCTTTGCTCTCAGAGCATTTTATCTCAAAGCTTTGGGGATTTGTTTTTAGTTATACTTTCCCAAGGTGTCTTATGTTTCCTCATCCTGACTCACTTCCTACCTCCCCTTCCTTCCCTCTTAACTCTAAAATATTGGCACAGCTCTCTCCTTTGGATCCACTAAGAAGTTAGGTCATATTCATTTCTGATCTACCTTTACTCCATCCTTGTCATGTGTGATCTGACACTTGGCAGGACTCCAGACCCAAATGAATGCAACAGACAGCCTCTCTGTGTCCTTCAGTTGCAGAGTCTCAGTTGTAAGGTCAGAATTTGGAACTTCTTATTCACATGGTGCTCCTTTTGCTCTGTCACACCATGCCCTTTACCAGCCCTGACATTATCTTTGCAAACTGCAATCCACACAAGGAATCATTATTGCAATCCGTAGTTAGTTGTCTAAAATTTCCGGTCAATGACGTGCTTGGCAAGCATTGTTGCTGGATATCCTTTCTAGCAATCTAATCTGGGGAGCACACTGGTAGCAGTAATGGTGCCTTTGTTTTCTTGTTTGTTTTAAATGAAGTTGAAGAGAATAAGATAGCTTAAGAGTATGGTCAAAGGGCATCTACAAGGCACAGGTACTCTGGAAAAGGTGAAAGCTCAGAGCAGGCCACATTAGTCACTCTTCTGAACTCCCGTGGCTTGGGCTCATGCTCAAGCTGTGTGCCTTGTTTGAATATAGCATTCCTCATGATTTGAGTTGGCTGCTTTCCCAGCTGACAAGGTTGGCATATGGTGCTGTAAAACACAGGTGGCTTTGGGACCTGTACTGGTTTCCCAGGGCAGTTTTAACAGAGTACCACAAACTGGGTGCCCTCACACAACAGAAATTTATTCTCTAACAGTTTTGGAGGATAGAAGTCACAAGCTGAGTTGTCAGCAGCGCCACGATCCCTCTGAGACTCTGGGTAGCATCCTTTCTTGCCTCCTGCTAACTTCTGGGGGTGGTTGTTGATTCCTGGCATTCCTTGGCTTGCAGCTGCATCCCCCTAATCTCTGCCTTTGTTAACACATGGGACTCTCCCAGAGTATCTCCGTGTATTCTTACAAAAACAGCAGTTTATATTGGATTAAGGACCTACCCTATTCTAGTATGAAATCAACTAATTACAACTTTAATATCCAAATAAGGTCACAATTGGAGCCTGGTATGGTTTGGCTATGTCCCCACCCAAATCTCATTTTGAATTGTAATTTCCATAATCCCCACATGTTGTGGGAGGGACCCGGTGGGAGGTAACCGAATCATGGGGTGGTTACCCCATGCTGCTGTTCTCATGATAATGAGAGATAATAAGTGAGTTCTCATGAGATCTGATGGTTTCATAAGGGGCTTTTCCCCTTTGCTCAGCCCTTCTCCTTCCTGCCGCCACATGAAGGACATGTTTGCTTTCCCTTCTGCCATGATTGTAAGTTTCCTAAGGCCTCTCCAGCCATGCTGAACTGTGAGTCAATTAAACCTCTTTCCTTTATAAATTACCCAGTCTTGGGTATGTCTTTATTAGTAGCATGAGAACAAACTAATACATAGGTACTGGGGGGTTAAGACTTTTGGATGACACAGTTTAATCTGTAACAGGGCCTTTTCAGTCAAAATTATGTGCCAGTTACTGTTAATGGTAGGAAAGAGGGTAATCTGGGAATAGTGAAGAGGGACAAATATCAGGAGGGCATGTAAGCCTGTAATGGTAAGAAAAAATGGGAGATGCCTAGCCAGTTCATACTTTATCTTCTTAGATGATGTTTCACATCATGCTATTATTTACAGGTGAAATGGAACCCAGGGAGCCTCTTTGACTTCTTTATTTCTAGGTTCATGATAGTTTAACATTTTTAAAATTTCATATTTTGAGGAATTCTAGAATGAAGAGGGGAGCTTAATCAACTAAATATGACTGCAAATGCAAACTGAAATACACTTTTACAATATGTATCCATAGTGTGGTAGGTTTGGTAGACTGAATGATAGCCCCCCAAATATGTCCATGTCCTGATCCTAATCCCTAGAGATTTTGAATGGTACTTTATATGGCACAGATTTGGCAGATGTTATTAAATTAAGGATCTGGAGGTGAAGAGAGTACTTTGGATTATCTAGGTGGGCTCTAAATGCAATCACACATGTCCTTATAAAGAGGAGGTAGAGGGAAGTTACAGACAGACAGAAGAGGCCATGTGATAAAAGCAGAGTCAGAGATACGATGCTATGCCCACTGGCTCTGAAGGTGAAGAAGGGTGCCATGAGCCCTTAGACAAGACAAAGAAACATTCTCCTTTAAAGCCTCTGAGAGAGAACAGTCCTGCTGACACCTTGATTTTAGCCCCACAAGACTCACTTCGGACATCTGGCCTTCATAATAGTAAGAAAACAAATTTCGATTGTTTTAAGCTACCAAGTGCGCGGTAATTTGTTATGGCAGTCACATGAAACTAACAGAGTACAATTCATTGTTTTAAATGCAAAAATACGGTCAGGTGGGTGGTTCATGTCTATAATTTCGGCACTTTGGGAGGCCAAGGTGGGTGGATCGCTTGAATCTAGTAGTTCAAGACCAGACTGGGCAACCTGGCGAAACTCCATCTCTACCAAAAGATACAAAAATTAGCTGGGCATGGTGGTGTGTGCTGTGGTCCCAGTTACTTGGGAGGCTGAAATGGGAGGATCAATTGAGCACCAGAGATCAAGGCTGCAGTGAGTTGAGATCATGCTACTGCACTTCAACCTGGGCAACAGTCTTAAAAACAAATACATAAAAAATATAGGCCAGGAGCAATGACTCATGTGTGTAGTCCCAGCACTTTAGGAAGCTGAGACAGGAGGATTGCTTGAGCCCAGGAGTCTGAGACCAGCCTGGGCAACATGACAAAACACCATCTTTACCAAAATATACAAATTTAGACGGGTATGGCAGCGCGTGCCTATGGTTCCAACTACTTGGGAGGCTGAGGTGACAGGATCCTTTGAGCCCAAGAGGAGGAGGTTGCAATGAGCTGAGATCATGCCACTGCACTCCAGCCTGGGCAACACAGTGAGATCCTGTCTCAAGAAATACAAAAACAAAAAATAAAGTAAAATAAATATGTCTTGATACACACACATAAACACAGCATGACATGAAAAAATACAGTAGAATGTTAACAATGGCTAACTCTATTGATAGGATTATCAGGGATTTTTTGGCCATTACTATGATTTTCTGAATTTTCAAAATATCAAGAAAAGTATAATGGACTCATGATTCTTTTTCTATTAAAAAAATTAACGGAATATTGTTCAACCTTGAAGAGGAAGGAAATACTGACACGCTATAGCATGTATGAAGGTTGAGGACATTATGCTACAAAACACAAATACCATATGATTCCATTTATTAGGTACCTAGAGTAGTCAGATTTATAGGAGCAAAGTAGAATGGTGGTCGTCAGGGGGTTGGGAGATGGAGTGCTTGTTAATGAGTACAGAGTTTCAGTTCTGCAAGATGAAAAGAGTTCTGGAGATTGGCTGCACAACAATGTGAATGTATTTCACTACTAAACTGTACATTTATAAATGGTCAAGATGGTACATTTTATGTATATTTTATTACATTAAACTTTTTTTGTTTCATTTACATTATAAAAGGAGAGCTTTAGTGATGCCCTTAAAAATAAACATGTGGTACATGATGTAATTTTGTTCTTTATATGAGGTTGTATTTTCTCAGCTCCTTTTACACTCCTCTTGTAGCAGCTGGGACCATCCTCTACAGGAGATTCAGACTTGTCCCCTTGTCATAATTTTCTCTAACAATTCTCCTGGTTTTCCTTTTGTCTTTATTTTTTTACTTTTTGCCGATCTTTCTTCTCTGCCTGTGAACATGATCAAGTCTTCTGGGCTTTGTTGACCCTTTTGAGAGTAGGTTAAATAGTTGCTTCTTTCTGTAATGCTTCTTTCTTTGGCTTCTACAACATAATTTGTATGTTGGACATACACTTTCCTTACAGACAGACTCACACACCTCAAAACACTCGTCTTGAATTACCAATCTCAGGTGTTTTTCCAGACACTCATACCACAAGTCTGTGTGCAATATGGCACAACTCCCTTTTTCCCTCTCAACCCCACATATAATCAGTCATGATGACCCACTAATTTTAACCTTCTATGTATTCTTCTAGTCCTAGCCCATTCCCAGTCTGTCTTGTCTGGATATCCTGGTAGTTCAGTTGGAACCCATCCTCCATACTGCAAGCAGAGTGTTTTAGTCCATTTTGTGTTGCTGTAACGGAATTCCTGAGACTAGAAGAACAGGACAGAAATGTATTTCTCACAGTTCTAGACGCCAGGAAGTCCAAGATCAAAGTGCTGGCAGGTTATGGCTTGGTCTCTCTGCTTCCAAGATGGCTCTTTGAATGCTGTGTCCTTCAAACGTGAGGAATGCTATGTTCTTATATGGCAAAAGAACAGAAGAGCAAGAGAGAGTGAATCCACTCCCCAAATCTCTTTTTATGGCAGCATTAATCCATTCATGAGGGCAGAGCCCTTGTGATGAAAATACCTCCTCAAGGACCCAACCTTCCAACACTGATGCATTAGAGATTGGATCCAACACATCAATTTTGGGGGGCACATTCACACCATAGAGAGATATTTCTGTATCGAAAACCTAGCCGTGTTGCTTCCTGACTTAAAACCCTTCAGTGAAGGTGCTTACCCTTCAGCAAGGCACCTAAGACCCACCATGACACAGCCCCTACCTGCTGGGCCAGACTCCTCTCACCAGTCCCGCTGCTGCCCCAGTCCCATAGCTCAAGATCAAGTTACCTTTTGATATGGTTTGGCCGTGTCACTACCCAAATCTCATCTTAAATTGTAGTTCCCCAAATCCCCATATGTCATGGTAAGGACTCGGTGAGAGATAACGGAATCATGGGGGCGGTTACTCCCATGCTGTTCTTGTGATAGTGAGTTCTTATTAGATCTGATGATTTTACAAGGGACTTCCCCCCTTTGCTTGGCACTCATTCTCTCTCCTGCGACCCTGTGAAGAGGTACCTTCCACCACGACTGCAAGTTTCCTGAAGCTTCCCAAACCATGAGAAACTGTGAGTCAATTAAATCTTGTTTTCTTTATAAATTACTCAGTCTCAGATATTTCTTCATAGTAGCGTGAGAATTAATACACCTTTCATGACTGACCAATTGTGGTTCCTCAGCAATTCCTGAGCCTGTTGCCTCTCTTCATTTTCTCGTGATGGAACACTATGTTTTTTTCCTCCCCACCGGACACAGCCACTTTCATGCACTCAGCTCAGGCATCACTTCTAGAGGCTTCCCGGGTACTCAGTATTCTTATTGAGCCCTGGGAATAGTCTGCTGCCTTAACAGGTTATACTGAAGTAAACATTTATGTGTCTCTTTCCCAATAGCCCTGAAGCTCTTTAACGGTTGGAACCAGCTCTTAAGTCATTTTGGGGTTTCCAGCACCAAGCACAGTGCCTAGCACATAGTAGGAAGGCACTCGATCAATGTTAATGAATTAAACTGATTAGTAATAAGTGCTTTTTGCTGACATATTACATCCACAACCTACAATACATTAAAAGTCCTTTTCCCTGATCACCACTTTCTTATAAATTTTGATTACAGGACAAAAGAATGAAATCCTGATGAAGAGGAATAAGATCTGGAGGTCATATAAGCAAATTTTAAATTAAAATGTTGGTTTACTTATTTTGGTAGGGCCTATTTGGGGGGAAGTCTTGACCCCGGGCCTTTTGACCTCTGCTGTTTTAACAGGTAGGGCTGAAATGGAGTAGTTCCATAAACACACGTTCTGCACTACATTCACCTGTTGGGTTCTTAAGAGTACCGATTTTGATCTAAAAGTAGGCCTGCCAGCAATGCTTGCAATCTCTCCTTCTAAGTCAATGCTTTTGGATCAAAGTCTTTTTGGATCCAGTGTAAAGTGGAGCCCCTTCAAAGGGAAAGCACTGGGGAAAAAAAATCCAGCGAAGTATGTGTCCTAGTGGAGTTCTCAACTTCCCCAGGCTGTGCACCATCTATCGTTATTTGCCCCGCCCATCGGTCCGAGGGCCCAGTAGCCCCTGGTATCAGCAGAAGCCAGCAGCTTCCCTGGTGGGGCCACCTGCCCTCAGGTGACGGGCTTGCATATGGCCAACGTACTTCTGCCCACGCCACAGAGGCCGCCGCTGCTGGACAGCGCAGCGGGGGTCACGTGTCCCTGTCCCGCCACTGCCCCAGGCCCTGGGCCCTCCCCGGCCGCAGGGCAGAGGCCGCTAGATCACGCGCACCCCGGCGGCCAAGGCTGGGCCCAGCCAATGGGCGGGCAGCATCCGCATGACCCGCGCCGGCGGGAGGGCGTGGGGAGGCAGGCCAGGCGCGCACGCTGCCGGGCCGTATCGCCGCCCGCGCCGCCGCCGCCGCCGCCGCCAGGACTGGAAGTGAGCCGCCCGGGCACCGAACGCCAGTCAGCCAGTGAGTTGGTCCGGCAGTCACCGGCAACCAGGGCGAATCATGGCGGCCGCCAAGGTAACCATGGGCCCGAGGCCGGGGGGAGTGCGCCTGCTGGATCAACCTGGGGGCGTGAGAGGCTCGGGCGCTCACGTGTCTGGGTTGATGCCACAGGCGGAGCAAAATGGGGTGCCGGGCAGCGGTTCCACCTTGCAGCTGCGGGAGGGAGGGGGCCACTCCTCCCGGGTAGCACAGGCGGCCGGTGCGGAGACCGAGGTCCGACCTTGCAGTGGAAACTTTGCGGGCCGGACACTCCCACTTGGCCCGGGAGGGGAGTTGGTGTCTCACGCGGCTGAGCCAGGGCCGACGAAGAGGAGCGGGCGCGATTGGGGCCTGGTGCACCCTGGGCAGGGAAGCACTGGCGGTCCTCGACCTCCCCAGCGCTCTCCTGCTCCTGACCCCGCTGGTTGTTGACCCGGGCTTCTTCCAGGGGCCACAGCCCGGGCTGAAGCCTGATCCTATTACGTTTCAAGGGCTCCGCCCTCCCACCAGTAGGGAAGTCACTTTGACTTCCGTTTTGTAAACTGCCTAGGAGACTTGGCCTGCGCCTTTGTGAATAAAAAGTCCAGGGACTCTCCCCCTCCCCGCTTTCCCATCATTCCCATCTTCCCCCTCCCTCTCTCCATCTGACAACACTTACAGTTACCCGCCTCGGAGCATTTGAGAGGCTTCTTTTTGAAAACGATGAAACAGATTGTCCTGGGAGCCTGTCACTCCTGTGAAGTTGTACTTGAAAGGGATTCTGTGTAATGTGAATCATTCACTAACCCAGAGGAAAGGCAACTCCAACACTTGACCTTTCCTCTTTCACCATTTCTTGAAACCTGGACACCATTTCAGTCTCTTTGGACTGCATTTCAACTTCTCTGGCAGAATACCATATTTAGTCCCAATCACTTGAATCATTTGGAATTTATTGCTTTTAATTTAAGTTCACGAAGGCAGCCCTCTAATCAAGCCTATACAACTTCTTAGCTCATTTTAAGTGCAGTGAACTTAAATATACCTAACATTTCAAACATTTGTCCTTAATCAAAACTCTGTGATAACCCTCAAGAGGAAAACATGGCCAACACATCATATTCCTATTTATTCAAGCAAACTAATCACATTTGCAATGGAAATTGTAAGCAGACAAATATATTTAAATGCTGTTCTATGACTTAAGCCTCTCCAGGCTTCCTAGATCTGTAGGCTTCTTCATGTTGTTAGTCTCTGTGGCCTAAGTGGCTTTTCTCTTTTCTGTAATTACTCTCAGTTTCATCCTTAGGAAAGTACTCTGGGTGCATGGACTTATGTATGTGTGCATATGAACACACAGGTGTGTGTGTGTGTATATATGTATCTATAACTTTTCAGCAGTTTCTCCGAGCATCACTAGGATTCAATTTTGAAAGCTACCTTAACCCTTTCAAGCCCAATAGCCCTTGACCTTTCCTTTGCATTAAATTTGCATGCAACCAAGGTACAAGTCTTGGTATGAATTAATTCCCTAGAGTAGGTGGGACTAGGTACCCATTCTTTACTGTTAGTTTTATATCTGCAGGTGATGTAAATGTTTTTACTTTTTTAGGAGATAAGGTAATTGAGAAACATAAATTGAGACATGTGCATAGAAATGGAATATAAGACTTGAGTAATATTAAGTAAAATAAGTGACCCGGTGCTGTGGCTCATGCCTGTAATCCCAGCACTTTGGGAGGCTGGGGCAGGCGGGTCAGTTGAGGCCAGGAGTTCAAGACCAGTCTGGCCAATGTGGCGAAACCCTGTCTCTACTAAAAATACAAAAAAAGTTAGCTAGGCATGATGGTGGGCACCTGTAATCCCAGCTACTCAGGATGCTGAGGCAGAAGAATGTCTTGAACCCAGGAGGCAGAGATTGCAGTGAGCCGAGATCGTGCCACTGCACTCCAGTCTGGGCAACAGAGTGAGACGCTGTCTCAAAAAAAAAACCCCCAAAACAAACAACAACAACAACAAAAAACGTAAAATAAGTGATATGGAAGTTGGTTGAACTCTTTAGTTGTACTTCTACATAATAGTAGAAGTATCACATATCAAGGGCAGTTGATTTTTAGCTAAGTAATGAGTCAGGGAAAATGAAATGTTCATTTTTACTACTTGGGAGCTTGTGTTTTGTTTATGTCTTCATTTGCACTCACCTCTTTCTGGGATATCTGATAGCTCACATCATATATACTTACTTTGCGATCCAACGAGATATATAAAAATCAAGTCCCAAGTAGATGGGAAAAACAGGATAAAGGGAAAGTAAGACAAAGCCAGGACTAAGGTTAGTGGAAAATTATGTGCTTACTAGAGGTGATTGCATTTTCTCCCAGCCAAAGCAAAGAGGAAATGATCAGTGAGGTCATTTACTTGGTAGAGAAGTCTTCTTATACTGCTCTCTGAGAGCAGTTTTTTTTTTTTAATTTTTGAGATGGAGTCTTGCTCTGTCGCCAGCCTGGAGTGCAGTGGTGTGATCTTGGCTCACTGTAACCTCCGCTTTCTATGTTCAAGTGATTCTCCTGCCTCAGCCTCCCGAGTATCTGGGACTACAGGCACGTGCCACCAAGCCCAGCTAATTCTTGTATTTTTAGTAGGCCAGCATCATGTTGACCAGGATGGTCTTGGATCTGTTGATCTCATGATCTGCCTGCCTTGGCCTCTCAAAGTGTAGGGATTACAGGCGTTAGCCACCGCGCCTTGCCGAACAGTTTCTTTTATATGCTGTGAGTGGACTGCATTTGAAACTACCTTGTGACTACCGATATATGTCTGTGGGTTACATAAGGCCATTTCTTATCATGTCCTTTATTATAAATCAATGGCAGTACAGTAAATGTGGCCTTAAAAGGTCCCTCAATGAAGCTGCTGGTCTAACTTATTCCAAGAATGTCCCTCATTGAACTGCCTTTGGGCATCACCTTTATCAGTTGATTCTGTTGGCAGCCTGAGTTAAAGCCTGTGCTTCTTGCTTTTTCCCTGGAACATAGCTATTCCATGTTGCCGGCTGAACACAGAGCCATAGGGGTAGGGTTGACATTCCCTCTTAAAAGTTGAGGAGCCTGGATAGGAGAGGACTTCACCTCAGTGGAGTGTTAGGAAATTGGACTGAGACTCTGGGGACTCAGCAATTGTAGGAGAATTCCAACACTCACTACACTCACTGTGACAAATTGTTTGAATATTTAAGCAGATTTGATATTTTCTGGATAGATGTAACCACAACTAGCAGTTAGTTTCCTGATCTCCTCTTTCTTTCTTTGGTCTTTATACTTATTTAAATATAACTAATTATTCATGACCTTCCTTTAAATAGTTTTAATGGGGAGATGGAGAATCCCAGCACTTTGGGAGGCAGGTGAATCACCTCAGCTCAGGAGTTTGAGACCAGCCTGGCCAATGTGGCCCATCTCTACTAAAAGTACAAAACAACTAGCCGGGCATGGTGGTGTATGCTTGTAATCTCAGCTACTCGGGAGGCTAAGGTAGGGGAATTTGCTTCAACCCGGGAGGCGAAGGTTGCAGTGAGCCGACATCGCGCCATTGCTCTCTAGCCTGGGCGTCAGAGCAAGACTCTGTCTCAAAAAAAAAAAAAAAAAAAAAAGAAAAAAAAAGATCTGATAATTAGGAAATTATGGAGCTGGGGTTCAAATCCTGCCAGTCTGGCTCCAGCAGCTGTGGCCTCACTCTGTCTACCATGTCTGCCTGGTAGTTTAGGATGGTGGAGAGTAAAGTATTTGGGAGAGGTGTGGGAGATGACTTAGGAGGGGCTTAGGTGTCTTAGTGTAAACCAGACTTTTATTTGAGAACTGCCTTACCTACTGTTTATTGCATGCCAGGTACTTTTCCAAGTGCTTTACAAGTAGTAACTCAATTAATTTTCTTAATTCTAAGAAGCAGGCGCTTTCTGTTTTTGACTTCAACTTACAGGTAAGAAAACTGAGTTGGGGAGGTTAACACGCTTGTACAACAAGTAAATGCTACAGCGTTGATTTGAATCTTGCTGATGTGTCTTCAGAGTCTCTGCTCTTAACTTCTGCACTACTCTCCCAGGCCTTACAAAGAGTTCCATTTGTGAAGGTGTATGTGTGAGAGTTCGCATGCCGTCGGGTATGGATGTGTATATTTTCTGATCATCCCAGTCCAATTATCTTAGAACACCTTTGTCACTCTGTATATGCTTCATTTCAATGTGTATTCAGTGTATTTCTCATCTCTCCAACCAGATCGCAAATCCCTGCAGGACAGGAATTGTCACATACCTTTTATTTAATTGCTTTATTGAGATATAATTCAAGTACTATACAATTTACCCATTTAAAGCATATGATTTATTGGTTTTCAAAATATGCACAGAGTTGTGTAACTGTCACCAGTGTCATATACCTTTGTAGAAACTTTAATCCAGTTTCCATTACTTATGATTTGGACTATAATATATATATACACACACACATATATATACACAATCACACACACACATATATATGTAATATATATTTGGGACAGGGTCTCGCTGTCTCACCCACATGGAAGTACAGTGGTATGATTATTGCTAACTATAGCCTAGACCTCCTGGATGCAAGAGATCCTCCCACCTCAGCCTCCTGAGTAGCTGGGACCTCAGGCACACGCTGCCACACCCAGCTAATTAAATATTTTTTTGTAGAGATGGGGGTCTCGCTATGTTGCCCAGGCTTTGGGCTGTATATTTAACCTCCGTGTTTTCCACGTTTTTCACCCATCATGAAACCCTCTTCAGAGGTTTGTCATTGAGGATAAAACATATTAAGGTTATTAAAGATATTCTTCAAATGGCAAAGTTTTTTCTCCCCTATGGTAAAAACTCTACTAGGTATTTGGTGATATCATAATAAAGCAAATCAGTTTTTGTGCTAGGAATGGAGGAAAGAAGGTTTGAGTTGTTTTATGCTGCCATGATGATGGTTATTAAAACAACAAGTATCTGTGGCTCCACTGTTTGGGTTTTAGGGGTTCTTAACTTGTGGAGCTAGATGGCCTTGGAATTTATGTTAACACAATGATCTTTTACCCTTTCCCTCCTCAGTCCTGTCCCCTTTTACCAGGAGAGTCCTAGAAATGGAGTCCCAGAAACATTTGTTATTGGTCCAAATTTCCATGAATGCCTTTACTTTTAACACTGCTCTAGGCCAGTGATTCCCTGCACATTGAAGTCTTCTGGACTGGTATAAAAAACTGCTGATGCCTGGGTCTCACTCCAGAGATCATGATTGAATTGGACTTGGGTGTGGCCTGAGCCTGGGGATTTTTGAAAGCTTGACAACCACAGTTATTTGGTGCACATTGCTTCAAGAGACCTGCTGGCTCCTTCTTGGAGTAAGAAAGGAATGCAGTGAGATTAAGTTAAAGTCCCTGGTGTGTCAGTTCAAAGGAGGGGTATGCAGGGGTTTCTCCAAATTTCTCTTCTTTCTTGACAGTTTTGTGTTAGTCCTGCCTGATGTCTCCTGGGTGCTTAGGCATCAAGTTTATACAGTTTTGTGATAATCCTAGAATATAGATTTTAATCTCAAAATTGATTGAAAGCTCTGTTTGTCTCCTGCAGAGTCTCAGTGGTTTTTTGTGATCAGAGAAGGTGCTGGAGGAGGGAAGCATTACAAAGAGTAAACCTGGTCTCAGAGCCCTCTCTCCTGGGCTAACCTCATCCAGGGCCATGTGGTGCCTGTGTTCCATAGCTTAGGTCATACGACTTTACAGCAAATAGATGGTTGGAAAGGTGTCGGGGGAGTTGAAAGATGATGTGTAGTGTAAAAAAGTCAGGGAGCAGGTCTTTTTTAGATACTGAGTTCTTTTAGAGGATTGTCAGAGGAGTTCTGTCTGACTCCTCAGTGCTTTGGTCTCTTAGACCTTTACTCCCAAGACCAGTCTCTGCTTTTGATGAACTCCTAGAGGGAACCATTCCTCTCTTTGTTCTCCACTATCTGTGAGGATTATCTATTATGGCATTCCTGCTAAGCGCTTCCTCCTCTCTGCTTGGCATTTGCTGCCTCATAAACACCTACAGGTTTCCTCATAAGACTCTGCGGGTTTGCCTTAGGGTGGACCTTGCAACAGAGGAATGCGTGACGCTGAGACATGTGTTGGTTCTGCTGGGGATAAGGGGGATATGCCTTTGTATAGTGATACAATTCCTTTAGCAAATTATTTAACAGCTACTGAGCAAACCCTATTTTCATGGCCTGTTTAACCAGACAGACCCTCTAATTGGGTGAAATGAACTAAATCAAATGCCCTTCTCCTAAAAGTCACCAGTAACCTCAGTTCTAAACCTGCTGGCTTGTCCTCATATCTGGCCTCACATGACCCTGTCTCCTACCTTTCCTTTCTCGCCATCTGCTTTCATGATGTCGTCTCTCATTATTGGCCTCTAGCCTCTCATATCACCCCTTTATTCTCCTTTGCAGGTGGCAGCTGCTGCTGCTGCTGCTGCTTCTTCCTTCTTCCTTCTTCTTCGTCCTTCGTTCTTTCTCCTCCTTCTTCCTCCTTCCTCCTCCCTCCTTCTTCCTCCTCCTTCCTCCTTCTTCCTCCTTCCTTCTTGTTTCTTCTTTCATCTTCTTTCTTCCCAGCAAAGATATGTTTTTATTTTAGTGTTTGGCAGCATGACATATGCATTTAGAATGATAGTACACTTTACCCTAGTCTTCAAAACAGAATGTACGAGTTTACCAATGAGGAATTTTGGCCAAAAATGTAGTGTTTTTCCCTTCCCTGTATAGGTCAGATATATGTAGGTCCAGCACTAGTGCTGCACCTTTTGAGAAGCATTACTTTAGCAAAATCTAGAAATGTTTCACTTTTCTGAATCTAACCAAGGGTCTTGCTTTCTTTTTTTTTTAAATTTACATTAAAAAAAAAAATTCCAACTTTTATTTTAGATTCTGGAGGTACATGTACAGATTTGTTACCTGGGTATATTGCGTGATGCTGAGGCTTGGGGTACAGTTGACCCCCATCACCCAGGTACTGAGCATAGTACCCAATAATTAGTTTTTCAACCCTTGTCCCCCTTCCTCCTCTAGTAGTCCCCAGTGTCTGTTGTTGCCATCTTTATGTCCATGAGTACCCACTGTTTAGCTCACACTTAGAAGTGAGAACATGTGATACTTGGTTTTTTGTTCCTGCATTAATTCACTTAGATGCATCCATGTTGTTGCAAAGGACATGATTTTGTTCTTTTTTATATCTGCAAGGTATTCCGTGGTGGATATATACCACATTTTCTTTATGCAATTCACCATTGATGGGCACCTAGGTTGGTTCCCTGCCTTTGCTATTGTGAATAGTGCTGTACTTTGTGGGCTTCTCTTCGTACTGCTTGGACACCTGGAAGGTTAGTGTCCCCCAAGGCTGTACCTGAGATTGTCTCCTCCCTCAAGTTCCTGCTGCACTACCTGCCCCGTTAATGGGGATTGGCTCCTTGATGCTCCTCAGCCTGGGTAGCTGTCTCAAGCTCTGGCCCTGCATTTTTAGCTGTTTAGTTTTAGCTGGAAAACTCAACTTGTCTGTCTCAAAGATATTTCAAACTCTGCTGACCTAGAACTCAGCAGTTCTTATAACTGAATCCATCTTTTTGGTCATTCCTGACTTTAGCCTGAAGCTTCACTTTCCTAATAAAGTCTCCAGTTAGTTCAATTAAGTACCTGTCATGGGCAGATAGGAGAGACACCATTGGCCTGAATTGGATGTGGGAAAAGAGATGAATCAGTGAAACCCTTCTACAGCCCTGGAGCATGTATTTCCTATCTTCTCTGTTCAAATTCAGGTCCTCATTATTTTGTAGCTGTACCATTGCTGTAGCTCCCACTGATCCCCTTGCCTTTGATTTCATCCCTGCATCTTTCTCTCCATTCTGTCCAGACTGCCAAAGGACTTTTCTAAGATTGGCTCTTGTTGCCATGATAATAGCAGTACTGTGTTCATGGGTACAGTACTTAGCAGCTTTAAAAAATGCATTCAAGGGCATAAGTGATGATGACTATTTGTCAGTGCCTACACTGTGCTGGGCTTCCAAAAACAAGTAAGCTGCTAGATTTGTTTTCAAGAAGCTCAGAGTCTTCAGGGATTAATATAACCAGATAATAGAAAGACCCAAGCTTCATTATTTGATCTTTATAATCATCTACAAGATAGCAGGGAAGGTGTTGATAACCTCATTTGTCAGATAAAGAAACCTAAGGCTCAAAAAGTTTATGCAAATAATAACAACAGCATTAGTTTACATTTATATAACACTCACAGAAGCCAGACACTGTTCCAAGCACTTTACTAATGCAATCTTCATAACATTCCTATGACATGTAAGTGCTCTTACTTTCATAATACACATCGAGAAACTCATCTGTACAGAGTAGTTAAGTTCTATGAGGCACAGAGAGATTATGTAACTTTCCCAAGATCACACAGCTTGTAAATAGGAGAGCTGTGATTTCAACACAGGCAGCCTGGCTCCAGAGCCCAAGCACATAACCAGTGTGCTACATTGCCCTCTTTAATTTACCTTGCTATGCAGTATGGCTTCTGTTGCCTGCAGAATAAAATTTAAACTCTTAGCCAGCTAAAATCTCTTTGGTCTTGGCTGCATTTTCAATACTTTTAATACTTTCCCAGTATTACCCCAGACTCATTCGATTTTCATAATCTTCACAGCAGTTTGTGAATGGGACATATCAACCTCTGTTCATATTTCTTGCCATAAAGCTATGGCAACAGGGTGGCAGGATAAAAGAGAGCCTGTTTATTTGTTTGTTTAACATAGAGGTCAGTCAGAGACAGAAATGTTTCTTTTCTTGTTTTTTAGCCTTTGTCAGAAAGAAATACTTCTTTTCATTTCTCTGTATTTGTTTCTCTGTATTTGTGGGCAGATATATATATATATGTGTGTGTGTGTGTGTGTGTATTTGTATATACTAGTACTAATGTATATATATTATATGGTATATATATATAGTATATAGTAGTATATAGTCTGAGTTCTTCTCTTCAGTTTTCAGAAGGGATTGTGGTTCTATTTTCCCATTTCTTGAAGCCCCTGTAGGAATGCTAAAACCCATGTCCTAAGATTACAGTTTTTATAGTTGGTTTGTTCTAATCGATATTCAGATACAGTCCACACATGGCTGGTTGATATGTCTTTTAAATCTTGTTAATCTATAGGTTTTCCTGCCCCCTTTTTGGTTGTTTCATTGCAGTTTATTTGATGAGGGAATTGGGTCATCTTTCCTGTAATTTCCCACAATTTGGACTTTGCTGATTACATCTTTGTGGTGTTGCTTGGACTCAGTATTTCCTGCAAGTGACAGTTTAATCTAAAAGCTTGATCAAGTTAGAGTCTTTTTTGGTTTTGGCTAGAATACTTCCTAGATGGTGCTGAGCGCTTCCCATCACATTGCTGGGTACTTGGTACTGGCTACTCACATGAAGAAGCACCTGATTCTTGGTTGTTTCTTGTAATGTTACATTTTGGTCAGTGGTTTCAGATGTTGTCATCTTAAGTCTGCCAGCTTTTTGCATAATAGTTTTAATTAGCTAACTTTAAATATTAACATTTGCCCTTCCTGGTGCATTGAGTTAAAAGTGGTTTTCATTATTTAAATACACACTCTTATGTGTATGTATGCATATTAGGTATGTATGTGTGTCTGTATATGAGTATATATCGTAATTGTTATAAAAATAATGGCAATTAAAATTCAATTGGATATTAATTAATGGGTGCAGAGTTTATGTTCGGGATGATGAAGTGGGTAATGGTGATAGTTATAGAACATTGTGAATGTACTTAATGCCGCTGAATTGTATACTTAAAAATGGTTACAGTGATAAAGTTTATGGTATGTATATTTTACCACAATTAAGACAAATCAATTGGAAAGGGATTGTAACACATTGAATTAAAAAAATCCAACACAACATAATGAGTGATAATTATTGCTCCCTAAAAGGAGCCAAAGTGAGATGGAGAGTAGACTGATAAAGCTTTCTTTACCGAAGAATGCTAGCTAATAACGGTAGAAGCTATGCTAGAATTAGAAAAAGGAAAAAAAAAATGACTTTGCCACCTGCAAGTAATAATTGATTCAGGCATGGATTTTCATTGGATGCTGAAGTCTTTCAGTAAAAGACTGTTGGAATTCCCATTGTCTCAATGCATCTCCTAGTAAATTACTTGCTGTTTACAGAGGGGGAAAAAGTACCTTTACAATGGAGAAACCTGCTTCAATCAAGTGATCATCAGCAAATGGGATAAACTAGCATTATGTTACTGACTGATATTATGCAATGGGAAGTATACAACATGAACCTAAAAGAGTTCTTGCCAAAAATATTTAATCTGAATCTAATCGTGAGGAAATAATCAGACAAATCCAGAAAGTAGGACATGCTGCAAGACCTCTGGCTTGACTTCAAAAATATCAGTGTTATGAATGAAGAAGGCTGGAATAAAGGAGACTCCCAAAGAGACCTGATGACCAAATGCAATGCTTGAGCCTGGGTTAAAAACAAGTAAAAGAATTGGAACAGCTGGAATATGGAGACCATATTAAAAGATATTGTATTAATTTGCTAGGGCTGCCATAACAAAGTACCACAGACTGGATGGCTTAAACAGCAGAAATTTATTTTTTCACAGTTCTAGAAGTTAAAAGTCTGAGATCGAGACCCCAGCAAGGTTGGTTTCTCCTGAGGCCTTCTCTCCTTGGCTTGTAGATGGCTGTCTTTGTGGGGTTTCCTCTGTGTCTGTATCCTGATTTCCTCTTCATATAAGGACACCAGTCTTATTGGATTAGGGTCCCCTTTATCACCTCATTTTAACTTAATAACCCTTTCAAAGACCCTGTCTTCATATATGGCCAGTCATCTCCCCAGGGGCTGGGGTTGGGACTTCAACATATGAATTAGGTGTGGGGGACACAGTTCAGCCCATAACAGTTATTGAATCATTTAAAAATGGCTTGGGTGAGATAATGATGTCAAGGTTCTGAAGGGAAATGATCTTTGCTGCTGATTTATTTTGTGTTTCCTCCTAGATTTTAAACTCTTGAGGACAAGGACCTTCTCTGGACACAGATAGGCCTCAGAGTAACTGTTGCATAGTATTCAGACACTGCTGGTTGAATTGTCCATTTACTTGACATGCCAACACAAGGCAAAGTAAAGGGGGAAGGAGATTTTCTGCTGCATGTGTGTGGTTTGTTGTAAACCTTTTTCTAATAATCCATTTGCTCAATCCCCTCCATCCCCCAACAAAATAGTATGATGAGAATTTGGAAATACTTAAGGAGTGTGCATGGGTAATCACCAGGTGAGCACATGATGGAGAATCAGAACATCAGAACAGACTTGGCAGGGGTTGTGCTGTCCTGAGGTACATGAATCTCTATGACTACAGAAAGGCTGCTTCAAAAGGAGGCACCTAGAGAAACTCTCCCTTTTGATTAAAAAAGCCCAGGTACACTAGAGGGCAAAATTCCCAGCAGGTCCAACCAATGTGTTCCATTGCTGCTGTTTTAGCCCAGCTAGTCTCAGTAGTACCCTAGGTCATCAAGTGGCTTGAAGGACAAGAGGGTGATATCCTGTCTCTCCTTTGACTTTGTTGTACCCACTGGCAAGGAATTTCATTCACTTCTGAGAATTCACACACTCATTTTATTGCAGGCCGATGTTGATTCTGAGTTTGAGGATGCCACTATCTTTTCATTGCCTTCCAGCTCAGTTCCAGAAGTGAAAGCTCAGTCCTAGATTCTCTTTTTATGGTGGTTCATGGAGATTTCAGTTAATCCATTTGTGGTGTCCAACAGCAACTGGAGAAGAGCCTGGTCTTGACCTTTGCCCGATTTTCTGTTGGTTTATTTGCCTTTTCACATTGATTTGTTCTAAGAGTGCTTTTAAATGAAGAACATTGCCCCTTTGTCCTGTCTATTGCAAATTTTGCTGTTGTTTTTCTTCTCAGTTGTTATTTAACTGATTTATATTCACTTTTTAAATTTTTATGTCAAATATTTATCCTTTTTTTCTTTATGGCTTCTGGATTATATGACTTCTGAGTTTGTCATGTTTGAAATCAGCTTCCCTACTTAATATTACATAAGAAACCACCTGTGCATTTTCTAGAATTTCCAGAATTTTTAGAATTCTCTCTCTCCTTTTAAAGATTAACTCTGATCCAGCTCCAGTTCTTTTGGTATAAGATGAAAGGTCGGGAGCCAGTTTAATTTTTGTTGCTTAACCCCAGGAGTTCATTACCCTTCACTAGTGCCACATCATCAGCTAAAGAGACCTGCTGCTAATTCAGCCTGAATCTGCTGGTTCAGCCTTCAGAGGAAATCTGATTAGTTCAGAAAGCCAAGATTACCTCCCCGCAGGGCTCAGGTATCTGCTGCTGCCCCAGTCAGCTAGGCTGCTCTGAATATGAAGAGTAACTGGGAAGCAAGGTGCTGCTAGATTGTCTCAAGTTGTGCTGTTTTCATTCAATCGTTACTGTCTTACTTTTAGCAGATGAGAAAACGAGGTCATGCTGCTGGTTAACAGTGGAGTCAGATTTTTTTTTTTTTTTTTTTTTTAAGATGGAGTTTCACTCTTGTTGCCCAGGCTAGAGTGCAATGGTGTGATCTCGGCTCACCGCAACCTCTTGAACCCTGGTTCAAGTGATTCTCCTACCCCAGCCTCCCGAGTAGCTGGGATTGCAGGCATGCGCCATCTCGCCCGGCTAATTTTTTGTATTTTTAGTAGAGACGGGGTTTCTCCGTGGTGGTCAGGCTGTTCTTGAACTCCTGACCTTAGGTGATCCACCCGCCTCAGCCTCCCAAAGTGCTAGGATTACAGTTGTGAGCCACCGTGCCTGGCCACAGTGGAGTCAGGTTTAAATGTTCCATTGCGAAGCTCATGAAATAGGAAACATTCTATGAGGGGAATCTGATTGGAGAATTCTGGAGGAAGAGGCATTTGACTTAGTCCTTGAAAGAACAGCATCATTTTTTAAACTTCTCATTATTGAAATTTCTGAAAAACTGCAAAACTGGAATAGTATAATAAACCCTCATCTCCCTGTCTAGCCAGTAGTAATCATCAATTTATGGCCTCAATATTGTTTCATTTATACCATGCCCTCTCTCCTCCTTTCATCCCTCCTTTTTTTTTTTTTTTATTAAATTTTTTTTTTGGAGACAGGATCTTGCTCTGTCACCCAGGCTGGAGTGCGGTAGCACGATTATGGCTCACTGCAGTCTCAACCTCCTGGGCTCAAACAGTCCTCCCACCTCAGCCTCCTGAGTAGTTGGGACTATAGGCATATGCCACCACGCCTGGCTAATTCATCCCCACATGTTTTTCAAAGCAATCTCAGCCATCATATCTGTAAATATTTTATGTATCTCTAAGCAGTATTTCTTCAAAGCACAATCACAATATCATTATTACACCTCAAAAAATTATAGTAATTCTTCAATATCTTCAAATATGCATTCTGTACACATTGTACACATTTCCCATATTGTCTTAAATTTTTAAAAATAGTTGTTGAATTGTCATGTAAATAAGGTTCATGCATTACAATTGATATGTCTTCATTTTCTTTTCTTTTTTTTTTTTTGGAATTACAAAGCTACTTTTAATACTTTTAAGCTCCACAGAAATAAAAAAAACACTGGGAAGGGCTAACCCCCTCACTCCCAGGAGTGGCCCATAGGGAGAGAGGCTACTTGAGGGGAAGGAAGTACAAAAGGGACCCACTGCAGACACATGGCAAAGGGAAGCCATCGGTGCTGGGACCTGTGGTCACTACAGGAGGAAACACGAGTGTGGTGGGACTGGCTCCAGGCACACAAGTGAAGGGCAAGAGAGATTGGAGTGAAGCCAGGAAGCTACTTAGGTTCCTCCTTCTTCTCGTTTGCCTTTTTCTGCTTCTGCTGCATGATCTCCGAGTCCCTGGGGGTAGAGATGATGGGGCACTAGGAGGTACCAGAGGGCAAAAAGAACAAAATGCAGGGGGATGAAGGGCACAAAGGAGAAGATGGAAGTGGATGAGACTAAGCTCAATGTTTGGCTGCTGTACTGCCACCCTAGGGGAACAAGAGGAAGAGAGCAGAGGCTCTGAAGGCAATCGGTCTCCATGCTACAGTTGCCCAATAGGTCAGAAGCCTGGCCACACAGGCCCAAGGCTCTCTATTCTTATACCAGTAAGAAGGTTGGGAGAAGAGAGGAGAACTGGCAACAGCAAGGAAGGCCAGATCACTGGGCTATCATAACCATAGCTGTATCTGAAGTGGGAAGCTCCCTGTCCTTGCCCTGAAGGTCAGACCGGGGGATGCTCAGAAATCAGATTCTGTGTCCTCATTTTCTTTTGATCTCTGGATCCTCTTGCCTGCTTAATCCTGTGCTTTCTTTTCCTCTGAAAGACAGTGTCACATAATGGCTGAAATCATGGATTTGCAATCAGATTAGGGCTCTGCCACTTGCTAACTGTGCGACTTGGGGAAGTTACTCAACCTCTCTGTGCCTCAGTTTCCTCATCTGTAAAATGGGCATAACTGTGTCTGCTCCTGGGGGCTGTTGAGAGTGTCAGTGAGCTAATGTTTGCAAAGCATTAGAGTCATGTCAAAAGTTGTGGGCTGTGGAATAGGACCCAGGAGGGCTCACTCAAGTGAGATGGTGTGTCGTCTTTGAGATGAGTCTGCAGCTGTGCAGAGAGCCCCTTTCCTTTTCCTTTTTGCTTCCTTCGGTTCTTGACTGTGCTTCAGTTAGATGAGGTTGATACATAGCAGAACTTTGGACAGGTAAGGCATTATATAGTGGAAGCAACTTCTTTAGTGTCCTTTCGTGTTTGGCTTTCTCTTCCTCTGTATTTATTAAGTTAGCTCTTCTCTCTCAGAAGCGTTTAACTTTTTATGGCATTATCTGGGCTTCAGCAGCTTGTGGTCTCCTAAGTAGAGCCTTTCAGCACTTTATAAATATGTCATATACTTTTTATATTCCTTTGTTCCCCATCAGGAACATACATCCCAGTCATCAGCACAATCAGTTTTTATTCATTTAAGGAGCAGTGGTAATTTGACACTTGCTAATATGTAACAAATTATATTGGGTGCGGTAATTAAAATTGCAGCTGGTTCCTAATTATACTGTAACCTTGATGTTTAAAAAAACTGAGACTGAGTTCAGCATAAAATACTGGAGAATAATATTCTGCACTAGGCAGTTCTGCCTTCTACTGAGCCATGGGCATTTATGAATCATAATGCCAAATTAAAAAGATTTTATTTTAAATTGGTTACAGTTACAATGTTGTCCAGTGGCTTGATTCTTAAAGGTAGCTTTAAAGTCCCCCTTTTTGCTTGCTTAACTGTGGGAATATCCTCCAGGTATTACAATTAGTGTCTAAATAATCCGAGCTCTGGGGTCATTTCTGGCTGTGTGATCTACTAGTATTCATTTAAGACTCTTTAGTACCTCAGCTTCCTTATTTGAAAAATGGGGATATTACTCACTCTTCCTCTTAAAGAGTTTTAATGATAGAGTATTTAAATGAAATAAGATATAAAGCCATTAGCATAATACCTGGCATAGAGTTAAGGACCCAGTAAAAGTTAGCTGGTCATTGTTATTGCTATAATTAATAATAAATGATCAGGTTCCAAAGACCACCTCTGTGACCCTCAACTTTAGCAGAATCAGGCTATTAATTCTCCTGCCACTCTGCCTTATGGTAGCATGTATCATCATACATTTTGTACCAACCACTTGTCGATAAGTCAGCTTTCCCTGCTTGGGGCAGGGTTTCTGATTTATTGGGTGTTTTCTCCTTGGTGCCTGACGCTGGGCCTGGTACACTGTAGCCTTCCCATAGGTGATTGTGTTGCATGGATGAGCAAGTAGAGCATCACCATCTAAGGAGTGGTTGTTAGCTGGGGGGTGGAGTAATTTGGCTCCCAAGGAGATTTCTTTTAGCAACCTCTGAAGACGGTTTCTTGGTTGTTGCAGCTTGTTGGGGAAGGGGTTGCTGCTCACATCTAGTGAGTAGAGGTCAGCTTAATAACAATAATAGTAAAATCCAGAACTAATATGTTTCAGGCTCTTTTGGCATAACAGAACCCAGCTAAAACACCACCATTCATTCTTAACTGTTACACTCTGCCTCTTAATATCAGAATTTTAATGATGATGGCTTTATAGTTTATGTTTGTCTACAACAGAGCAGAGTGAAATCTAACATACGTCACAACCTACTGAATCCTTCTGATAAACATCTCTAGTACCTCTGAAATGACTCGCTGGTGTAATTACCCAGTGGGTTAACATTTGTGGTGGCTGATACTTTATAAGTCAACCGTTGAGTGAAAGGAAGTTTTACCAGCTGATTACATGGAAATGTTGTGGTTTGAAGAATGCTTAACAGGGCATCTTGTCTTTATACTAATTTGTATTTCAGTAACTTTTTAAAATAATGACTGCTCTTCATTTATTAGGACTTAGGGAAACTGTAGGATGAAGGATGAGTGACTCAGTGGTTTCAATAAAAAATTATTTTCTTAAGTTTGAGATACCTTTTTCTTCTTCCCAAGTTAATCGTAACTGTGGTTTTAGGAAATTCCAAACTTTCTTTTGCAATTACTGATTGTATCAGTCAGGGCTCACTTGCAGAGAACAGAATCTACTCTAGCTGGTTTAAGCAGAGAGATTTATTACAGGGTATTAAATGGCTTACACAGTTTGTTGGGAAGGTGAAGAAACAGACTTGAGGTTGAGCTCTAAAGAATGACATCTAGAGTCTCAAGCAGAGCAGGCCACCAAGACAGCAGTGACCTCCTGTGCAGTCACAATGCTGCCTGCCAAGTGGACAGTGTTTCAGGACCATGTGGCCACTGACATGGGAGGGCAGGAGGTTGCCACAGGAAAACTAGACACTTCCAGCAATGGTGCTTGCTTGGCAGAAACAGCAGAAGGTACCCCCAACTCCCAAACCTTTGCCAAATCTCACCTCAGTTTTATCTAATTGACAGCACATGGGCCGCATAGCAGCAAGGGAGTCTGGGAATTGTAGTTTTAGCCTTCTAGTGTCTTTCGTGTGGGAAGATAAAGAAGGAGGGTGGGCTGCAGCTTGTAAGTGGTTAGGTTACACCCAAGAATACTTTTCTTTGGGATTCAGGGCCACCTCCTGCAGTATTTCCTCAGGTTCAAAAGACTATGCAGGACTGTTTCTCCTTCTGTCTCCCTTTCCTGCTTACACCCACCCACACACCCAGAAGCTTGCTTTTGATGAACTACCTCTTTGAGTTTGTATTTCTTATCTAAGGCAAATATTTACTTTATGATGGTAGAATTTTCGGTGTAAGTCTGTGCTTGTCTTGGCTTTCAGATGTTTCAGGTTTGGGAAGGTGTCTGGTGAAGTATTGCCGAGGAAGGGCTGTGCCGTACAGTTGGGGATGTAGCAGCTGAGGTTGGGCCTTGGGTTCTAATGCAGTTGTTCTCAGCCCACCCACGCATCATAATTTCTTGAGGGAGCTCTAAAGATACCCATTCTAGAAATTCTCATTTGATTGACCTTTGGTATGGTTTGGGTTTTGTGAAACCTAAAAGTACCTCAGGGGACTTGAATATGCAGCGAGGGTGAGAACCTAAGTCTTACTATCAGTACATTAAAATTGGACATTATCTAAAGCTGTGGTTCTTAAACTTTAACTGCATCAGGGCCACCTGGAGGGCTTGTTAAACCATAGGGGATTGCTGGACCTCACCCAGTTTCTGATTCTGTGGGTCTGGGATGGGCATGATAATTTGTATTTTTAAAAGTTCCCAGGTGATGCTGATGGTCTCCACACTTTGAGAACCATTGATCTGAAGAGAGTTGCCTATTTTCATTGTAAATGTCAGATTTTTACTGACCTAAAAGACTTTATTCTGTATTCAGCACTTCCAGAGCATCTACTTGGTTTCCTGATCTTTGCCAGAGCTGGGGATGATCTGAGGAGTAAGGTACCCTCACAGAGATGGAGGTCTCACATCTCTAGAGCTTCCCAGTGTTTAAGAGGAGAGCTTTTCTTTTCTTTGCATTTTATTTTTCACATTAGCATTTCTTATTTTCATGTAGATTTTCGTATATTCTTCCCCATCATCCTCTGTTAGATCTGACAACTATTTTGAGTACACCATTCTGTACCACTGTGGTTTGTTAAAGTAATGAGCCTTCAACTGTAGCTTGATTCCATTGTAAGAAAGTCTGTTTAAAAAATATTCCTATAGGTAGGAATATCTTTTCTGGTGACCCCCTACCTATGGCTGCTCTAACTCATATTAGAATGAGAGTGAATTCATTTGTCCTGAAAGATAACTTTCTTATTCTTCTTGCCATGTTCTCTCCCACCCCTGCCTTTTAAAACACCAGTTCTTGAAATTGTGTTATTGTTTTTATTTCTAGGATGTACTTAGCTAGTATATGTTTTGCAAACACTATTGATGACTTACACAATTATAACCAGTGTTTATCTTGTCAAAAAGTTTTACATATTCAGTGATTCTCAAATTTTGTTCCTGTGGAGCATAGACTCATTGAATCGACCTGAAATTTCCATACTAAAGTTAAAAAATGATAGACTTTTCCCAGTTTGTGGAAGAAACTATGCATAGAGTTTTTCTGTTCCAACATTGCCCCTTTCTGGGCCAGGCATGGTGGCTCATGCTTGTAAACCCAGCACTTTGGGAGGACAAGATGGGAGGATCACTTGAGGCCAGGAGTTTGAGACTAGCTTGAGCAACACTGTAAGACTCTGTTTCTACAAAAAAATTTGAAAAAAATTAGTGGGGCCTGGTGACACATGCCTATAGCCTCAGCTACTCAAGAGGCTGAGGTGGGAGGATTGCTTGAGCCCAGGAATGTGAGACTGCAGTGAGCCATGATCACACCACTGTACTCCAGCCTGAGTGACACAGTGAGACCCCCAACTAAAAAAAAAAAAAAAAACAAACCACCAAAACCCTCTCTTTTTCCCTTAAATTTGGAATCAGAGTAAAATGTTAACAAATTTCAACAAAATTCTTTATCCTGTTGATGTAAGTGGCAAATAATATTTCATAGTAATTTGTAAAGGACCCCTTTCTTCTTAGTCATTTACTGTATATGCTTGAAAACCAGTTACTTGATTTAAAATTCTTGATATAAAAATATTGTTTTAATGTTGGAATCTATTCTTACAAATGCAAATTCAGAAGAAGAATGATAAAGAAAATCAGGCAGTTTTCTTTACTGATTCTTTGGGTCTGGGATGAGCGTGATAATTTGTATTTTTAAAAGTTCTCAGGTGATGCTGATGGTCTCCACACCATAGCTGTAAATATTTACATGCTGTTAATATATGAGAAAAAAATGTAACAGTGAAAGTAAGCCTTCTGGAAACAATCTAAAGTTTGATGACTCTTCTAAACCCCAAGAATGAACTAAGTCTAATAATTCCAGGCTTCTGAAGCCCAAGAATGAACTAAGTCTAATAATTCCAAGCTTATGTGATACAAAGTATGCATGCTGAGCAGCTGTTCTGAATTGACTTTAAAAGGGTGGCTACATTTCTGTGGCTTCCTTTTTCCAGCTCATAGAACTTCCTGGGAAGCATTCATTGAAATACACCTTCAGAAAACTGGTACATCTCACTGTAACTTTGCATTGTCTTCAATTAAGTTGTGTAAGTGTTCTTTATTCATAGCAAATGACGCTTAAACAAGAAGATAGGAATGGGAGATAGTAGTATAAATGGAAATTCCAAACAGCCACACAGCATTTGACTGGTGAATAATAGATGGAATTACTGTAGAGATGAGGCCCAGGAGGCTGGTAGTAATTTTTCTGAATCCATCCCCTGTTGAACCATACTTATCTATCCTTAAATAGACTGTAGCAGGACCTGATACAAATTTTAGTGGGCCTCAGAGAAATCTTGTAGTGATCATTAACGATTTGCTGTACCTGGAGCTCTGGGTTGGCGGCAGGGTAGCTGAGACGATGATGAGTTAGGATGGCCGTAATGTTTATTTAGTGGTTTGGTGAGTGTGTTTGAAGATCTGTGAGTTTCTTTCTCTTCTCTTTTGCTAATTTCTCCCTTCCAAATTATGAGACAGTTTACCCGTCATTTAGATTTATTAAGGCATAAACATGGTAGAATATAAACATCTTTGGATAAATAATACAAATAGTAATAGATACCATTTATGAGCACTTTAACTGTGTGGCCTTTTTGGTGCTAAGCACTTTATGTCATTATCTCATATTAGTCTTCTAGCTGTCTAGGACTCCCTGTTTTATAAATGAGGAAGGTGAGGCTAAGAGGTCAGGGCCTCCAGGTCACATAGCCAGTGAGTTTATGAGGTTGGTCCTGCTCCCTATTTGAGGATGATCTGACACTAAGGCCATGTTCTTTTTTTTTTTTTTTTAAATGAAGATGGGGTGTCACTATCTTGCCCAGGCTGGTCTCAAACTCCTGGGCTCAAGTGATCCTTCCACCTTGGCCTCCCAAAGTGCTGGGATTATAGGTATGAGCCACCATTCCTGTAAGATCATGTCCTTAATCACAGCATTGGACAGACACTACACACTGTTAGGAGAAATTGGGAGAGTTTTGATTTTTAGGCTTATACTATATAGCAGTCATGTACCACATAAGGATGTTTTCGTCAATGAAGGACTACATATATGGATGGTGTTCACATAAATTATAATAGAGCTGCCCTGTACAGGTGTTCTACTTTTTATCTTTTAAAACCATATTTTTACCATACCTTTTCTGTGTTTAGATACACATTGTTTTACAGTTGCCTACAGTACTCAGTATAGTAACATGCTGTATAGATTTATAGCCTAGGAGAGCAATAGGCTATCTCATTTGCCTAGGTATGTAGTAGGCTACACCATCAAGATTTGTATAAGTACACTGTAGGATGTTCACACAATGATGAAATCACTTAACAATGCATTTTTCAGAATGTTTCCCTGTTGTTAAGCAATGCATGACTGTATTATATTGCCAGTTAATGCAAGTTACCATCACTTTGAAGCTGCCTGTAATGTGGGTCAGTAGTAAGGCCACTACGGTATGAGATGGAATATTTGGGATCTGATCTCAGCTCAGAAAACATTTAGAAATGTCAGATTGGCACTTAATCTGACTTTTCTGGGGAAATAATTGATGCTTTCTGAGCTTTGGTTTCCTCTTCTGTAAAATTAGGGCAGTAATATCCATCCTATCTGACTCTGATTTGCAGCAAGAATCCAATGAGATAATAGTCATACTTGGCAACATGTCTTACAAGTGTTGGATCATTCTCTGACTTTGTTTTGATTTGTGTTCTCTGCCCTAGACCCCGAGAGGGTTAGAAAGTGAACACTCTTTTTCCCCCTTTGAGGTGTAGTTCTGATGGGGAGCACTGAATATACATTTCAGGATCCTTAGACAGAAATGTGCTATGGGAATTTAGGGCAGGGAAAGTTTACTCTGAAATAACATGGCCCAGGGGAGACCTTACAAAGTTCATGGCATAAAGAATTAATTAGATTTTAAAGGATGTGGTATTCAGATACAGCAAGAATACTTCATTTTGTGGAAAATTTATTTTGCTTTTAAGAGGAAAACAGTTAAGAACTTAGCGTACCATATGGTTTTGAAAAAAGTGTTATGTACTTCCATGAGATGTGGGACTCTAACCATCAAGGAGGGGATTTTTCTGCTCTTAAAGTGGAGGATGGAGGCATTTTTATGCTGTCCCATGTTCTCTTGTGTTCGTCCTACCCTACCTTTCTCAGAATACAGATCTGAGAGGAGGGAGTCCTCTCTGAAGCTTTTAGGGCAGCAGAGTCATTCATCTTAGGCTGACTAGCAGTATATTTTCTTTTCCTCTGTTGAACAGCAGAGAACACTTACTAATTCAGGATTTTAAAAAAGATTAAAAATACATGGCTGGGCGCAGTGGCTCATGCCTGTAATCCCAGCATTTTGGGAGTCTGAGGCGGGCAGATCACCTGAGGTCACGAGTTGGAGACCAGCCTGGCCAACATGATGAAACCCCATCTCTACTAAAAATAAAAAATGTAGCCACATGTGGTGGTGCATGCCTGTAATCCCAGCTACTTGGGAGACTGAGGCAGGAGAATTGTTTGAACCTGGGGGACAGAGGTTGCAATGAGCTGAGATCGCGCCATTGCACTCCAGCCTGGGCAACAAGAGTGAAACTCCATGTCCAAAAAAAAAAAAAAAGTATTCTTATGGATGGAAATAGCCATGTTGGTTATGAGTACTCAGCTGAAATGAAGAGTTATCAGTTTTGCTTTGGGAAACAAGGTGACCAAGCATCAGGTTTCAGAAAGACTACTCCCATTCTAGTGATTAGTAAATAAAACTATTCCTGACAGTGGAGAGCCTGGGAGCTCAGGCAGTTCCATATTTAGAGACAGAGAACTCATTGTCCAAAGATCTCAGAACAGCCTTCACCAGTGCACAGAAGGGATTTAGAACAATTTGCATAAGTCTCCCTGTGGATAGCAACATGGGTCTAGTGTTGGGTGGTTCCAGGAGCCTCTCCTTGGCTTCATCATGGGGTGACTCTGTGCTTGGTGAGAACTCAGTCTCATGACGTTTTTTGCCAGCAGGATTGGGTGTTGGGACATTGAATAAACCCACTGTTTGGTTCCACATAAGGGCTCTTTTGTGTTGGCCTGGGGAAGCCATGTTCAAGTTTGTCTTGCTTTTCCCCAGCTATGTTTTTGGACTTTGTGGCCTGGAGAATTAAGCACAACACCCATTCTGACCTAATCTGTCAATTTTTGCTCTTCAAAGGTAACCACAGCCCCTTGTAATTCTAAAATATGTAGAATAATATCATACTTTTGAAGACTTATGATTTATTAATTAAAAGCTGAGGAAAGGAGGAGAAGTTCTTTGGCATGCCCAGGTAGTGAGGTATGCATGCCTGTTCATGGTGAAACCGTGAGAAGTAGCTCCCTTGAGTTAATATGATTTCCCTAGTTCACTGACTTCTTTAAGAAATATGTTCTCTTGGCTGGGCATGATGGCTCATGCTTATAATCTCAGCACTTTGGGAGGCTGAGGCGGGGAGATCGCCTGAGGTCAGGAGTTTGAGACCAGCCTGGCTCACACGGTGAAACCCTGTCTCTACTAAAAATACATAAGTTAGCTGCCACTGGTAGTATGTGCCTGCAATCCTAGCTACTTGGGAGGCTGAGGCAGGAGAATCGCTTGAAGCTGGGCGGCGGAGGTAGCACTGAGCCGAGATCGCACCACTACACTCCAGCCTGGGCAACAGAGAGAGACTCGTCTCAAAAACAAACAGAAATATGTTCTCTTGCATAGTTGACAAACATTTGTATATTTAAATTCTCCTGTGAAAGAGCATGGTTTACACTGGATTATATGTAAAAAATGCCAGGTGCTTGTAATGTTTCATCTTTTCTTTGTTTTTAATAAATTATATATATTCAACATTAGATATTAAGAGCTTTTGCTATTGTTTCCTTGCATAAAATTGTATCATTTTAGAAGCTACATGAGGAGTCTAATTTAAAATGGGGAGGGGGCATATTTTATGCATTGGGGTAACATGGTATTTAAGTACAAAAATGAAATACACTAATTTCTAACCTGAGATTTATTTTCCTTTAGTCGGCTAGCTTGATTTGTCAGCTTTGTTGTAATAACATAAACATTTTATGTTTATTTTAGGTGGCTTTAACCAAGAGAGCAGATCCAGCTGAGCTTAGAACAATATTTTTGAAGGTCAGTATAAAGGAATCTATTTTGTTTCTTGTTTGATTTGTGTTCTATAACTTTTAAAGATTATTTTCAAACAGCTCTTTATTTCATTGTTATATTTTTTAAAAATCCCAAAGTGTCAGCCTGGTGTGGTGGCTCACGCCTGTAATCACAGCACTTTGGGCGGTCGAGGCGGGTGGATTACCTGAGCTCAGGAGTTTGAGACCAGCTTGGACAACATGGTGAAACCCCATCTTTACTAAAATTACAAAAATTAGCCAGGTGTGGTGGCATGTGCCTGTAATCCCAGCTGCTCCGGAGGCTGAGGCGGGAGAGTTGCTTGAACCTGGGAGGCAGAGGTTGCAGTGAACTGAGATCATGCCAATGCACTTCAGCCTGGGTGACAGAGCAAGACTCTGTCTCAATAAAAAATAAAAATAAAATAAAATAAAATAAAAATTCCCAACATGTCTTAAAAGGGGAGAGCCTTACAAATGCATCTGCTTTTTAAAATGTATAGGAAACTAATTCGTAGGTGACTGTGATGACAACATTGTTTGTATTTTAATTTCTTTTATCTCAATTGGTGTAAGGTATGTGAATAAAAGCAGTTGCTGGAGTGTTGAGTTTTGCAACCCATTTACCCTTTCAGTATTGACCCATATAGCTTTTTCTCCTAGGAAGTTTAAAGTTCATTGTAAACATCTCAGTAATCCTTCACTCATCCACGGGCCTATCCTGTCTCTCCCTGGTAGAAGCCTATTGTTGTTGTTATCGTCATCATTATCATCACTTTATGATGACTGCAGTGTCCTGGGAGGAGGCCCCAGTATGGATAATAGTAGATACTAGAGCACAACAGACACGATAGAAGTTTGTGTCTTATACTGGCATCTTATATTTCCACCTATTTTGTGATATTGGGCAGTGAATGATTAATAGAATAAAAGTCTGTCTCAGGTTCCAGACACTGAAACACCTTTGTGTTATTCAGCTGAAATTAAAGTACTCAAAAAAGAAAAGGCCACTTTTGTAAGATAATATATATACACACATAATATATATATGTATATATATATATGTCTTTCTAAACATTATGAAAAGGCAGCTGAGTTGTATGGAAAGAGGACCAGGGTGTCAAATGAGAAATTGGATGTGTACTGAGTATGGTGTGGAAAGGTATTAAATCTATGAGTCTCCCTTTCCTCATCACAGTGTGTTACTATTAAAACTAGTTGAGACATTAAGGACTTTGAACATGGATAGGATATTTGATATTAAGGAGTTGTTATTAATTGATGTTTAGGCTGATAGTATTCTCACTATGGGAAATATAGAGTCTATGTTTTAGAGATATACACTGAAACATTTATAGATGAGACTACAATTTCTGAGATTTGCTTTTAAATAATCCAGTTTCGGTGGGTTGAGGAAAATGAGTAGGCGGTATGATGATAACTTTTGAAATTGGGAAATGGAATATTGGGTTTATTATACTGTTCTCTCTACTTTGTATATGCTTGAAAATTTTCTTTTCTTTTTGTTTTGAGACAAAGTTTCACTCTTGTTGCCCAGGCTGGAGTGCAACGGCATTTTTCTCAACTCACTGCAACCTCCACCTCCTGGGTTCAAGCGATTCTCCTGCCTCAGGCTCCTGAGTAGTTGGGATTACAGGCATGCGCCACTACACCTGGCTAATTTTGTGTTTTTAGTAGAGATGGGGTTTCACCATGTTGATCAGGCTGGTTTTGAACTCTTGACCTCAGGCGATCTGCCCATCTCGGTCTCCCAAAGTGCTGGGATTGCAGGTGTGAGCCACTGTCCCTGGCCTGAACATTGGCATAATAAAATATTTTTTAACATAACGATTCAGTGAGGTAACTTATGTGAAAGGTGTCCTGCATCTGATACATGTTATATATTGATTCAGTAAATGCTTGAAATTAAGTAATAATTTAAGTAAAGGAGAAATGAAGACTCCACAAGCAAGTGGATTAAAAGCAGGGATAGTTTTGTGGGGAGGACAAAAAAAAGACACATTTGTAAGGAGATTTGGATTATACATAAAAAATCAGGCTTGTGGACATCTGTAATCCCAGTGAGAGCCTGAGGTAGGAGGATCGCTTGGGCCTAGGAATTTAAGGCTTCAGTGAGCCATGAATATGCCACTGTGCTCCAGCCTGGATGACAGAGTGAGACCCTGTCTGTTAAAAACAAAGCGAGATTCTTTATAAATTTGTTTTTAGCCCAGAAATACACTATAGAGTTTCCTTTTTTTTTTGAGACAGAGTCTCACTCTGTCACCCAGACTGGAGCGCAAGTTGCGTGATGTTGGCTTACTACAACCTCTGCCTCCTGGGTTCAAGTGATTCTCATGCCTCAGCCTCCCGAGTAGCTGGGATTATAGGAGTGCACCACCACGCCTGGTTAATTTTTGTATTTTTAGTAGAGACGGGGTTTCACCCTGCTGGCCAGGCTGGTCTTGAACTCCTGACCTCAAGTGATCTGCCTGCCTTGGCCTCCTAAAGTGCTGAGATTACAGGCATGAGCCACTGCGTCCGGCCACAATACCGTATACAGTTTCTAAGGTGGAAAAGGATTCTGGAGGATGAAAGTCCAGAAAACAGAAAAACATTTGCTCCTTACCTAAGCTGATCTCTATAGTTGTGCTTGTTGGGACCACCATGGTTGGAATGAGGTGTGTATGACAGAACCAGAGAAGATTTTTGTATGTGTGTTTAAGGTCTGTTGATATTGTAAAACTCCAGTGACAGAAATCTGAAAGACCACTTGTAGAAGAGTAACTAAGTGGACTGCCAAAGATCCTATCAAAACAGAGTCGCTCATTAACTTAAGCTGGTAAAGTAGTCATCATTCTTTGAACTCTGGACCTATCTGTTACTGCTGTTTTCTAAACAAGCAAGAGTGGTGGGCATCCTTCTGATAGGAAGTGGGAACATCATAGAGGGTGTCTCAATAGATGGTGCATTTTAGAATCTCACTGGTTGGTGTGATCCATTGAGAAGACTCCACTTAAAGGCTGTGTCCACCTTTCAAGGCCGTATGGTCCCTGGAGAAGCTAGACTGAGACTTTAATTTGGAACAATGTGTCTTTGTCAGCTGCTACATCCTCTTTCAGCAGCCTACAGGACTATACTGGGGGAGAGTCTAATTGATCAGGTAGACCTAGAGAGGGTGAGATTCCATGCAGAGTTCTGGAGAGACACCTGTAGTGTTTCTGTTTAAGTGCCCTTGAAGGCCGAGGGTGGAACTTTTGGGATAGATAGGGAAGTACTCTCTTCCCTTGGGGTGGTTGGGACTATGTGACTTTTGAGTAAGAATTTGTATGTGGCTTGGAGTCCTGAGAGATGACGTCAGGGGGGCCGTACCTGAAGAAAACAGCAGTCAGCAGTTTGTGGAAAGGATTGTGCATCTGGCAAAAGTTCTGGTGACCTCACCAGGCCTGGATAGTGTGGTACCAACCCAAGTCTGCCTTGGCTTAGCATCCTAAGGATGTCGGGTTTACCATTTATCACAGATGGTATTGTGGTGAGGGGAAGAACGGGAAACACAGCAATGAGGGGACTGTATGAGGCTGAGCTTTTTAGTTCATTATGGATCAGCAGTAAGCATTCTGTAAACCTGTCTACTTTGCTGATTTTCTGTGACTTTTTCCGGACTTGACTTTCTTCTTAGTAAAAATTCCATGTGAAATATCCTACCCTTCTCTCTGCTAACCTATGTAAAGACAGGATTCTTCTGTAGCTTGGCAGTTGGAAGGGAGCTTCATTGCAGCCTTCACACCAGGTGTGATGGTAGCAGGAAAGTTGGCAGCTCTGTAGATCAGTGACAGCCAGTGAAATTGAGCCAGATAAGGAAAGAGGGCTTCTGCGGGATTAAAATGAGCCAAATTCTGACCTTTTCATTTATTTGAGAATTTAGAATCAGTTCCACTGTTTTTTTTGAAGGTACCTAGGTACAGTTTCATGGACTGGGTATATATCAATGCAGACATCATGGTTCCTGTCCATAAATATCTGAGTGAGAACTGTGTGTAAGTATAAAAAACCCCAGAAGCCATGATATGATTGATAAGTATTGTATAGCCTTAATTAACAGGAAGATGATGTGGTCTAATTATATCTTTCTATGGAGAGTCATTAGGTTATGGGGAGGTGGTAATGTTTGAACTGCGCTCGAAGATGAGTACGTAGAGAAGGGTTTGTTGGCAACGGAAGACCTTTTTAGGCAAAGAAAACAACACATACAAAGTAAAGAGCTGTCACAGTGCCACGTGTGTGGAGGGAATGGCTACACAGTTGGACTGGCTCGGGGCACAGGGTCCTGGCTGGTGGTAGTCAGGGCAGGACTTGTTATAAAACATGTGGGGCTAAGGCATACGACAGATGTTTTCTCTTTTTTGAGATGCAGTCTCGCTCTGTCGCCCAGGCTGGAGTGCAGTGGTGCGATCTCAGCTCACTGCAAGCTCTGCCTAGCTGGGTTCACGCCATTCTCCTGGCTCAGCCTCCCAAGTAGCTGGGACTACAGGCACCTGCCACCATGCCCAGCTAATTTTCTGTATTTTTATTAGAGATGGGGTTTCACCATGTTAGCCAGGATGGTCTTGATCTCCTGACCTCGTGATCCGCCCGCCTTGGCCTCCCAAAGTTCTGGGATTACAGGCTTGAGCCACCACGCCCGGCCAACGACAGATGTTTTCTTATGGAGGATGTTCTTGTGGCAAGTGGCAGGTAATGTTTCATCTAGATGTAGAAGTTAAAGTCTAGGAAGTCAGTTTTGTTTCTAGCCTAATGACATGCATTTTTCTGTTTGCCTAGTGCTTTTGGTGTTGCTTCCTGTTAGCTTAAACAGATGTGTATTGAGTGCCTACAGTTTAAATAAAACACCATGAAACTCTGTGGTGAGTGGGAGGTGCAAAAGGTGTATAACAATGACCACATCTTAAAGGAGCTCAGATTTTATATAGGAGACCAGATGGATAGGCATGCAGGAGGTAACAAAGAATCTTAAAGTTGGCATACTCCAAGGGCCCACATTGTGGTTAAAGCAAATGCTATAGGAGGTGGAAGGAGGGAGCAGCCCCTGTTGTGGGGAGTGGTCAGGGAAGGCCTTGAGGAGAGAAAACTTGGGGAGTCTCAGGGACAAGTGGGAGAGGCGACAAGGAACGCATTCGAGGGAAGGACTGGAGATGAGTCGGGGAGAAAACAACCTCTCCAGGTTGAAGGAGTCTTGGTCATCCTTTAAATGTTTATTTAAATACAACTTTTTATGCTAAGTATCACAAGGTGTGGGTGATAGGATTGGAAAGGTAATTGGGGGTTTGGCATTCCACTAAACAGTAGGAAGCATTTGAGGTTTTTTGACAAGGAGGTGAGTGTGAGATTTGATTGGTGCAGCAATGCCACAAGTTAGGCAGCCTTAGGGTTGTGGCAGCAGGAGGAATGGAGAATGGCAAGATAGAGTCACTTTGAGAGAATATTTGATGAAGATGGCTGATTTTTTATAATGGATGAGAGAGAGCAGTGAGGAAATACAGCCTGGATGCAGAGAGGAGCCAGTAATAAGAATACAGAAAGTGAGAGGGAGCCAGTAGCTCCAGGAAGGAAAAGAGATGTTGGGTACTACTGTATTAGTAATAGAGAAAGTGAGAGGGAGCCAGTAGCTTGAAAGTGAGAGGGAGCCAGTAGCTTCAGGGAGAAAAAGAGATGATGCATGCTATTGTATTAGTCTGTTCTCAGGCTGCTAATAAAGGCATACCCAAGACTGGGTAATTTATGAAGCAAAGAAGTTTAATTGACTCAGTTCCACATGGCTAGAGAGGCCTCACAATCATGGTAGAAGGCAAATGAGGAACAAAGTCTCATCTTATATGGTGACCGGCAAGAGCGCTTGTGCAGGGGAACTCCCATTTATAAAACCACCACATCTTGTGAGACTTTATGGGGAGACCGCACCCATGATTCAGTTATCTCGAGCTGTCCCTGCCCCGACACGTAGGGAGTATTACAATTCAGGGTGAGATTTGGGAAGGGACACAGACAAACCATGTCAACTGTTTAGAAGTATATAGTCTCATATAATTAAATCTCTGTAGCGAAAGATGGGAAAATTGGGGAAAAGGGCTGAATGAGAAACGTAAGACATATTACAGAGTAACTGAATTACACTTGGATTTTTTTTTTTTTTTTTTTTGAGACAGAGTCTTGCTCTGTCGCCCAGGCTGGAGTGCAGTGGCACGATCTCGGCTCACTGCAAGTTCCGCCTCCTGGGTTTATGCCATTCTCCTGCCTCAGCCTCCCTAGTAGCTGGGACTACAGGCGCCTGCCACCTTGCCCGGCTAGTTTCTTTTTGTATTTTTTTAGTAGAGACGGGGTTTCACCGTGTTCGCCAGGATGGTCTTGATCTCCTGACCTCGTGATCTGCCCGTCTCGGCCTCCCAAAGTGCTGGGATTACAGGCTTGAGCCACCACGCCCGGCCTACACTTGGATTTTATAATTGTTCTGTCAACAAAACATGGTATCCACTTTTAAAATGTTTGTAGGTAAATTTTGAAAACAGTTAATTCTCTTTTGGAAAGCTTTTATCACACCAGTTTTATATTTATGGAAAATTTAAAAGGTGGATATATGAACAAAAGTAACTTGTGATCTTTGCATAGGAAGGTAGATGCAGATATTTATATATTTATTTATTTCTCAGTCTATGTGTCTCTGTGTATGTATATAATTTTTTTTCCCCTTAGGAGAAAAAAATTACTGTTTTATATCTAGTTTTTTCCCTTACCTGCTATGTTACAAATAGTTTTTCCTATAATTCAATGTGCTTCTACTTTTTTTATTTTTGTAAATTACTTCTTCCATGATGATTTAGACGGACTATTTTTAAACTAGTACAAATATGTCATAAATAATATCTCGCCATCTTCTAACCAGTTGAGTAATTTCTTGTGCAGTAAGCTACCTCACATCTTTTGGCAAGCAATACATTAAATTTCATTAATAAAGACATTATACAATGAATTAGGACACAATTAAAATTTGCTTTAAATATTTCTTTGGGGAGAGGACACCACACTTCTATTCGATGAAGAGAAACATTTTACAGTCCAGGGGTCTTTTTTTTTTTCTTTTAACACCTATTATGCCATGAAGTCATAGGTAATAGTTTCCGACAGCGCAGGCTCCTTCCCGTGGGTTCCCACAAAGTGTGCTTCTCTGCGTGGAGCAGGCTGACACCAGGTACCTTACTCTTTGGCTTCCTTCTTTTTCTGATCATTTTTCTTTACCCTTTTCAGGAAGCTATCTCAGCTCTTAGAGTGCTTAATGTGCTCAGCACACACATTAATTCTCTTGGCAAAAGTCTTGCCCTTAACTTGTTTGTTTACAACAGTGCCAGCAGCATGCTGGGTGGCATTGTAGACTCCTCTACTTTTGCCATGTTAACACTTGTAGAGCATTCCTTTTTGAACGGTACCCATTCCCTTCATGTCTACAATATCACCTTTCTTATAGATTTGCATATATGCGGCCAAAGGAACAACTCCATGTTTCCTTTTTTTTTTTTTTTTTTTTTTTTTGAGACGGAGTCTCGCTCTGTCGCCTGGGCTGGAGTGCAGTGGCCGGATCTCAGCTGTCTGCAAGCTCCGCCTCCCGGGTTTACACCATTCTCCTGCCTCAGCCTCCCAAGTAGCTGGGACTACAGGCACCCGCCACCGCGCCCGGCTAGTTTTTTTTGTATTTTTTAGTAGAGACGGGGTTTCACCGTGTTAGCCAGGTGACTCCACGTTTTCTAAAAGGCCTAGAGAACAGGTATCGGATGCCTCTCCTCTTTCCCTTTGTGTTCATCATTTTGGCGAATTACTGGAAGATGGTGGTTCTGGCTGAAAGGAAGCCTTCTACAATATTTTTAATGCTGCATAATATTCCTACATATGGCTGTTTCTGTTTTGCGCTAATTTATCGAACCACTATTTATTATTGGATATTTAGTTGCCTCCTGTGCTTTACTATCATAACAGCACTATAATGATAGTGTTGTACCTACATTTTTGCACATAGCTAGCATTATTTTCTTAGGATAAATTCCTAGAAGTGGCACCATTGGGTTAGAATGGGTTTACAACATATTAAGGCTTGTGATTCCTCTTGGTAGACTGCCACTCGTGAAGGTTGTTTCAATATATATTTTGGGTGGGAACATGGAAGTGTTCATTTCCTACATTATATCAACTCAGATTATTATGAAAAAAAATACTGTAGCAGCAACAAAAAAGACTTTATGCCAATCTGTTAGTTGAAAAATTGTATCTTATTTAAAATATTCATTTTTTAAATAGAGCAATATGTTTATTGACCATTTATGTTTCTTAAATTTATTTTTAACTTTATTGTGATAATTTTTCAGACATACAGAAAATACAGTAGTAAACACCCACATAACCATCATCTAATTTAAAGTAGTACTTGTCGTATTAGTTTATACATTTTTTTCTGATTTATGTTAATGTAAATATAACTTAGCTATCACTATAATTCACCCTAAATAATTTAGCGTAGAGCTTCAAATAATAAAAACAATCTCCTACACAGTCGTAATACCATTGTGCACCTAATAAAATTAATGGTAGTTCCCTAATATGAAATACCCAATCCAGATTCAAATCCTTAATTATATTGTGTTCCATCCCTATAACAGGGAATCAAAGTAAAGGATGGGCAGATGCAGTGACCTGTTGTGTGCACCTTCTCAGTGGTTGGAAAACAGTGTAGGGGATTTGTCCTTCAGTCCCAGGATGTGAGTGATTCATGGCAAAAGGGCAGCTGGATGATTATGGTTCTACCCTGGCTCATTCACAGCGTACAAACCTTTATCAATTTACTGTGACTGGTGGTGAGCAGGCCAGATAGGACCCCTGCCCTTGGGGAATGGACATTTGTAGTGATAGGTTCCTTCTGGTTTCCTTTGCTGTCATCTTCACTGGGTATGGTGGTATTTCTTGGTGATGACAATAAGTATTATACAACGTTGTATGAGAACTCCTAAAACTCTTCCCATTTTTCAGGTGTATGTTTAATCATAATAAAACTCCCGAAAATTGCAAGGGAGGAAGGCTTCAGGTTGCTAGCGAAAAATGTTCTCAAAGAAGGATTAATGACATTTTAAAGATGTGGTGGCTATAAGGATATAGTCTGTTCCCCCTATAGGGACCCTCTGCTCACTGCTGCAGGGAGAGCAGAGTTTAAAAAAACTCAGAGAAACTCTGATATTTAGTCCTGAAATGAAAGAAAGACTGGTGATAAGGTTTGGCTGTGTCCCCACCCAAATTTCAGCTTAAATTGTAATAATCCCCACATTTAAAGGGTGGAGCCAGGTGGAGATCATTGAATCATGGGGGTGGTTTCCCTCATACTGTTCTCGTGGTAGTGAATAAGTCTCACGATGTCTGATGGTTTTACAAATGGTAGTTCCCCTGCACAGGCTCTCTTGCCTACCGCCATGTTAAGATATGACTTTGCTCCTCATTCGCCTTCCACCATGATTGTGAGGCCTCCCCAGCCATGTGGAACTGTGAGTCCATTAAACCTCTTTTTCTTTATAAATTACCCAGTCTTGGGTATGTCTTTATTAGCGGTGTAAGAACAGACTAATACAACTAGTGTCTAAGCTTAGAAAAGTAATGGAAGAAATTTCAAAGGAGAAAAAAATTCTATAGACTCAATTATATAAAAATACCAAACTGGAAAAATATTTGCAACAAATATAATAGACCAAAGCGAGTAAAGAGCATGTTCACACACTGTTGGTGGGCTTGTAAATTGGTACAGTCTTTTCCGGGGAGCAGTGTGATAATAAGTACCAAGAGCCCAAAAGTTCCTCTCCTTTGACTCAACAGTTTCTCTTCTGGGAGCCTAGCCTTTGAAAATTGCCAGGAATTTGGACAAATGTTATATACAAAGCTTGCTACCTTAGCTTTATTTAAAAATACTAAAAACTGGAAATGTCTACTGGTACTAGAAAAGTTAAATTGTATGTTAAAATAAATTATTCACTATCGGGCAACCTTAGGTAGTGTAACTCCTAAGTCATAGGATTGCTGTAATTAGCAGTGATATTTCCTTTACATTTTTATCTTATTTTGGCTCAGTTAGGAAAATCAAAATATAATTCTTTACATGTCCAAAAAGCTGAATTAAATGCTAACTGAAGACTGGTAGGATCACTGGGGCATCTTTGAGCCTTTCCCTTGTAGTGTGCTTAAAAAATGTTACCTGTAAGACAATACTATAGAGCATTTATGTAATATAAAGTACTTATTGTGTATAGGGCATTGTGCTAAGTAGATGACATGATTATCTCATTTGTTTCTAGCATCTGTCTTATGAAGCTGTAATGTTGTTCTACTCATTTTATGAATGAGGAACCTGAGTTACCAAAAGCTTTAGTTACCTACCTGAGGCCATTCAGGTGGTAAGAGGCACAATCCAGGCCCGTGGGACGCCAAAGCTTATTATTACTGAGTATCTGAGCAAAGCCTTAGTCTGCATTGGAATTAAATTTTTTTTCAGGCTTAACTTGGATTAGAGAGAGAGAGGAGACACTGCCCTGGCACTTCACTGTGCACCCTCCATCACTATGGCTACCAGTGTGGTTCTTGTCACCCAACTAGGCTTGTTCTTGTAGATGCACTGTCCTTGCATCCTGAGTCCCCAAACCACTGTTTTGTCCCCAGGATCAAGAGGCCGTGTCCTGCTTCATAAGGACACCACAAGATCCCATGTGGTTTCTCAGCATTTCTACCCTTAGGGCTCCATGCAACAGAAATTAGTGGGTTCCCTCTTACCCAGGCTGGAGTGTTATCACATTAAGGGCCAGACCTTAGGAGAACACTGTGAGGAAGCATTGTATGCCACCTAATTCTTACTGAGCATTTCTGCATGGTAATGCTTTAGAGTGGAGAGGACAGTAACTAGAGCAGCATTTACTGCCTCCCTCCGTAAGATTGCCCAAGATGATATGCACTTAGTAGTTTGCTTTCCAGCTTAGCTTGTTTGCCATCCTTTCTTGTATCATTGATGCTCTTAAAGCAGGAACAGGGCAAAGGAATTAGGTTGTTTGTCTCCATGACTTCGTAGTTCCACTTTTTTTTTTTTTTTTTTTAAACTATGTGCCTTTGCTAAAAAGCAAGACATAGTTTGTCTTTCCGAATTTCTGTAAACCAGGGTTGCTGAACCTGGACATTGCCCACACTTTGGGCTGGAGAACCGTCTTTTGCAGGGAGTCATCCTGTGCATTGTTGGATGTTTAGCAACATCCCTGGCCTCTACCCGCTGGAGTCAGTAGCACCCTTCCTCGCATGTTATGACAATCTTAATTGCCATCAGATATTGCCAAATGTCCCTGTGGGAAAACATTGCTCCCAGTTAAGTTTATACACATAAAATTTGACTTGTTTTTTCTTTGAAGTGTTGGGAGATAATGGTCATTGTGAAGAGTACATAATCATATCTGATATTTTATCATTTGGATATTTTCAGCTTTTTCACATATCGATCCCATGATTATATACTTTTGAAAATCAAATATATAAAATATTGTTTTCTTTTTTTTTAAAACAGTATGCAAGCATTGAGAAAACGGTGAATTTTCATGTCCCCAATGACTTTGTCACTCGATACTTGAACATTTTGGAGAAAGCCAGCCTAATCCAAAGACTGTGGAACTTTTAAGTGGAGTGGTGGATCAGACCAAAGATGGGTATGTTTATTTTTAATTATCTCATTTAATTCTTTTTGTTTGAAACAGCTTTCTTTTGCTCTAATGACCAGGAAGTGATTAAATGTATACCTTTCCATCTCTTAGGACCATTTTCTGTACTTACTACTATTATTATTACATTATTTGAGTAATAATTATTTCCTTCTGTCATTGTTTCAAGTTGGGGATTCAGTATGTATATATTTGACTTGTTTAAAGAATGCTTTACCGTTTCCGAGAACTATTATTGTCATCAAGGTGGTGGTGTGCAGATATATGACAGTATTTATATGCCTTTGGTATTTTTCAAGGCGGCTGTAAAATTGTGAGTAAATGTACAACATAGCTCTGTGAACGTTAACTTTTCTGTAATCTTTCTTTCTGATCAAATCGCCTTTAAAAATTCACATGTGATTCCAAAGCCCCAAGAAAGGCACTCTGCAAAAGCTAGAGGAAAGAAACTGTACCATATAGAATTAAATAGGACACGCTGCACAATGCCTTTGGATACTTTTTTTCCCTACCAGTCTTCTCTGCTTCCATTTTGTTGGAACTTTTTTTTCCCCCTCTTTTGAGGCAGGGTCTCACTCTGTTGCCCAGGCTAGAGTATAGTGGCATGATCTTGGCTCAGTGCAACTTCTGTCTCCTGGGTACAAGCGATCCTCCCACCTCAGCCTCCTGAGTAGCTGGTACCAAAGGCATGCACCACCATGCCCAGCTAATTTTTGTGTTTTTTTGTAGAGACGGGGTTTTGCTGTATTGCCCAGGCTGGTCTCAAACTCCTGGGCTCAAGCCATCCGCTTGCCTCGGCCTCCCAAAGTGTTGGGATTTACAGGCATGAGCCACTTCATCTGGCCTTCTGCTTTCATTTTAAAGATGGGGTTTTCTTACGCTGTATAAGATTGCAGTGGCTTTTACCATTAAACACGGAATTTTGGACTCTGAACTCTTGCTAATCAAACACCAATGTCTGCTAATAGCCAAAGTATAATGTACAAGAACTAACCTCTAGGTAAACTGTAAAACACCTTGCCTTCTTCCTTCTCTAGGTAAACTGTAGGAGACTTCGCTTCTGTTCCTGCTGCTTGCCAGCACCCTTTTGACAGATTGCAGTTACCTACCACTCTGAGATGGAGTTCTCTAGCACTGAATTTTCTCTATTTATTGGAATCTTCATGTGTCTGATTTTCCCACATGCAGTGGTTTGAAATATAACCCATGCATAATGTCTTTGTGTACTTCAAATACTCTCAGTTTTCACTGGCACTTTCCTTTTTTTATTTATGCACTTGTCAACCTTTTTTTTTTTTTTTAATGGAAGGAACCTCCTGTAAAATGAAGACCTTGATGAGTGGGAGGGAGCAGGCAGGGAATTAGATGACCTACTTGTTGCAGTTTTCTGGAGGATTGTTGGATTATGCCTTCTCTCTCTGTTCAAGCGGCAGAAGGTTTCCTTTTTAACCTTCTTACCTTTGTTTTCTACCCTCACCCCAAGGTGGAGTCTTTGCTTGGTAGGAAAATGTAGTATATGAGCAGGGTGGCGCAGGAAAAGGCTGGGGTGTATTTCACAGTAGTTCATTGAAGCTGAAGCTATGCAAAACATAGACTTATTCCAGCAAGCATTTTTCTGTGGAAAATCTGGTTGTTTTTTCACTCCCTAGAATGGCTCATGGTTCCGAGGAAGTGTGACAAGTTCACATGCAACATGAATTATCTGCCTTAATATTTGAGATCAGTTTTTTCTAATTTGGAAAAATTTTAAACTACAGAAAAAAATTCTGAGCCACAAAAAGGTTGAGAGAATACAGTGAGCACGCAATCTATACGCTTCACCTAGATTGAGTTTTATTAACATTTTACCATCTTTGTGCTCTCTTTGTACACACACATTTTCTACACACAAATACTTACACACATAGTTTCTTTTTTTGGTTGGAACACTTAAGTATAAATTGTATGCATCACAATATTTCAGCATTTATCTTCTGAGACTAAGAACATTCTCCTGCATGAACCCCCATGCTATTATCACACTTAGGAGAATTAATGATCATGTCAAATATCAGCTAATGTCTAATCCATATTTAAATATACTAGAACTTTCAAGTATATTTACAGATCTGGTGTCTTCACCTCCCTTCTCTACCTCAAATGGCTCTTTGCCTATTCTTGTTTCTTTTTTGTTTTTTTATTGCAGATTATACTGCATTTTGTTATGTCTCCTTTACTCTAAAACAGAACAGAAACATTATATTGTTTTTCATGATACTGACTTTTGAAATCCAGGCCAGTTATTTTGTTGAAAGTCCTGCATTCTGGACTTGTCTGATTGTTTCCTCATTGTCTGATTCAATTCAGGATACATTTTGGGGTATAAGTTAGGAGCTATTCTATACTACCTATTGTATGTCCTCAGGAGGGATAGTGTCCAGGTGTTGGTGATGCTGTTTGATCAGTTGATGAAGGTGGCATCCTCCTGATATTTCCATTGTAAAGACTCCATTTTGTCGTTGTATATGAGTAGATAATCTGTGGGATGATACATCAGGATCACATGGATATCCTTTTCTCCAGCAACCTTTCACCTAATGGTTTTAGCATCGATGATGATTCTTTGCTGAATCAGTTATTCTATTGATGTTTAAAAGGTGGCGATTTTTCTAATCCTATCATTTCTCCTATACTTATTGTCCAACATTCTTTGGTAAACAGAAACTTTCTTTCCTCTCCCCCCTTTTCTTTCTCTTTTAATCTTTTATATCAACATAAATTACTGGATTTACTTACTTTAATTCTGTATTATACTCCATTACCAGTATGCTCTTACTTGCAAAGTGTCTCAAATCTGGTCAGTGGGAGGGCTGGGCTTCAAGCTGGCTTCTTATTCTCAGCTTTCAGATGCTCCGTGCTTTTGACAAATTAGTTGTTCCAGGCTCACCTTGGGCTGTTCCTGCCTTTGACCTGGAAATCACTTCCCCCCACCCCGCCCGGACAATAAGGTCTGATTCCTTTTATTTGGGAATGTGCTTAGAAACAAAGCTCTGGGCACTGGCTTATTGTTACCAGGGTGTTACTGCTTCTCTGACTTTTCAGTGAAAAGAGCTGGGAAATATACAAACTTTAAAAAATTAAAAGTTCCTAATGACATTTCCTTTTAAATTTAACATTATAGGATTTTTCTTTGCTTTTTAAATTTTGTGTCTCTTTCTCTCTGTGAAAATTTTAGTTCCTACATACATTAGTGTGTTTATGGGCCTTTATTTGATAGAATTGGAAGACCTCTGAAGGTATACGAAAGAGCAAAAATATTTTAAAAAATAAATAAATAGGCTGAGTGCAGTGGCTTATGCCTGTAATCCCAGCACTTTGGGATGCCGAGGCAGGTGGATCACCTGAGGTCAGGAGTTCGAGACCAGCCTGGCCAACATGGCGAAACCCCATCTATACTAAAAATACAAAAAAATTAGCCAGGCATGGTGGCTGTCACCAGCAATCCCAGCTACTTGGGAGGCTGAGGCAAGAGCATCGCTTAAACCCAGGAGCTAGAGGCTGCAGTGAGTAGAGATCATGCCATTGCACTCCAGCTTCGGTGACAGAGCAGGACTCCGTCTCAAAAATAAAATAAAATAAAATAAAATAAAATAAAATAAAATAAAATAAAATAATTGGAATACTTTCTGATGTACTTTGCCTTCTATTTTATCCCCTTCCCATTAATAGACATGCTTTTCTTTTTTTAAAACATATAATCTCCAAAAATACAGACTTACATTTATCAGGTAACAACAATGTAACATATATTTTACATATATAATATAACATAATGTGTGTATTTTCTCAAAAGTTTGTGACAGATTTGAAAGGCTGACTTTGTTTTCTTGGTTTTATCGATGAGATATCTGAAGCTCTTGGTATTTAAAGAGTTTGTAGCTAAAAGGTGCCCAGGCCTGTCAGGTTTTAAATTCCTTGGCCTTTTCAGTGTTCTGAGCTGCCTCTTCTCATAATCGCACAGTCCTCTTTAGTTGACATTTTCTTTTAGATTTTGTATTATCTTAAATCTCAGTGTTTTACTGTGACACGGAAAATGTTAGATGGCCTTAATCCTTTGCCCTATAACAAATCTTTTAGTTGCAAAAACCGTGAACATCTCAGTTATTTTTTCCTTTGATTTCTAGTTGGCGTGTAATAATTGTACATATTGGATACCGAGTGTTCAGTACATGTGTATAATGTGTAATAATCAAATTAGAGTTTTATATCAATTTGTTGACTAAATTTAGTTAAATGTACTAAGAAGCATTTTCGCAAAAGCCCATGAATGGAAACTGTATTTCGAATTCTGTTACTCACCTTAACAGGCTGAATAATGGCCACCCAAAGAGATCTAGTCCTAATCCCTGGAATTTGTAAATATTACCTTATTTGGAAAAAGGGTCTTTGCATCTGTGATTAAATCAAGAATTTTGAGATGAAGATATTACTCTGGGTTTTTTGGGTGGGCTCTAAATTCCATCACAAGTGTCATTAGAAGATAGAGGCAAAGGGAGAGTTGATACAGAAACAGGGAAGAGGAAGAGACAGGGTGACCACAGAAGTGGAGATTAGAGCGATGCAGCCATAAACCGAGGAATGTCTGGAGTCACCAGATGTTGGAAGAGGCAAGAAGGGATTTTCTGCAAGAGCTTTTGGAGAGTCTATGGCCTTATTGAACTCTTGATTTAGGGCTTCTCATCCCTAGAACTGTGATAGAATAAATTTTATTGTGTTAAGCAACCCAATTTATGGTAATTTGTTTTATTTATTTGTTTATTTATATTTTATTTTATTTTTAGGCAAAGGGTCTTGCTCTTTTGCCCAGGCTGGTCTCAAATTCCTAGGCTCAGGCTATCCTCCTGCTTTAGCTTCTGGAGTAGCAGGGATTACAGGCATGTGCCACTGACCTCAGCTGTTTATATTTTATTTTATTTGTTTTGAGATGGAGTCTTGCTCTGTTGCCCAGACTGGAGTGCAGTGGCATGATCTCAGCTCATTGTAACCTCTGCCTCCTGGTTCAAGCAATTCTCCTGCCTCAGACTCCTCAGACTCCTGAGTAGCTGGGATTACAGGGGTCCACCACTATGCCCCACTAATTTTTGTATTTTTAGTAGAGACATTGTTTTATCATGTTGGCCAGGCTGGTCTCGAACTCCTGATCTCAAGCCACCCACCTGCCTTGGCCTCCCAAAGTGCTAGGATTATTATAGGTGTGAGCCATTGCACCCAGCCCCAACTATTTATATTTTCTAATTGACAAAAGTTGAATATATTTATGATATACAACGTGATGTTTTGAAATATGTATACATTGTAGAATGGCCAAAGCAAGCTAATTATCATGTCCATTACCTCATATACTTACTTCTTTTTGTGTTGAGAACACTCAAAATCTACTCTTAGTAATTTTCAAGTATACAATATATGATTATTAAGTATAGTCAGTATGTTGTACAATAGGTCTCTTCAGCTTACTCCTCTAACTAAAATTTTGTATTGTTGGACCAACATCACCCCAGGGCCTTTCCCCATACTGTCCCCTTCCCCCAAGCGAGGCCCTGGCAACCACCAGTCTGCTCTCTGTTTCTATGAGTTTGACTTTTTTAGATTCTATGTATAAGTGAGATCATGTAGTATTTGTCTTTCTGTGCCTGGCTTATTTCACTTAACATATTGTCCTTCAGGTTCATCCATATTGTCACAAGTGAGAGGATCTCCTTTTTAAAGGCTTAATAGTGTTCCATTGTGTGCATGTATCACATTTTCTTCATCCATTCATCTGTTATGGGCACGGGAGTTGATTGCATATCTTGGCTATTGTGAATAATGCTGCAGTGAACCTGGAAGTGCAGATGCCTCTTCAGTGTACCAGTTTTATTTTCCCATTGTAATTTGTCACAGCGGCCCCAGGAAATGAATATACTCATGTAGCTGTTTTTTTCCGGGACATTAGAAAGCTTATAGTTGTGAAGAATTTTCTTTTGCCAAGGACCAGCCTGATCCAGAAAAAAACTTTTTCTAGTGGTAGTTTGGCTTGATCCAGACATTTTCCAGGCAGAGACCCCTATTGTGAATTGTCTCTGTGAGGTCATGGCCGCTTCCTAAAGACTTCACCTATGTGTGGGCTGGGGTGGAACTCCGGGCAGGGAATTTAGATGCCTGTGCACTTATGGCCTTAACACCTCCAGCTTGCTGAGAGAGGGATCCTGTTTTCTGTGGCACTCTTGTTTCTAATGGAATGATGCGTGAGTGCCTTGGGTGCCTTGGTCAGCCTTCCGTGCTGGAGCTTCTCTCCGAACACTCTCCAGTCATTCAGCAGCTCTTTGGGAACCTCGTCTCTGTGCTTGGCACAGTTGTGTATATTGAGATAACATGGTGAGTGGAAAAAAAGCACAGTGCTTGTTGCCCTCTTGGAACTTCTATTTAATGGAGTAGATAGGTATTCATCAGGGAGCCTGAAAGAAATGTGAATTGCTATGAAAGAGAGGGATGGTGTGAGTAACAGCAAATAGGGGCTTCATTTGGACTGGGAAGTTGGGAAGACTTTCCATGAGTGACATTTGAGCTGCAGGAGTTGGAGGTGGGAGTACAGAGGACAGAGAGTTGCAGGCAGAGGGAACAGCACTTGCAAAGGCCCTGTGTTTTGAAATGCAGAGGCTGGCATGCCTGGAGCACAGAAGTGCAGGGCATGGTGGTGGGAGAGGTGGGCTGTGCCCAGACTGTGTAGGGACTTGTACCTCATATTAAGGATTGGGATTCTTTATCTTGAGAGTGCTGGAGAGCCATCAAAGGCTAATTTGAATGAGGGGATTGGCATGATTTGCCTGTGTAACAGCATACTTGCTGTTAATACTCTTTGTTGTGTTTAGGCCTCCCTGCATTCCACTGTTTTAATCTACTTAATGATGGGTTTAATCAATTTATGAAGTTCCGTAAGGGAGATGAGAGGAGACTTTGAGTGTCTAGGGCTGGAAGCCTTTTGTTTTTGGTGGGCCTTAATGAGTGAAGAGGGCTTGTCCCAGCATTTGAGGAGGAGGTGGGACTCTAAGGACTTCTTAGGGCCTAGATCTCCTTATTGATACTGAACCACATAACTGAACTGTACCTTTTAGATTTGGTTGTGATTATTATTTTTTTCATTCAAAATGAGAATAAAGCTTTGTATATCTTCTAAGTATAATTTTTATACATTGTTCACATAACTTGTCTGTTAAGAGCAAGGTGAAAATCTTTCCTTTGATCTTTGCAAACGTTCTATTTGTTGTTATTGACTGTTGTCTCGTTAAAGCGAGTCGAGGCTAAAAAACTGTCTTCACTTGTGACTGACCTTCTCACCTAGGAAGACCATGTGGGACTAGAATAAGCTGGAGGTGTTGAGTGCCGGACTCACTGAGGGTTACGGGTACCAAGCACTGTCTGTGGGGTGGGCACCGGGTGGCTCAGGGATCCAGTCGGCTTGCTAGGGTCACATAGGAATTTACCACACATATGTCTTTCATCTCCAGTGTGGAACCTCCTTTGCACTCCACATGCAAACAGAAGTTGACTCTTCTTTTGGAAAAGGGATGTTAGTTGTCTCAATTTGCTAGTGATGAGGCTGACAGATTCACCATACTACCTTGTCAGCCCCCTGCCACTTTGTTGTACCAAAATGACAGCAATATAATCAAACCCTTAAATAATTTTTTTTTTCAAGACAGAGTCTCAGGCTGGAGTGCAGTGGCATGATCTCAGCTCACTGCAACCTCCGCCTCCTGGGCTCAAGCAGTCCTGCTACAGCCTCCTCAGTAGCTGCAATTACAGGCATGCACCACCACACCCGGCTAATTTTTGTATTTTTAGTGGAGAAGGGGTCTCACCATGTTGGCCAGGCTGCTCTCGAATTCCTGACCTCAAGCGATCCACCTGCCTCAGCCCTCCCAAAGTGCTGGGATTATAGGTGTGAGCCACTATGCCCGGCCTTAAATAATTCCTTTTTGTTCAGAGTTTGAGTCCTGGACAGTTCCTGTTTTGATGCATGAAGAATAAGGGCATCAAAGAAGAAAAGATGAAAAGAAATCTAAAGTTTAGAAATGTGTGGCCTATATAAATAAAGCATGTTCTCTGCCTTTCCTATGTTTGCTATTCTTTTTCTGAGGAAAAAATATATGGCCTTTTAAAGATTTCACAAGGTGAAGGAGGATATAATAATGTTGATGATAAAATCATTTTTATATACCTGTTTTCATTTTGTGAGGCTGTCACGATGAAATCCAGGCCTTGGCCACATGCTGGGAGTTAATGAGGTTTACAATTGGCAATACTTAAAGAGTATTAGGGTAATGTATTTAAACATCAGCAGTTCACAGCCTGAAATGTTCATCATCTGTCAGGTTATAATACGGAATCAATAAGGGGAGGTCTTTCAATTTGCTAATGAGGAAAGTTTTCTATACTATTAGGGTAGACATAGATTTCAGATAAACACCTGAAATTCATAAACTATAGAATTTAGCAAAAGCATCTCTTCAATTAAAAAAAAAAACCTTGATAGTAATCAATAGCAGTCACCTGAGAAGCTTAGATTTTCTTCTTAGTCATCAGACTCCCAAATTAATCTACCAAAACAAAAAGCCTCATTAACGCTCTCATTGAATCAGTGTTATTTTTCCCTTTCTCTCAAGGTGTCTGATTAACCCCCTTTCTTTTAGCATTACTCACTTTGTGTTAATATTTGATGTCTGAAATCATGGAGGGGGGGTGTGTGCAATGTGGTGGCTAGACACTGTCTACAGGCAGTAAATTAAAAGAATTTTAAAAGGTTTGTATTATGTTGCTGATGTATTAGAAAATCTCTAGGAATGTCAGGTGCCTGGGTTTTCTTTTCTTTTAATTTCAGGAAGGGTTGATTGCTAACTGGTTGCTGATTTCGCTTCTCATTCATATGTACAGATAGCGCTCCTTCTCCTCTTACCTGGCTCCTCCTGCTTACCAATCCAAGCCTTCTTTTGGAGAGTTTTATTGAAAAGGAAAGGTGAGAAATAAGGCCATAACTGGAAGGAAAAGAGAGGTTGAAGGAGGTTTTTTTCTAGGTGAATAAATAATGTCTGCCAATGGGAAAGACTCACTTGAGAGTAGATAACATTGACAATGTAGGAGAGAAAGGAAAGACATTCTGGAGCATTGTCTAGAAGGTTGGCCTCTTGTAAGAGCATGGAGAGTTCAACTAGAACACCTCACCTCAAAGTGTAGCCAGTGGACTCCTGGAAGCCCCTGAGAACTTTTCAGAAGTCCGGGAAGTCAAAACTATTTGCACAATAGTAAAAGCATGATCTGCCTTTTTCACCATGTTGATATTTGAGCTAATGTTTCTGAAAGCAACAGTGCATAGAACTTCTGGTGGCTTAATGGCAAATAAGGTTTTGTCTGAACATTGATGTCCCTCCAAAATTCATGTTGAAACCTAACCTGCATGGTGATAGTGTGAAGAGGTAGAACTTTGGGGAGGTGATTAGGGCTTGAGGGAACCTGTTTGTCCCTTCTGCCATGTGAGGATGTAGCAAGAAGACACCATCTGTGAAGGAGAAAGTCTTCACCAGACACTAGACCTACTGGTGCCTTGATCTTGGACTTCTCAACCCCCAGAACTGTGAGCAGCAAATTCTGTTACTTATAAATTACCAAGTACTAGGATATTTTGTTGTAATAACCTGAACAGAATAAAACAGACACCAATCCAAACAGAGTAAGCAATCATTATTTTCTTCATTACACATTCATCATCATCATTATTATATTGATTCTGCTTCAGAATGTCTTTGGAGAAGCAGTCAAAATCATTGATTTTATTAAATCTTGCTCTTGATTACACAAGATTACATTTTAAAATTCTGAGTAATGGTAAGTATGCATAAAGAACTTTAATGTAGTATGGTGGTTGTCTGAGAAAAAGTACTTGTTGTGAGTTGCTAGTTGAGCTAGTTTTCTTCTTCTAGGGGATACGGGTTACCATTTTTATTTGAAAGAATGACTTATTTGAAAGATTTAAAATTTTCATGTTTCATCTTCCTAATACTTAAAGACTTTCTGATGTCATTGGTGGTGATGTTAATGAATGTGGCTTTTAAATATAGTTTAATGAAGTTTCCTAACATTTGGATGATCTGCATAATATAGAGAAACAGTGTTTTCCCAGTTGACTGGAGTGCATGGTGTTACAAAATTATGCATGGGTAAAAGATAGTTTGAAAAGTAGGTCATAGACCGATAAATTGTAAGGTAACAGAGAAGAGAAAAGTTCACTCATATAGTTTCAGATTGCACATTGCCACTAGTCTTTAAGAAACGTATTGGGATTTGGTGTTGTATCAAAGAAGAACATCCCTAATTATCTAAAAAGGCCATGAAAATACTTCTTTCTTTTCTAACTATGAATCTGTGTGCAACTGAAATCCTTTCATATTCTTCAACCAAAACAACATATTACAGCAGATTGAATGCAGCTGTTTTCCATTAAAGTCAGACATTTAAGAGATTTGTAAAGATATAAAACTGCTTTTCTCGCTAAATTTTCTGTTTTAGAAAATATAGTTCTTTGGCAGTGTATGCTGGCTCACGCATGTAATCCCAGCACTCTGGGAGGCTGAGGCAGGAGGATTGCTTGAGGCCAGGAGTTTGAGACCAGCCTGGCCAACATAGCAAGACCCTATCTCTACTATTAAAAATAAAAAAAGTATAGTTTTTTTTCATACAAATGTTTTATATTACCATGTAATAGAGTTACTTTTTAATGAAATAAATATTTCCAAAATTCCCAATTTTAATTTCTATACAGTAAATATGATAGCTATAATCCACATTAATAAAAGCTCTCTGGGGACCTCAACAATTTACAACCGTGTTAAGAGGTCCTGAGACCTAAAAATTTTGAGAAACACTGAGCTAGAAGAATAGAAGAGAAGGTAGAGACTAGGGTAGAGGCAGAGTGTAGATGTAGTGGTGAGATTTGGGGACAGGTTGTCTTTTGGTTTCTTTGATTTTTCTCCAGGAAATAGATGAGATGGAGGTGCAGGTTGAGGTATTGGCAGTTTGTGGAGAGAGATTCATATACTACATAGTTATCTAAAAGTGGGAGGGTGAATGTGTAAGGAACAGCATGATGGCTGGGCAGGAGCCACTTGAGTGCTTACCTGAGGATTAGTGGTCATGAAATTTAAAGTGAGACGAGTTAGTGTGGCTGTGTGTTTTTCAGGTAAGGTCAACTGTTCAGGTCCAGATAGTAAGGGTTGGATGTAGCTAGGGTTGAGGTCATGGCCATTGAATAATCCAGAGTAGAAGAGGTTCCAGGGAGGTAGGTGCAGGGGCATGCAAGGGAGTAATTATGATGATAGACTATAGATTTGGTCTGGGCAAGGAGCAAAGAGAGGACATTGGGTAGGACGCAATGAGGGATGGTGAGAAGGTAGCATGCTTAATGAATTGTGAATTTCAGCATGGTTGAAGGTTGTTGATCAATGGGATATATTTATGAGGGACTGAACAGGAAGACTAGAAGATAGTGGCCATAAAGTGAGATGCATGAAATTGAGAAAAAGGAGTTTTTGGTAATGGCAAGTAAAGTCTAGAGTGTGACCATGGGAGTGAGGGACGGAGGAAGGATAGAAGAAAGGCCATAGGAAGAGATGAGTTAATGTAATTGGAGGCCTTAGTGTTTGAAGGATCAGTATATTGAAGGATAAGTATATTGAAAATATTGAGAACTAAGATAGGAGTTGAGAGAGTGTCATCGAGCCAGGAGCTAAAATACGGGGTGAGAGGGGAATCCAGGGTTATTAGGTCACAGAAGCAAGAGGTATGTTGAGTGGTATAGTCAGATGCTGTGAATATTTGAATGGATGGGGTTTAGGAAGGAGAATGTGGAATCTACTAGCCAACCTGCTTATAGGCCTGGTGCAACCCAGGACTGCAAAAGGAAAGCTCATCCCTACCTAAGAAGGGTCTACAGGGGAAGCATTGTTCTCAAGGACTGTCAGGTATTGGTTAGAGCAAGAAAGTGAAGAGATATTTTATAGAAGGGATTGAGGAGGAGATTTTGGTCACTGTACATTGAATTCTAGAGGACACAGTTGGAGGGCTTCTGGGAGATGGTGACAGAATAGGGAAAGTCCAGGGCCTCTCGGGGATTAGATATGAGTGGTAAAGGGTAACCCAGGTGTCTGGGACTGCTGGTCAAGGCTGACATTCACAGAATAAATAGAAGAATGCAATTAGTGCTGGTAGACTCCAGATTGTGCCTGCTGGGTGATAGAGATCTTTGCAGAGAGGTAAGGAAGCTTGGAGAGGGGCAACTTTTATTTCTTAAAGAATTTATAAAATAAAAATATTCTGTGAGCAGTAGCTATGCTGATTTTTTTCCTACATGGTTGGACCAAAGGATGAAGGAAATGAATAGTTACTGAGCATATATAGGATTCCATATCTGGTGCTAACAATTTCCACCTGTTTTCTTATTCAGTCTTCATACAAGGCCTTAAAATAAATATTTTCACCCCCCCATATTACAAAGGGAGGTGGAGAATTAGAGAGGTTAAATAATTTGCCCAAAGTCATATAGCTAGTGAGTGGTAGAACTAGCATTTGGACCCAGTTCTTTCTGGCTTGTGCCCAATCTGCTCTACCATGAAACTTTCTATGCGTAGAGAAGAATGTTTAAAATTGAGCTTTGCACAAGAACTTTGCATATGTCTTTGCTTAGAAGTTCTGATGGCCTTTGCAAGATTCTTTGCCCTTGAGAGTAGTCATTAGCCCTCATATTTGGCCAACATAAGGTGAACATAAAACCTCCATGAGAGCCTCTTCATCACCCATACCTAAACTTATGAAAAACTAGCCTTGCTTAGCTCTTACTCTTTTTTTTTTTTTTTTTTTTTTTTATTTGATTCAGTTTTTTAAAACTTTTTCCTTTTTTTCCTTTTTTTTTTTTTCCTTTTTCTTTTTTTTAACTGAGGAGATTTTGGAACACTTTTCCCTTTTTTACTATTCTTATATTGAACCTTGAGCTACCATTGCATATCATATTCTCAGAATAAGAATAAGTACCTTTACTGGGCCAGCTTAAAATACCAACAGTTCTTCCATATTCTTCCCAGCATATGATGCTGCTCAGTGAATGCTTGAAGGAGCAAATACTGTTCCTTTCCTTTTTCCTTGTTTGGTGTTAGTGTAGAAAGATCGGCTGGATTAATTGTTTGGTTTGCTTGATCTAGACTATAGGTGTTTAAAAAATAAATCTAAAATTTTTAAGGAAAGGAAATCAAATGTAAGCTCTGTTTCCTAGCTAGTTGCAAATCTGCTTCTTTACCAATGTCAGAATTAGAGGTACAGGATGTGGAGTTGCTTAAATTAAAACAGTCTTGTACTAAGCTGTGAGGAATTCATGAAGCAAACTGTTGTAGTTTGAATGTGTCCTGAAAGTTCATGTGTTGGAAACTTAGTCTATTGCAACAATGTTGGGAGGTGGGGACCTTTAAGAGATGAATATATTAATGCTTTTATCACAGGCATGTGGTATGTGGGAGGGGGTTCTTTATCTCAGGAGTGGGTTTCTTATAAAAGGATGAGTTTGTCCTCTTCCCCCTCTCTTTCCCTTGCCCATGCGATGCCTTCCATCATGGGACGACCCAGCAAGAAAACCCTCAACACCAGTGCCTTGATCTTGGACTTCCAAATCCCAGAACAGTGAGGAAGTAAATTTTTAAAATGAATTACTCAGTCTCAGGTATTCTGTTCTAGCAGCATAAAATGGACTAAGACAAAAACGTTAGGAAATGTAGTACCCAACTTTCCCATTGATTGTGGCATAATTGTGGCATGATGGTCAGTAAGTCGCTTCCTAGTAAATACAGTGAGATTCACAGATTTTAATGAAGGTTTTTGAGAGTAAAGTAAGACTTCTCTTGCAATCTGATGTAAAGATTTTGAGATCTTCAGTCTGTAATATGCAAAAGGTGAAAGAAGATAACTGGTGAAAGAACTTGTCAGAAATTATAGAGTAACTTAGTCTCTGAAATAAATGATACATGGTGAGGTAAAATGACCTTCTGCTACAAATCTGAGAGAACCTTGATACTTGAAAAATATAGGTTAATTTCAGATTTGGTAACTCATTTAACAAATATATATTGACACCAACTATGTGCCAGGCACTGTTCTAAACAGTGTGCTTTTATATAGCAAACAGATAATGTAAACAAAATACAGAGGTAGGTTGTTACGTTTACTAAAGTGCTATGGTTGATAAAGTGGTCAGGGAAGATCTCTCTGAAAAGTGACATTTGGGTGGAGACTTGAATGAAGGAGTGAGCCATGGGAGACTCTAGGGATTGAGCCTTCTCAATAGAGAAGAATAGAGGAGATAACATGTGCAAAGAGCCTGAGAGGGGAGGGTGCTTGGCATATTTGAGAAGCAGCAAAGAGACCAGCTAGTAGAGAGGGTTGATAGGAGAGTGAAAGAAGTAAAAATGTATCCCAGGGCCAGGTTATGTAGATGTTGTAGAATTGTATTTTGACAGTAGTAGAAGTAATTGGGGAGTTTTGAGCATGGGAATATCATGATCTGCATTACATTTTGAAAGGTTTTGCCTGGCTGATTTGAGAGAATGGGATGAAGTGGGTGACAGTGGAAGAAAGGGAAATTATGACTGTGCTGCAGTAATCTGTGTAAAAGGTAAGAGTAGAGTGGAATGGTAAGAAGTGGTTGGATTTGGGATTTTATTGATGGATTAGATATGAAATATGGGGAATGGCAATATAAGCAAATGAGATAGGGAATGTTGGGAGAAGAGTAGATTTGGAAGCAAAATTAAGAGTTCTTTAGGACATTTGAATATTGACACCCCTGTTAAACATGCATTAGAGAGGCAGGCTGCGAGATATATGCTTAGAGATGAGAGTCAATATAATTACTTATTTGGTCTGAGCTAATTCTCAGCATAAGGAGTTGGTGCTGTTGTAACTTCAATGAGTTGTGTTTTGTAAGGTGGGGGAATTGGAGTCTTTTTTATATTGATTATTATGAACTTATAGGTTTTCTGTGTTTGTTTTAACTGCAATATCTTATCTTTGGCCACTAGGAACCCTTTTATATTATCTCTTTTGTCCTTTTTGATATGATCCATTGATTTTGGTAGCTTCCTTGATTTCTGGCAAACTAGGTTGTTTTATATATTTCCTTCCCCAAACCTGGAATCAGCTGCTCTTCTTGAAGACCCCCATTTTTTTTATTATTGTACTTTAAGTTCTGGGATACATGTGCAGAACGTGCAGGTTTGTTACATAGGTATACATGTGCCATGGTTGTTTGCTGCACCCATCTACGTTAGGTATTTCTCCTAATATATCCTTGCCCCCCACCACCCGACAGGCCCCAGTGTGTGATGTTTCCCTCCCTGTACCCATATGTTCTCATTGTTCAACTACCACTTATGAGTGAGAACATGCGGTGTTTGGTTTTCTGTTCCTATTTTAGTTTGCTGAGAATGGTAGTTTCCACCTTCATCCATGTCCTTACGAAGGACATGAGCTCATTCTTTTTTATGGCTGCACAGTATTCCATGGTGTATATGTGCCACATTTTCTTTGTTCAGTGTATCATTGATGGGCATTTAGGTTGGTTCCAAGTCTCTGCTGTTGTGAATAGTACTGCCATAAACATACGTGTGCATGTGTCTTTATAGCAGAATGATTTGTAATCCTTTGGGTATATACCCAGTAATGGGATTGCTAGGTCAAATGATATTTCTAGTTCTAGATCCTTGAGGAATCACCACAGTGACTTCCACAATGGTTGAAGTAGTTTACACTCCCACCAACAGTGTAAAAGCATTCTTATTTCTCCACATCCTCTCCAGCATCTGTTGTTTCCTGACTTTTTAATGATCTCCATTCTAACTGGCATGAGATGATATCTCATTGTGGTGTTGATTTCCATTTCTCTAATGACCGGTGATGATGAGCTTTTTTTCGTATGTTTGTTGGACAATAAATGTCTTCTTTTGAGAAATGTCTGTTTATATCCTTTGCCCACTTTTTGATGGGGTTGTTTTTTTCTTGTAAACTTGTTTAAGTTCCTTATAGATTCTGGATATTAGTCCTTTGTCAGATGGATAAATTGCAAAAATTTTCTCCTATTCTGTAGGTTGCCTGTTCACTCTGATGATAGTTTCTTTTGCTGTGCAGAAGCTCTTTAGTTTCATTAGATCCCATTTGTCAATTTTGGCTTTTGTCGCCATTGCTTTTGGTGTTTTAATCATGAAGTCTTTGCACATGCCTATGTCTTGAATGGTATTGCCTAGTTTTTCTTCTGGGGTTTTTATGGTTTTAGATCTCACGTTTAAATCTTTACCATCTTGAGTTAATTTTTGTATACAGTGTAAGGAAGGGGTCCAGTTTCAGTTTTCTGCATATGGCTAGCCAGTTTTCCCAATACCATTTAAATAGAGAATCCTTTCCCCATTTCTTGTTTTTGTCAGGTTTGTCAAAGATCAGATGGTTGTAGGTGTGTGGTGTTATTTCTGAGGCCTCTGTTTTGTCCCATTGGCCTATATATCTGTTTTGGTACCAGTACCATGCTGTTTTGGTTACTGTAGCCTTATAGTATAGTTTGAAGTCAG
>NW_016813970.1:1629346-1645771 GCF_001698545.2 Rhinopithecus bieti
AAAAAAAAAAAAAAAAAAAAGAAAAAACTGGCTCCTGGATTCATGATTTTTTGTTTTTTTTTTGAAGGGTTTTTTGTTTCTGTGTCTCCTTCAGTTCTGCTCTGATCTTAGTTATTTCTTGTCTTCTGCTAGCTTTTGAATTTGTTTGCTCTTGCTTCTCAAGTTCTTTGTGATGTTTAGAGTGTCGATTTTAGATCTTTCCCGCTTTCCCTATGCACATTTAGTGCTATAAATTTCCCTCTAAATACTGCTTTAGCTGTGTCGCAGAGATTCTGGTATGTTGTGTCTTTGTTCTCATTTGTTTCAAAAAACTTATTTATTTCTGTCTTAATTTCGTTATTTACCCAGTAGTCATTCAGGAGCAGGTGGTTCATTTTCCATGTAGCTGTGTGGTTTTGAGTGAGTTTCTTATCCTGAGTTCTAATTTGATTGCACTGTGGTCTGAGAGACTGTTTGTTTTGATTTCCATTCTTTTGCATTTGCTGCGGAGTGTTTTGCTTCCAATTATGTGGTCAGTTTTAGAATAACTGCTATGTGGTGTTGAGAAGAAGGTATATTCTTTTGATTTGGGGTGGAGAGTTCTATAGATGTCTATTAGTTCTGCTTGGTCCAGAGCTGAGTTCAAGTTCTGAATATCCTTGTTAATTTTCTGTCTCTGATCTGTCTAATGTTGACAGTGGGGTGTTAAAGTCACCCACTATTATTGTGTGGGAGTCTGAGTCTCTTTGTAGGTCTCTAAGAACTTGCTTTATGAATCTGGGTGCTCCTGTATTGGCTGCATATGTATTTAGGATAGCTAGCTCTTCTTGTTGGATTGATCCCTTTATCATTATGTAATGCCCTTCTTTGTCTTTTTTGAATTTTATTGGTTTAAAGTCTGTTTTATCAGACTAGCATTTCACCCCCTGCCTTTTTTTTTGCTTTCCATTTGCTCGGTAAATATTCCTCCATCCCTTTATTTTGAGTCTGTGTGTGTCTTTGCATGTGAAATGGGTCACCTGAATACAGCACACCGATGGGTCTTGACTCTTTATCCCATCTGCCAGTCTATGCCTTTGAATTGGGGCATTTAGCCCATTTACATTTAAAGTTAATATTGTTATGTGTGAATTTGATCCTGTCATTATGATGCTTGCCGTTTATTGTGCCCATTAGTTGATGCAGTTTCTTCATAGTGTCAATGGTCTTTACATTTTGATTTTGATTTGTTTTTCCAGTGGCTAGTAATGGTTTTTCCTTTCCATATCTACTGCTTTCTTTAGGAGCTCTTGTAAGGCCGGCCTAGTGGTGACGATATCCCTCAGCATTTGCTTGTCTGTAAAGGATTTTATTTCTCCTTCACTTACGAAGCTTAGTTTGGCTGGATATGAAATTCTGGGTTGAAAATTCTTTTCTTTAAGAATGTTGAGTATTGGCCCCCACTCACTTCTGGCTTTTAGGGTTTCTGCAGAGAGATCTGCTGTTAGTCTGATGGGCTTCCCTTTGTGGGTAATCCGACCTTTCTCTCTGGAGCTCTTCTTTTTAGTAGGCAGTTGTATTTATAGACCACAATCCGAAGATTAGGTGTGCTTCCTTCTTTTGAGTTGTCACTACTTTGAGACCTTTTGTTTTTCTCTCCTCTTTATTTATTATTATTATTTTGAGTTAGGGTTTTGCGCTGTTGTCCAGGCTGAAGTGTAGTGGCACAATCATGGCTCACTGCAGCCTCAACTTCCCGGACTCAAGTGGTCCTCCTGCCTCAGCCTCCGGAGTTGCTGGGACCACAAGCACACACCACCATGGCTGGCTAAATTTTTAAATTTTTTGTAAAGATGGGGTTTCGCTATGTTTCCCAGGCTGGTCTTGAACTTCTGGGCTCAAATGATCCCACCACATTGGCCTCCCAAAGTGCTGGAACTACAAGTGTGAGCTATCGCACCCAGCTGATGCCTTTTCAATTCATTAGAGAAAAAATTTTCCATTCATGCTGATATTTCAAACGTAAAGATAAACTGACACAGTTAAATCCAAAGTAATTTTATTTTTTTGATTTTTCTCTCTTTGCTCTTTCATTGAAAATCCTGGTTACCAGCAATATCCACAATATTACATATTTGCCATTTGTAGGATATATCCAAAATAGTAACACCTTTATTGCTGCCAACAATTAGGTACTGAATGAAGTTTAAGATTTGTTTTTAGATCAATTGTACTTATACTGTGTTCCACAAAGTATGTATAGTTAAAATACTGTATTCTAAAGTTATTGGAAAGAATACATTTAACTCAGTGTGGTTTTGCCACCAACTTGATATATATAGTTAGGTTCGTTTTTTCAGTTTGTTTTCAATTTTTAGGGATTGCCTTTTTTATTTTCACCTTAATTTAATTTTTGAATCTGTAAAGCGTGTGTTTCCCAAATCAAAACTACACAACAGAAGGAAGGTATGCTCAGGGAAGTCTGTCTTAACATGCCCATCCTTTTCACCCTGACTCTTCCTTCCTTTTTATATGTCATTCTTTTTTGTATTACTTTTTTGGTTTCTCCTCCCACAGGGTATCAATATAAGTAAATTGATATGTGTATTTATGTTCATCTTTCCTCCCCCATTCATATCCAAAAGTCAGCTCTATCAACTCTATATACTATATATACACTCCTTTGAGGGAGTGTGTGTGTGTATATATGTAGTATATGTGCATGCATACTAGGGTTTGCCAGTGAAACAGACCCAATAGGGCATATATACACACACACATATGTGGGTATCTATGTATATTTATATAAAGAGAAACAGATATACATGTAAATATACATGTAAATAATAAAGACATTTATTTTAAGGGCTTGTCTCACATGACTGTGGAGGCTGACAATTCCCAGTATCAGCTGTCTGCAAGCTGGAGATCTGGGAAAGCCAATGGTATAATTCAGTTTGAGTCCAAAGGCCTGAGAACCAGGGAGCCAATGGTGTAATTCCCAGTCTGAGAGCAGGAGTAGATCCATGTTCCAGCTCTAACACTCAAGTGGAAAAAGCAAGTTATCCCTTTCTCCACCTTTTTGGTTTATTCAGGGCCTCAGTGGATTGGATGTTGTCTACCACATTGGGAGAGCAATCTACTTTACCCGGACTGCCTATTTATATGCAGATCTCGTCCAGAAACACCCCTATAGACATATCCAGAAATAATGTTTAATCTGACTACTACATGTTGCTGTCAAGGTAACTCATAAAATTAACCATCACAGCATTTGTATAATATTAGTCTCCAGGGAAGACAGACGTGCACACACACATACAGCACACACACACAGTTGCTTTTATCTCTTAGTCATATGTTTTGAATATGTAAAGAAATCTTCCTCGTTCATTTTTATGTCTGCATAGTGTAAGCATATACATTTAAAATTATTTTTCCAGTTTATTCCAATATCTTAAAGTTTACAGACCAGTGCTTTTAAGGTTTACATTATTTGGGTCATCAGGCGCTTTTCCCAAACCATTTTAGGGTTGTTGTCAAAGAGCAATGGACAAACCCTAATGATGAGATGAACTTTACTATCAGAATACCATCTCACTCGCTCCTATGTTCTGCTTTCCCTGCACCAAACACTTCCTATGCTATCTGCTTCCCTGTCCACTCATACAGGAAATGGCTTCAATGTTACAGAGTCACTCTTACTCCTCCTGCTAAATGCCATCCTGATAACAATGGGTCTTTTGCATGGGAAAAGCATTGTATACTGAAAGCATCATTGATAGTAGTCAAAAAAAACACATTTTGCTAGGTCTCTTAAAATCTGTGGGATCTTAGACAAGTGACCTATCCTATGTGAGCCTGTTTTCTCATCTGATTAAATGGGGTTGTTACTTGCTCTGTGAATGCTTGTATGTTGTCACCTAATGAAATAAACTTTAGGGAAGTTTAGTTAGCTTTCCCTTCTCAATTTACCTACAGATATTGTTCCAACATTCCTTCCTTCTCTCATTCCTTACCTCTGTTATTCCTTCCCTCACCTCCTACTTCTCTTCCCCAATTCCTGGCATCTTTGCTGGCGGCAAACAGACCTTCCATGTGAAGAAAAACTCCTCATAATTGCACTTTCCTCTTCAGATTCTGCTCCATTTCTCTTCTTTCTGCAACACTCATCAAAAGCACTGTCTATTCTGGCCCTTACAATTAATTCCTCTGCCCATTCATTTTTTTTGAGATGGAGTCTTGCTCTGTCACCCAGGCTGGAGTGCAGTGGCACGATCTCAGCTCACTGCAACCTCCACCTCCTGGGTTCAAGCAATTCTCCTGCCTCAGCCTCCTGAGTAGCTGGAATTACAGGTGCATGGCACCATGCCCAGCTAATTTTTGTATTTTTGGTAGAGACAGGGTTTCACCATGTTGTCCAGGCTGGTCTCAAACTCCTGGCCTCAAGTGATCCACCTGCCTCTGCCTCCCAAATTCCTGTGATTACAGGTGTGAGCCACCGTACCCAGCCTGCCCATTCATTCTTGAATCCACTCTCCCCAAGTTTCCTCTGCTGCTCTACTAGGCTCTAATCTGTCCTTGTTACAATCCTCATATCAGAATCCAATGATAATATTAGTTCTCTGGTTAACACTTGCCTCTTACCCCTTTTTGCAATACTCACTTCACATTCAGTATACCATGTTCCCTTGCATCCCTCAGACCTCACTGGTTCTCACATCTCTAGTTTTTCCTAACTACTTTTGGGTGATCTTGTCCCATCTCATGGTGCTAAATACTTCATAACCTCTACTTTTATGTCTACAGCCCTCTCCTCCCTGCTGTTTCTGCGAGATTCCATTTGCATACCTAATAGTCCTCTCAAACCTCACATGTCCTGACCTGGGCTCCTGAGCCTTCTCTCTCACAACATTCTTTCCTATTGCTTGCTCAGTAGATTCCGTCTTGCAGTTGCTCAGGCCCCAAACTCTGGAGACATCCTTGCTTCCTTCTTTTCTTTCACACCTCCCTTCAAATCTTACATCCAGTCTGGTTGGCCTCACTATCAGTATATGTATCGTCAGTACTCCCTCTGCCCAATTTCTTGCAAGGGTGACAGTAGCAGCAACTGCTGTTAAGGCTTTATGATACCAGCAAGGATAATACAAAAAAAGGAAGATGCTGGAAAGTTGACCAAGAAAGAGACTCAGTAAATAAGTCTGGAGGCAAGTCCCCAAATAAGAAAAGATTCAAAGGCAAACTCTAAGACAAGCTCTGTTTTTGGTCTTGTTTCATAAAGTCATATAGAAAAAAAAATATAAAGAAGTTTCCAACTGTGGCTCATAACTGCTGTGGTCATCTGTGAAGGATTGATGACTTAAGGCTCTCTGACCAGGGTGTCCAATAAGAGTGCTTAGTAAAAGACTCATCAGGTTGGTTTCCAACACACAGCCCACATTCAGTCTATACCCAACATAGCGAAGATAGTACTACACCAACTGCTAGTGAAGATGCTTCAAATGGGCAGTAAGATAGCAAATGTACATACCCCTGCAGGTCTGCTTCATTTTTATTTTCTTTGCAAGTACAGTTTCAAGAACAGTTTATTAAATAAGACAAACAAAAAAAGAAAAAATACTACAACTCAATTAGTTCACTCTATATCAATGCAAATTCAGATGCAGTGCAACTGGTGATTGGTGTGTGGCTTCCAGTTGGCTAGTTCTCTAGAATCATTCCCACTGAGTGATTAAACACCCAATGATGTGACCCTGCGTTTTACTTGATTTACTTTTTAAAAATTCTACTCAGCAGTATGGAGGGTGTTACTCCATATCCAGACGCATGCATGACTATCTCTCACCTGGCTTATTGTAATAACCTCTCACCAAGTCTTCCTGTGCAGCCAGAGTGATTCTGTTAAAATCTGAGTTGGATTATGTCACTCTCTGGCTCACAACCCTTTAGACTCTCCATTTTCACTCAGAGTAAAAGCCAAAGCCCTTCTCATGGCCAGCAAGGCCTTGTGGTACTCTCTCCTTACGTTACCTCCCCAGCCCCTCACTCCATCTGCTGCTCTTCCCCTTAAATTACTTTCTTCTGGTGACATTGGTCTTCTTGCCACACCTTGAACACACCGTGCTTCGTCCCACCTAGAGGCCTTGTGCCTCCTCTTCCTTCTGTAAGGCACTTCCCCTGAGAAGCTCACTCACTTCCTTTAGGGCTTTCTCATGGTGGTTATCATATATAATACATGTGGGTTTCATTAATTGTTTTTTTGTCTCCTCCTCTCCCCCCCACACACTTGACTGTAAGCTCCATGAAAGCAGGGATTTTTGTCTGTTTTGTTCACTGCTGAGTCTGCAGATCCTAGAACATGGCTGGCACATAGTGACACTCCATAAATATTTGTTGAATTTGAATGGATTGAACACATAATGTTGCATGCACATGTGAGGTATTATCCAGAAGAGGTGGGATTCTTAGATTTCTCTCTATGGTTCCTTCTTTGAATTTTTACAAGTTAAAATCTCTGCTGTCATTTTTCTCCCAGGACCACTGTAGTATTCTGTGGAGCCTTTTTTTTTTTGTAACAGATCTAAAACTTTTAGCAAATATTTTTTCTTCTCCTGTCTTCACTTTTCTCCTCCCCATGTAGGCTGCTTCCACAGTATTTTGGGGTTGTTCTAGTTTTTGTAAACTTATTCTGAGGGATTCTTTGTGTTGAGAAAACCACCTATATATAGGATTAAATTCTCGTATTTTTGAGAATCCTGCCCCATTCTTCAGCATCCGTGCAAAGGACTGGACTCCTGTCCTCACTCGTTTATGGCGTATGGTCTGGTAAGTTAATTGCCTTTTGCAGTAGAGTTAAGTAAAGACAGCCATGTCTCTGCTCTTTTAGTGAAATTTGGTTCACATTATTCTTCAAGTTATTTAGAACATAATTTTTTAGATTCACTGAGGATATTGCATCTACTTCGGCAAAACCCTGAAAGCACCTAAGGATTTAAGTGAACATGTAATTCGTATTGAAACCCTCCTTCTGTTTGCTTTATGATTTTCTAATTCAGTGCTTTCTTCTAGAGTTTTTTTTCTTTTTTTGAGACAGAGTCCCGCTTTATCACCCAGCTGGAGTGCAGTGGTGTGATCTCAGCTCACTGCAACCTCTGGCCTCCTGGGTTCAAGCAATTCTCCTGCCTTACTCAGCCTCCTGATTAGCTGGGATCACAGGTGTCTGTCACCACACCTGGTTAATTTTTGTATTTTTGGTAGAGTCGGGGGTTTCACCCTGTTGGCCAGGCTAGTCTCGAACTCCTGACCTCAGGTGATTCGCCTACCTTAGCCTCCCAAGGTGCTGGGATTATAGGTGTGAGCCACTATGCCCATCCTAGAGTTTATTTTTTTTTCTAAGTTGAGAAATAAAACAATCACCAACTTCTGAAGGAAAAAGCGTTAAAATATCGATGTTGCTTTTCTGCAATACTTATACCTAGTAAATGCAAGAGAGTCTCAAAAGTTGTGTAGCTTAATTTCCTCTTGCAAAAATATAAAGTATTCCCAACAGTTTCTAATTTTGATGATCTTTTACAATTACTGTTCTGTGTTGTAATGGCCTCCTTTTTTAAAAAGCTTGAAGTTGTTAGAAGACCTTTAGAAACAGAACTTGGTAAGAAGTGCAGAGATAGCATGGCATAGGATGGGGAAACATGCCAGATCAGTTGGGACAGAAAATTTTCTTAACTGTTTTCAGCACTTATATAGGTTATTCTATGAGCAAAGAAAAAAAAAATGAACCTAAACAGAATGGGCTCAAACAGTCATAATAAACTCCTTTGGTTATTTTCTGAAAATCTATATTCACAGGTGGCCTGTGTTAATAGGTGAATTCATTGTATTTTGCTGTGGTGATTTGTATAACAAAACATGACTAATGTATATGTCTTTTTCTTTACCAGATCTTATGCCAGTTTTTAAGCAAGCAAATTGTGTTCATTTAGTAAAATTTTAATCTGTATTGGGAATAGTGGTGGCAATAGTAGTATTCTGTTTATTGTGGATTTGGGGTAAAATCTAGAAATGCTGCTTAATCAGAATATTGTAAGCAGAAATTACTTTTTACCTTTTTTACAAAAAATGAACATGAGAACTCATTCTGTTGCCCAGGCTGGTCTAAAACTCCTGGGCTCAAGTGACCCTCCCACCTTAGCCTTCCGAGCAGCTGAGAGCACAGGCACGTGCAATTGTGCCTGGCTTTAGAAATCACTTTTTATTTTAATTCTTACTTATAACATTTCGTAAGGTATTAGGCTACATTTCCCAGTCATTACCATTTATGCCATTTAGTTTTAATGTCTTAAAATTTTATTTGAAATTGTAGAATGTCTTAGATAATTTCAGAATGTGAATTGTCATGGAGGTATCAGAGATGCAACTTAATTTCTCCTGATACCAGTGTATCTTGAAAATGTTTTGCTTAAAGATTTATTTATCCTTGCTCTCAATTTGTTTCTTATAATTTGCCTCATAGAAACATTCATTCAAAACAGAGTGCTGAAACCAAAATGGAACATACAATTAAAAGCAAATAATTTTTTTCCTGCTAACTACTTCCCAGCCCCTGGACTGAACTCGTGATTGAGGTTTTATTTACTTTTGCAAACAGATGACTATTTTTGGAGCAGTGGAGGTAGGAGCATGGTACCCAAGTCCAAGTTGCACCATTTTGTGTGGCTGTTTCTTTCTTATTTTGCATTAGGAAACAGGTGCAAGAAAAAGAAAAAAAAAAATTCCACTTCATCATCATAGTAGTGTCTGGAATTTCATTCCCCATAACCAAGAAGAACTCATTTATTCTTGGCCAGCCTCTCTTTTTTGTTATTCTAAGTTGACTGTAGACAGCTTTGATGCTGCCTCCTGAACTTCTATGAGTCCCTCTGCCCTTGCTGCCAGGATTTTAGAATCTACCCTTCTTCTATACTAGGAGTGGTAAAAAAATAAATTGGGGTAGTAGTGCCATTTGATGATTCATTTTCTTTTTATATGTGTCCTTTAAAATTAACATTGACAATTTGGAGCCCCTTTGTGATGTGGATGATAGAAGAAAAGCTGTGATTGCTTATAGGCTGAGTTTAGGTTCATCTGAAATGATGATGTATCTCAGAACCATCATAATTCCTCGGTTTGAGAGTGATAATCGGATTAGGACTGTTGAGACTGTAGAGAAATTTCGCACATTGTTTTTTTAGATGTGGATGCTTGTTTGGGGTGGTGTAGGGTAGAGGGCTGATGGAGAGTATTTGAGACTGTGGCTACTCTTTTTTTTCCCCCCCCGTTGCTACTCTTAATGCAGACATTGCTCTAGAACACCCTGTATAAACTATATATTGCCACATCTAAACCATATAGTACTTCATTAAATTTTGAACATTTAAAATATTTTAACTATATGAGACAACTATGTGGTGCATGTGTTAATTAGCTGGATTGTGATAATCATTTTTCAGTGTATATGTATATAAAAACACATTGTACACTTTAAATATATACAATTTTGTCGATTATATGTCAATAACGCCGTAAAAAAATTTTAGATAATGTACAATGTATCCCATACTTTGTATTTATTCCTATATACCTTGATTTTAAGCACCCATAAGAGTTCTTTTAAAAGCTCTTTTATTATTTTATTATTTTATCTTTTATTATTCTTTTAAAAGTTCATTTTGTTGCTGAATTTGAGTGCATTCTCCCCAGTCTTTATTAAAGAGGGTGCAATAATCTTTCATCTGAGATACAATTGATGGAATTATTTTATCGGATTGAGTATTTTTAAAACCTAATATTTCTTTGCTTACTTTGAATATTATGAGCATAATATTATGAAATATTATTCTGAAATTTGGTCTGAGTTCTCTTATGTCATCAGAAATTTCTGCAAATTCAATCTGAAATCAAAACACGGGCACTTTTTTTTTCTTTTTTATGGTCTTAAATACAGAAAATCATAATCTATTTTAAGCTTAGATAAATGATGGAACACTTGTTTACATGGGTAAAATGACTCTATCTAAGTAGTATATTGAAGTTCATGTTAATGTTTGCTATTTAATGACACCTAATGATACTCAATGAAGGGTTATGCTAAACCGGAGAGAAAATGTGTTACCCAGGCAACTGCCTCTGGCAGACTAGAGATTCGGGCATATGGCTCTATAGTACACATTATTTCAGCATCTCTAAGCATAAAGAACCACACATGTAATTGACTGTGAAAAATTACTGCTCAGTTACTGTATTGTATGGTCATAATAGAAGTAAATGAATACGTCATTGTTGTTGGAACAAGTCTGTTGGGAATCACTTGTAGACTCTACTATTTAAGAAGCAAAAATACAATAAGAAGAAAATAGCTGGTTTAATTAACATGTAAAAATTGGGTTAATTTGAATTCAGCTGGCACAGCAGATACTAATGTTGGCTTTTTTTGTGTGATATTCTGGCTCAAGCCTGGGTATTTTTATTTCTTCTTGCCCACACCATGAATAATTTTATTTCTTAAAATGATAAGGGCTATTTCAGTCATTTAATTTTTGCTTTGCCAAGGGCTTTTATTACAATCACATCAAGAGAGGTTTTGTGTATATCCAAAATGTAAGAATTATAGTTGAATGAAAGAAAATGCTAAAATGTTCCTGAGTAATTGATAATGTTTCTCGAAGGGGAATCAGTATAATTTTGATTTCATGTATCTTTTTTTAATTTTAGTTTACTGCTGATGTATTTTTTTTTTTAACAGTGACAAACTAGGAATTGATCAACGGCAGATGCAAGAAAGTAGCATGTTTGTTCTTGTCACTCTTTGTGTGCCTGTGCTTATGTGCCTTTTGTTTGTTTAGAATATTGTTTTAATCATCATTACCTTGCTTCAGAGATTCAGAAAAACCTATTGAGAAAGGCATTGTGTTCCAATTAGAAATTATTTATCTCAATCAATTTTTGGTATTTTAAAATGTTATTTGAGCTGAGAGCAAACATAGGTAATATGGGCATTGACTAAAAGTGTGCATGGGAAAATTCTGTTCCCGGGCTGTGCCTTCCATACCCTGTAGGTACTTTTGTGCTTTTCAGCCCTAAATCGAGGGAATGATCAAACTGGAGACTACCAGTTAGAGAAGCGAAGGGTTTGTCAGTATGTGCCCTTGCATGCAGGCCAGTCTTTCTGTCCTTAGGTGCATTCAAAGTACCTGGTTATCCAGTGGTAATGAGAATAAACCAACATGCTACTTTATATAGTGTAGGCCAATATATGCTAACTGAGAAATTCATATGCCTGCTGGCTTTATGGTTACTGATTTCTTATTTGTGGTTTCCCCATTATCCTTCTTCATTTGCCATTTTAATAACATTGAGACCTTTTTATCCAGCCTTAATTAGTAGAACAAGGAAAGATTTAGGAAACCTAGATTTTTAAATCTGCTTTATTTGCCTAAATCAGTTTTCCATCATGGTTTACAATTACTTTTCCCTTTTTTTCTCAATGGTCTTTCTTTACCTCTTTTGATTTCCCCCTGCTTTGAAGGCAATACCTAATTTAAAATGAGGGGTTTATGGTGTTTTTTGTTTGTTTAAACTTAGTACACTTTTCCTTTAAAAAAAAAGTCTTCGGTAGACCTCAAAATATCCATGATGTAATTAAAATGCAGACTATTTGTCATGCACATTATTAAATTCTGCTCTCAGTGTTGGTAATTATACAAAATAGGAACAATGTAGTATAATAGGATAGCTTTTCGGGGTTTTTAAGTGATATCTACTAGTATTTAAGAAATAAAGGATATTTATCTAAAGAATTGTGGAGATGGTGAATATGATTTGTCTATAGTTTTAAAAGCTTGTAGTGGTTCTTTTCCTTGATGCGATATCATCTTTGTAGGGACTGGCCATGATTGGAGCATATTTATGACTTGAAGATTAAAAGATGAGAGGTTGAGGGAGGTGGCAAGGACACTGGGGCAGATTCTTCTCATCTCATTGGGCAGTGGTTATTTTACAGGGAGGGAAAGAATAAATGGGGTATAGGAAGAGTGAAAATATTTTCTAGTGTTACTTGAATTAACTACGTACTAGCAAGTGAGAACTAGAAAAGAGATGAATCTTACTTGTCAAATGTGCTTGATCCATCTGATAAGAAAGAGAATGTTGGGGTTATAAGAATACCCCACTAAGTCCCCCTGGTTGGCACAGTCAGCCTTGGGCAACTTGACTGCTGTTTGGAGTTAGCTGCAAGGCGATGGGCTGCCAAGTAGAGCTGGCAGTGTGGACAGATTACTTACTGATTTAAGCTCACAATTATGAGAGCCTACATATATATATACTTTTGCCAATATAGAGGCAGTGATATATGCGGAGGTGATATTTACTGGCCAAATTCATGATAACAATACAGTAAAATTGCCAATAAAAATCTTTAATAGGCTTTTAAAGCCAGGCAGTAGCCTGCTTGTTTGAACAATATTCAATCTGTCAGATTTCATTGGAGCCAATGAATTTAAATAGGCCCTTGGCAAACACTGTAGTGAGATATTTGAACCAGAGTACATAGTAGAACTGAAGAACCCTGCTGGCCTCAGAACAGATGCACTCCAGGGAATGCCAAGGTCCTTTCTGGAGCCGGGGTGGGCACAGAATGGCTGCCTATAACCTAAAATGGAAGAAAACAGGAATTTAGAATGAAAGGCGTCCGAGGAAAGCACCTTTTATGGAACAAGAAAGGATATCTGTTCCAACTTGTCCGACAAGGTCATTCAGCCAGTTAGGCAAAGGTAAGACTAGGACTCAGCTTCTGTCTACCTTATTTCTGATGGTTTTTAGAAGATTAGGTAATCACTCATTGTCTCTTTTCAGATCAGATTAGAAACAATTGTCATGAATTTGCATAATTGGGGCCATGAGTCTTCTTTTGTGTGCTTGCTGACCATCAACTAGCATATTAAATAAAAATCTTTACTCAGGAGCGCCCTCTTCATCTGTCTAACTGGTAGTTTTCATATCCTCAGTGACCTCCAAGCCTCAGAGTGTTCCTGTGACTGCCACAGCCCCTGCAGCCCCTGCAGTCCCTGGCCATTGGGCCTCCTCTTGACAGGGAGGGGTTGACCAGCTCCTGGGCTTTAAAAACTGCTTGCTGTGACTTCCAGGACAGGACCCTCGCAGACTCCACGTAATTAAGCCTTAACAGCTGTTTAGAAAATGTATCCCAGATTTGACTGCTCCTTGGTTCTCTTGCTGTGACCCAGGTTCAGCCTACTGCAGCCGCTTCTAACTGGGCTCACTGCTTAACCCAGCGGCCCATGCTCCACAGTGTCTTGAGTGTTCTTCGTAACCTTTCTAACTCTGAGGCAAGTCACATCACTCCCCTGCATAAAACCCTTCAGCAGCAGCTGATTTCCCTAGGAATAAAATCCAAGCATCCTTTTATGCTGACCACCCTCCTCATCCTCATCCCCTTTCCCTTCCCCTGCTTTCTCTACTCTCCAGCTGCTCGAGGTCTCCCTGCCCCTTGGAACTTGCCAAGGGTGGCCTGCTTTGGGTGCTCGCACTGATGTTTCTCCTCACATCCCTGTCCTTCAAATCTTTTCCTGGCCGCTGCTTTTCACCATTCAGATCTCAATACCTCCTTACCAGAGGCTTTTCCTGACTGCTTTAGGCAAAGTAGCTCCATCTCCCAACCCCATTACTCTCCTGGAGTTGATTTTCAAGCCTGGCTATGTAGTACAATAACTTGAGAAGTTTAAAAAAAAAACAAATGAGTGTTTAGGCCCCTCTACAGACCAATGAAATAGAGTATCTGGGGCTGAGAAGCATGATTCCAAAGCGTTGCTCTATTTTACCCTATACAGTGGTTGTCTAATTCTGGAATTTTTATGTATGCATGTGCTCATCCTCTGCCCACCTGCAAATGTGGTTCCTTGAGGACATAGATGTTGTCAATTTTGAGGTATCCTTAGTGCCTGGGGCATGGCTTATCATAGAGTAGGAACAGGGTACACATTTGCTTTGTTATCAAAAAGGGTCAGACTCTGGGGCTGGCGTGGTGGCTCACACCTGTAATCCCAGCACTTTGGGAGGCTGAGGTGGGTGGATTGCCTGAGGTCAGGAGTTTGAGACCAGCCTGGCCAATGTGGTGAAACCCTGTCTCTACTAAAAATACAAAAATTAGCCGGGTGTGGTGGCGCACGCCTGTAATCCCAGCTTCTCAAGAGGCTGAGGCAGGAGAATCACTTGAACCCAGGAGGCAGAGGTTGCAGTGAGCCGAGATCGCACCATTGCATTCTAGCCTGGGCAACAAGAGTGAGACTCTGTCTCAAAAAAAAAAAAAAAAAAAAAAAGAGTCAGACTCTGTAAAATATTGGAAGAGATTTATTCTGAGGCAGATATGAGTGACCATGGCCTGTGACACAGCCCTCAGGAGATCCTGAGAACATGTGCCCAAGGTGGTCAGGGTGCAGCTTGGTTTTATACATTTTATGGAGACATGAGACTTCAATCAATTACATTTAAGAAATACATTGATTCTGTCCAGAAAGGTGGGACAACTCGAAGTGGGGTGAGGGCTTCCAGGTTATAGGTAGATTTAAACATTTTCTGGTTGACAGTTGTTTACCTAAAGACCTGGGATTGTTAGAAAGGAAATGTCTGGGTTCAGATAAGGGATTGTAGAGACCAAAGTTTTCATTGTAGAGATGAAGCCCTTAGGTAGCAGGCTTCAGATAGAATAGATTGTAAATATTTCTTATCAGACTTAAGATATAATGAGGCAGGTCCGACCCCCACTTACCGTCATGGCCAGAAACAGTCTTTTAGGTTAAATTTGAAGAGTGCCTTGGCTAAGAAGGAAGGCCATTGAGGGGTCTTAGAATTTTATTTTTGGTTTACAGCTTAGTTGCTTGAATAATATGTATTTGCAAGGAATATGGATGGGAAAGAGAAGAGCTATAAAAGTCAAAAGCTATTAAAAGATGTTAAAAATCATGGAGACCAAAGCTCTTTGGAAAATTGGTGATCACAGGAGAGTCCAGTTCCAGATTTTTCTTAACACCCACATATACTTAAATGTGGGTGGTCTGATGGTTAGAACTCTGTTTTTGGAGTTAGGTTTTACTTTCATCTCTGCCATTGACCCTGGACAATTGGTTGGCTTCTGTTGTAACACACAGAAGGGGTATAAGGAGAAGTTATTTTTGTGAAGTACTCTTGTGGTTAGGAACCTTCAGTAAAAGTGGTAATTGGATTTTGATGGTACGTTGTCTACAACCAAACTTCCTGAAGTATGAACAGACCAATTCCTTATGTGCTGTTGCTTAAACTTTCGTAGCCACAGAGTTAGCCTGGAGATAGGAGCCAGGCAGGAGATGAAAGGGATCACATGGGGTCTAAGCCTCTGCTGAGTGAGAATAAACAAGGACAGAGAGGAAGAGAGGAACTGGAGGTTATCCATTAGTGTGATTCTTTCAGATCGTTCATTTCCTTTTTCAATTTGCCTTCCTCTTCCCAAATCTCTTATACAGTCCTCCTGCCAGTATCTAAGTTGAGGACTTTGCTATTTTGTTTCATATGAATTTTTATTTTTTTCTTATTATAAGAACAGTGCAGTATGTATATTATTGAAAGGATTAGAAAATATGGGCAAGCAGAAAAAAAATCTTAAATTTCTAACAATTTAACCACCTAGAGATGATATCCACTGCCAACACTTTGGTGTGCCTCCTTTAGACTTTGTGTGTGTGCACAATATTATTGTCCATTTTTAAGAAACAAATCATTTTCTACACATCATTGTGTAAATGATTTTTTACTTACTACCATGGATTTGTTTATAACACTTTTTAGTGGTTGGATAGTATCCTGCATATCAATGTTCTATATTCAGTCCGTCACATATTGTTGTATATTGAGGTTGTTTGTACTTTTTTCACCATTACCATCAGTGCTGGGTAAATATCCCTGTAGATTAAAGTTTGCATGCATTTATGAATTATTTTTTAGGATAAACTCCTAGAAGTGCGATTGTGGTGGTCGTAAAGAGGTGGGTTTTTTTTGTTTTTGTTTTTTTCTAACTGCTTCTTGTGGAGCAGGGCTAACCCATAGGCTACCCAGAGTGGCCATAAAGACATTTTTGAGACTCTTACTGTGTTGTCAAATTGTCCTCTGGAGATGCTGCACTCCCAGCCTCTGGTATTAAGTGCCTTTCTTTATTTCTCATTCAGGCTTTCGTAGCTCTTGCCTGGATTCTGCCACACATCTCCTCAACTCCAGTCTCTTCCCCTTAAGTTCATTTAACACTCCTCTGTCAGGTTAAATGTTCTGATGCACAAACTGATCACATCACTAAAATTATCAGATCTTGGTCTACCATCACAGGACTTCATCATCAGGATGTGAGCAACTTTGTGGGCCCTTCCCTTCCCTCCCCTCCCCTCCCCTCCC
>NW_016813970.1:1646346-1662976 GCF_001698545.2 Rhinopithecus bieti
CCTCCCCTCCCCTCCCCTTCCCTTCCCTTCCCTTCCTTTTTTTTTCTTTTTTTCTAGTAGATGGTATCTCACTCTGTGGTCTAGGCTGGAGTGCAGTGGTGCAATCATAGCTCACTGCAGTCTTGAACTCCTGGACTCAAGTGATCCTCCTGCCTTGACCTCCCAAAGTGCTGGAATTATAGACATGAGCTGCCACGCCCAGCCCCAGCACTATATTTTCTGTTCTAGTTTTCCTCCAGCAAATATGCATGTCTTCTGATTCTTCATCTCTGGGCTCCCTTTCTTGGTTCCTGACTTAATTTCTGCCCCTCTGGACCACCAGTTCTGGGGAGCAGAGATTGTGTCCCTAGAACTGCCCTCTGCCAAACATGTAGAGTAGGCACCGAAGTCAAACTTCAGTTGATGGACTCTCCTCCCCCATCTCCCATCTTTATTTGATCACATTTCACTTTTATTGCAAGACCGAGCTCGTGTTCACTGAACACATCTTCCTTCTGATGTCACGTGTTCCCAAATTTCAGTAAGGCTTTCTTCATCTCCTTTCACTCAACGTGATAGTAACCTTTCCCTCCTCTGAATTCATTGAGTCGTTTCTTTCCAGTTCTGTTATGTTACTTAACCCTTTTTCCATAACATCATAATTTTCAGTCTGTATTCTCTATTATATTTCAAATATCTCCAGGCTAAGTGCTATCCCTTGCGAAGTTGGGGGAGGAGGTACCTAAGTTATGCTACAGTGAAGAAGCACCATCATCATTTTGGTGTATATCTTGTAGTACCTTTCCACGTATGTGATAAATGATTAATATTTACATTGTGTAAGCATAGCATACAGATGTGATTCACTTTTCAACCCTTTCTTCTTTGGCCCAGTATTTTGTAGTACTACGCAGTGCTTTGGCTATTTTATTATTACCTGGACTGTAAAGGAGTTACAAAGTCGCTACTGTTATAAATGGCTTCCAGAAGGAGAACAGCAGCTTTAGTGCTTTGTAAAACAAAAATGACTTGCTTACAGAAAATATCCAGTAGCATCAGAACCATGAAATAGAGTAGTTAGACACCTACCCTTCCCTAATCTCTGAGTGGTATAGGCCTGTGGAAATGTGACTTGTACATTTGCTTTCTTGTTAGCTTACCCATGTTCTACTATTAGTTCCTGCAGATGAGAGTGGTGGCAAATACTGTTCCTTAGATTCTAGTCATAGAGTTAATCAGAGCTGCATGATTCGTTTTAAAGGGAATCTAACATCGTCAAAGAAGTTCTGGGAGTTGTGGGTGGAAAAGGAACTAAGTGAGTTCACCAGCTAGGTCTGAACTTGATTAAGCTTGAATTCTTTGTTGTAACTTATGTTAATGCTCATTAAACCTGTAAAGTAAGATGGAAGCACTGTTTGTTCAAAAAAACCAAAAATACGTATATATAAACATTTTTAGGTATCATGCTGTAAAGTAATATAGTACTATATAATTATTCTGATTACCTTCTAGTCAGATTACCTTGAAAATCCAAAATGATCTTGGCGAACAATAATACATTATGATTTCATGGTTCATCTACATACCTCCTGCGTAGGTGTATAATACTCATATCTAACAGGGTTACCACATTACATACCTTTTGGTATCAGTGACATACCTAAAATACCAGAGTATTTATTGGCCATTCTCAGTTATGAAATGTTGACATTGCCAGACAAGGCTTTGATCATACATATATATATATATATAACATATATATATATACACCTTTATATATTATAAGCCTTGCGTATGTATATGGTCTCCTATATATGCCTTTTTTATATAAGCCTTTCATATATATATTAAGGCTGTCTTTATTCAGACCATGAAACCAAAAACATCCCTTTTTTAGATAACACATAGTGTGATTCTATTTAATGAACCTAATGTCCGTGAAGGGGTAATTAAGCAAATATGATTGTTTTCTGCCTCAGCAAACTGCCAGCAAGTTCCCCTGGAGAGCAGCACTGTGTGGCTGCGTGGCTGTGGGTGCCTGATCAGCAGGGTTGGGGGATGTGAGTAGGTGTGGCAACTGGGAAGCAAAGGGCCGGAAACACATTTGTCCTCTGTCCCGCTTCAGAAGTCTAGAGTGTGGTGGGCCTGCCGGTGAATTCCTCAGGGTCTTCTCTTATTAGAGCATGTCTTAAGAGGAAAGGAAACATCTCTAAATGAAATGCTTGTGGGCACTTTTATTCACAGCTTTAAGTAACTTTTCTTTAAAAACTGCCAGATCTGTGTTTCCAGTCTTGGCCTCTATGTTAGTTTCCTCAGGCTGCTGTAACAAAGTACTCTGCGGCAAACTGGGAAGCTTAAAAAAAAAAAAAAAAAATTAGTTGTCCCAAGTTCTGGAGGCTAGACATCCAAGGTGGAAGTTCAGCGGGGGTTGGTTTCTTCTGAGGGCTGTGAGAGAGAATCTGTTCTGTTCTTTCCTGTCTTCTGGTGGTGGCCGGGCAAACTTTGGTGTTCCTTGGCTTGAAGAAGAATCACCCTGCTCTCTACCTTCATCTTCACTTGGTTTTCTCCTTGTATGCGTGTCTGTTTTTAAATTTCCCTCTTTTATAAAGACTTCAGTCATACTGGATTAGGTGCCTGCACTATTCCACTATGATCTCATCTTAACTAGCTTCATTTGCAGCCACCTTATTTCCAAATCAAGTCACATTCTGAGGTTCTAGGGGTTGGGATTTTCGGAAATGGGGGACATAGTTCTGCCCATACCAGCATCTCTGTTAAGTCCATTGAGTCTCTTTTGGCATCTGGCTGGACACTGTACTACATGTCCCACTGGTACTTCAAATACAGTCACATTTGGTTGCATTCTCCCACAGGTCCCTTCTTTCCAATTTTTACCTTTTTTTCTTTTTTCTTCTTTATCTTTGGTGGTGGTATCATCATCCCACTCAGTTATCCAAGTTGGAAATCTTGGGAGCATCCTGGCCTGTTTCCTTGGCTTTGGCCTCCGACATCCAGTCCTAACCACATTTTATCATTTCTGCCTCCACTGTGTTTCTCTGACCTTTCCTCTGCTTTCATTCCTAGGGCTCCCATTCAGGTTGAGAACCCTGCAATCCCTGGCTGCCAGGCTGTCTCCCACATCTCATCGCTCCTTTAAATTCATCTTCCACACCAGTTCTTTTTCTAAATCAAAGTTTTGAATGTGACATTTCTTAATCCAGAAACCTTGAGTGATTTTTCACTGTCTGAAAAAAAAAAAGTCGAGATTCTGTTGCTTGGTCCTTAAGGTCCACCCCAGGTGGCTGGCGTCTCACTCATGCCAGTCTTTTGCTCCTCATGACCTGCTAGATGGAGAATTGGTAACTCCTACATCCTGCTCCAAATACAGCACATCCATTTGTTTTCACCTCTGTGCTTTGCTTCGCCAGTGTAGAATGTCCTCTCTCTACCCTTCCCTCCTGTCTCCATTGTCACTAAACCAAAGTGGGTCCATTTGCCTGTACACAATGGAAAGCCAAACAGAAGCACCAGGTTTTTGCAGCAAGAAAGGTTTATTGCCAGGCTGTTGAGTAAGGAGACAGGAGTCAGGCTCAAGTTTGACTTTCTCTACCAGCCTTACAGCCAAAGATTTAAGGGAGGGCTTCTGAATGTGGAGTTTAGGTGCTGAACAGTGATTAGTGATTGGCTGAAAGGAAAAGGGGTTTGGAAAGTGTCTTGGGCATGCTGCTGCCCTTACATGCTGCTTCATGGGTTGCACCTTTGGGCAATGGTGGCATTAGCTTGAACTGAGGGTGAGTTTTTGGCCTTCTAACGTCAAAAGTTACTCACCAGGAGAGGAAGTCTATTCTGCCCAGACTCCAGTGAGCTGTATTGGTTCTAACCAGCCTCAGTCTGTTAGCCAATTTTGTGGCAAATAGAGAGAACTGTAACAAATGATTTTCTTCTCTGCTGTCCTGCAAGATAAGCTCAATAAATTTTTGTTAGTTACCAAAATCTTTAATCCTGTGGGGCATGGTTTCACCATCTTCCCACAGCAGTTGGAATTCTAACCAGGTTAAATGGAAGCCAGGAGACCTGGTTTTCAGGCCAAAATGTCAGAAGCCAGTTGTTTTGCCTAACCCAGGTCATTAACTTTTTCGAGTTTCCGTTTCCTCACAAGTAGAATGAGGAGGTTGAAGTAGATAATCCCTAAGATCTTTTCAGCTTTGAAATTTGTTATTCAAATACCATGCCTCCATGAAGCAGTCCCCAACTCTTCCAGGCAGAATAATTCACCCCTTTTATGCCCCTTGGTGCTTTATTTTTTCTTTTACAGTTAACCCTTAATTTCTAGTGGTTATGTGTGCTCATGACTGTCTCCCCTTCCTCCAGACAGCTCATATTTGCCCCTCTTCTTGCCTTGGTCTTCCCCTGGTCTTGCTTAGGCAGAGAGTCTCGGTGAGAGAGACCTTAGTAGAGGATAAAATGTCCTCGGGAAGTACTCCCCTGTAACACATGCTCTTCCTGAGTGTTCCCAGGCATTGAGAAGGCAGTGTTTTGGATGGTTAATGATACAGAGATGTTATATTGAACACACTGAGTTTTTCCTTTCTTCGTAGCATTATTGTAATTGGGTGACATTCTGGGAAACAGCTAAGTTCGCTTTGTAACAGTTTTTATAAAAATGTGTGCTCTCTATAGGATGTTTAGAAGTAACTAAGTTTTCTGTAAAAGATATGAAAAACATTCCTATTTTCTTCCTCCTCCTATATCCTCTGGAAACTTGGAGTATCTCGATGTATCATTAAGGTATTTGGACACTTAAAATAGCAGTTGTTAAAAAATACAATCCAGGAAAGCTTTAATGGACCCATTTCCTCTTTGGAAGCCAAACGTCTTTGGCCTCTCATGTTCTTCCTAAAGCTTAGATTGACCCACATTTTGACCTTCAGAAAGTTAAAGTCACTCCTTTTTCCTAGAGAATGACCAGGCCCCTTTCTTGCTTCAAGGCCACCTCTGGTCCTGTATTTCTAATCTAATTTTACATTGTTCTTTTATGCACTCCACTGTCCAGACAAAATCTGTCACTCATAATTTTCCCTATATACTCCTTTCTTGCATTAGTCTTCTGCCTGAAGTGCCCTCTGGTCTACACCCATTACTGTATATCCGAATTGTACTCATTTTTTGAGACCTAGCTCAAATGCCATTTCTGCCACAAAGACTTTCGTTACCATACTAGTTTTTGTGTTATGATTTGTTCTTCTTCTACACACTGGTCTATTTCTAGACTAGTGCTATCTGCCTCACCAGACTAGAAGTTCCTTGGGGTCATGTTTCATGTGTCATTTATCTGTATTCCCCTGTACTAGCCCTAGGTCAATTCACAGGTGGTCAGTAAATACTGGTAGTGAATCAATTATCTGTGAACCGTTTTTTGCATGGTCTTTAAGGATACTAAAGAGTAACAAAGTTGCTCTATTTTGCTGTTAGGCAGTCACATCTTAGTCTAAAGTATCTACACTTTAATTTTAGAACCCAAAAACATGTCTGAAGTAAGATTGAAACATATATGATACTGGATAAAACAGTTACATTTGAAATTATAGTGTATTTAGTGTGTAAGCTATGTGGTCAGTGCTGTCATGTCTTTTAGATTCTGTGCATTATTATTTCAGTCCACTTTGTAAAAGTAAATGCTAAATGTTTGTAAATGTTTTCAGTTTGAATTTTATGTTTTGGCAGTGATATTTTTTCCCTCAGTGTATGTTTGTATATGCTTCTGTTTTCCACAAGCTGCTGACTTTATGCTTTGTGTTTGTTTTATGTTGCAGATTAATATCTTTTCAAGAATTTGTTGCCTTTGAATCTGTCCTGTGTGCTCCTGATGCTTTGTTTATGGTAGCCTTTCAGCTGTTTGACAAAGCTGGCAAAGGAGAAGTAACTTTTGGTAAGGAGCATGATTCTGTGCACATCTATGTAAGTGCGGACTTGTGTGAGCATTTTTCTTTTTTTCTTTTTTTTTTCTAGGAACAAAATAAAGTATATGGAAATGCTTTTAAGAAGATAGTATATCTCTTTTAGTAAAGATACTTCAATGTTTAGGGGCTCCAGTTCAAAAGTCTTCCTATCTGAAAAAAACGAGTTTCTGGCTTAGTAGTTTTGATACTCTGATTTAGTTTTAAGGTGAGGGAGATGTGGCGTGATTGTTTTCATACAGTCATAGCATGTGAGAGCCAGACAGGACTTCTGTTTCTTCCCTGAACCATCAGTAGTGCTTTCCACCGATAGAATGAAGAAGTGAATAATCTGCCTACACACAAAAGTTACTAATGCACCCTATACTTCTTGTCTTCACCTTGTTCCCATGGAGTAGTTTGCGGCCAGAGCCAGTGCACAAGATGGTGGTTCAGAATGGTACGTGAAGGACCTTGTTCTAAAGAACACGCCTCCCACCCCACTGCTGTGCTGGCAGTGCCTGCTCTGCTGTGGCCTTCTTTATTTTGCAAGGCACAAACATCATCATGGGAATTAGCTACAAAGCTGCAGAAAACCCTGATGTTTTTCAAATATTTAGAAGAAAGGGAAGACTTGGAAGTGGTGGGATAGTGATAAGTTATTCTTTAAAAAACTGGCTACTAAGGACAGATTTAACATAAAGTGCCATGTTTCCCGCGGACTCTGGTGTCCAGCATATATTGTCTCTGCATGCAAATCTGCATTAGCAGTGCTCAAGAAGAATTTTGGAGCCCTTTAGGCATGTAGATTATGCTTTCATGAGAGATGGCTTTAAAGATTAGGGAGAACATGGCATGACTATTTTTATAGCGTCATAGAACGTGAGAGCCAGACAGGACCTCTGCCTGTCTTGTGCTTGGCATGTGCCCATTTTAAGTGTCTTTATTTATAATTTCCAATTCATTCAGACCTTTGGGACTTGTCTTATTTGGTGTATTGTGGGAAACATACAGATGTGGGAAAAACACAGGAAGAATGTTGCTTCCAGAATCAGATAAGCTTAGCCCCTTCCAGCTCTGCTGCTTTTGCCTCTGAGCCAAATTGATGATCCTCTCCAGTCCTCATTTATCCTATTAAGAAGTGAAGATAATAATTAGATAAAGTATTGGTAAGATAGTATAATAGACTTATTGTGCCAGCTAACCCCCTTCGCCATCCGTCATACTTATTTGGCATGACAGAATTAAAGGTTAAATAGTCTTGAGCAAAGACAAAAAATTATATACTTGCCTGATTTTGTTTCTAGAAGATCAGATGCTTTCCATTAATACTTCATGAGGATTATTTAATATTTTCAGATCCTTAGATAAAATTTATTTCCATCACCCAGTTCATCTTAGCACCACTGCAACCACAACTTTTCAATTAATACTAATAAAAAAAGTCCCCATTTAAATCTTCAAGTAATGAGTAAGCAGCTAGCTCATGGTGTTATTGATTTACTCAGTGGAAGCGAGTTTGGTGACAGTGTTATGATAGTGTTTCTTTGGGATGAACAGAGGAAAGCCTGTGAGTGCAAGCACGTTCAACACAGATATGTTCTGTCTTATCTTCCTACTTTCCCCAGCAAGACTGGATGTGAGGAATGGAAGATAGCTCGATTTGAGATGAGAGGAACGAGAAATGGGCTTCAGATAGTTCCTTGATATAGATCCATCTTCCCTTCATGCGTGTGAAGTGGCAAGGGATATTGGTGACACTAGCTTTACTACTGGTCCTGGAAAGACATAGGAGACTTCCACCATTGCAGGGGGAAGTATGTGTGTTAGTGTGATTAGAAGAAAATGATAGTGAAGAAGCAGGATGTAGGAAACAAGAGCTGTCTTTGAATTGTAGAAGACATAGTTGCATAAGGATTTTGTTTCTGCTTCTTACTAGCTGAAAGACAAGTCATTTCAACCCTCTGAGCTTTATTTTCCTCATCTCTAAAATTGGGGTAATAACTACCTTACAGGACTATGTAAGGATTAAAAGATCCACTGCATAAAAGGCACTGTCTGGAAATCAAAGGCCTTTATACAAATAGTGATACTAAAAGAAACAGCCTGAAAGAAGAAAAGATTTTCTAAGTTTTTTTTTTTCCTTTTTTCTTCTTTGGGAAGCCCTTTATTTATTTATTTTTTAATTGTTGTGTTTTTTTTTTAACGTACGTTCAGGGGTACATGTGCAGGTTTATTATATAGGTAAATTTGTGTCACAGGGGTTTGCTGTACAAATTATTTCATTACTCAGCTATTAAACCTAGTACTCATTAGTTATTTTCCCTGATCCTTTCCCTCCTCCCACCCTCTACTCTTCACCCTCTGGTAGGCCCTAATGTCTGTTGTTCCTCTCTGTCTCTGTGTTCTTATCACTTAGCGCCCACATATATGTGAGAATGTTTGGTTTTTGGTTTTCTGTTCCCACATTAGTTTGCTAAGGATAATGCCTCCAGCTCCATCCAAGTTCCTGAAGAGGACATGATCTCGTTATTGTTGTTTTAATGACTGCATCGTATTCCATGATGTATATGTACCACATTTTCTTTATCCAGTCTGTCATTAATGGGCATTTAGGTTGATTCCTTGTCTTTGCTATTGTGAATAGTGCTACAGTGAACATATGTGTGGATGTGTTTTTATGATAGAATGTTTATATTTCTTTGGGTATATACCCAGTAATGGGATTGTGGGTTGAAGGATAGTTCTGTTTTTAGGTCTTTGAGGAATTGCCACACTGTTTTCCACAGTGGTTAAACTAATTTACACTCCCACCAGCAGTGTATAAATGTTCCTTTTTCTCCACAACCTTGCTAGCACCAGCTATTGTTTGACTTTTTAATAGTAGCCATTCTGACTAGTGTCAAATGGTATCTCATTGTAGCTTTGATTTGCATTTCTTTAATTATCAGTGATGTTGAGCCTTTTTCCATATGCTTCTTGGCCGTGTATATATTTTCTTTCGAAAATGTCTGTTCATGTCCTTTGCGCCCCCCCCCCCTTTTTTTTTTTGAGATAGAGTCTCACTCTGTCATCCAGGCTGGAATGCAGTGGCACAATCTTGGCTCACTGCAACCTCCATCTCCAGGGCTCAAGCAATTCTCCTATCTCAGTCTCTCGAGTGGCTGGGACTACAGGCGCACGCCACCACGTCTGGCAAATTTTGTATTTTTAGTAGAGATGGGGTTTTACCATGTTGGTCAGGATGGTCTCAAACTCCTGAGCTCAGGTGATCCACCTGCCTCGACCTCCCAAATTGCTGGGATTACAGGCATGAGCCACCACGCCTGGCCTTTCCCTCACTTTTTAATCGGGTTGTTTTTTCCCTGTGAATTTAAGGTCCTTATAGTTAGTTGCTGGATATTAGACCTTTGTCAGATGCATAGTTTGCAAAAATTTTCTCCCATTCTATAGGGTGTCTGTTTACTCTCTTGATAGTTGGGCTTTTGCTCTGAAGAATGCCCTTTAGTTAATTAGATCCCATTTGTCAATTTTTGTTTTTATTGCAATTGCTTTTGGTGTCTTTGTCATGAAATCTTTGCCCATTCCACTCTCCAGAGTAGTATTGCCTAGCTTGTCTTCCAAGAATATAGTTTTGAGTTTTACACTTAAGTGTTGTTTGTTTTTTAGACAGTCTTGCTCTGTTGCCCAGGCTGGAGTGCAGTGGTATGATCTCGGCTCACTGCAACCTCTGCCTACCAGGCTCAAGTTATTCTTGTGCCTCAGCCTCCCAAGTAGCTGGGACTATAGGCATGCACCAGCATGCCTGGCTAATTTTTGTATTTTTCAGTAGAGACAGGGTTTCACCATGTTGGCCAGGCTGGTCTGGAACTCTTGACCTGAAGTGATCTGCCCACCTTGACCTCCCAAAGTGTTGGGATTACAGGTGTGAACCATCACTGTCTGGCCACATTTAAGTCTTTAATCCATCTTGAGTTTATTTTTGTGTATGGCATAAGGAAGGGATCCAGTTTCAGTCCTCTGCATATGGCTAGCCAGTTAACTCAGCATTGTTTATTGAATACAGAATCCTTTTCCCATTGCTTGTTTTTGTCAACTTTGTTGAAGATCAGATAGTTGTATGTGTACAGCCTTAGTTCTGGGCTCTCTATTCTGTTCCATTGATGTTTGTGTTTTGTACTAGTACCATGCTGTTTTGGTTACTGTAGCCCTGTAGTACAGGTTGAAGTCAGGTAGCATGATGCCTCCAGGTTTTTTCTTTTTGCTTAGGATTGCCTTAGGTATTGTCATGTCATGCACGTCCATGTGAAGAGACCACCAAACAGGCTTTGTGTGAGCAATAAAGCTTTTTAATCACCTGTGTGCAGGTGGACTGAGTCTGAAAAGAAAGTCAGCAAAAGGAATTAGGCGTGGGGCAGTTTTATGGGATTTGGGTGGGTGGTGGAAAATTACAGTCAAAGGGGTTGTTCTCTTGCAGGCAGGTGTGGGGTCACAAGGCACTCAGTGGGGGAGCTTTTGAGCCAAGAAAAGGAATTTCACAAGGTTAATCAATCAGTTAAGGTGGGGCAGGAACAAATTACAATGGTGGAATGTCATCAGTTAAGGTAGAAATCGGCCATTTTCACTTTTGTGATTCTTCAGTTGCTTCAGGCCATCTGGATGTATACGTGCAGGTCACAGGGGATATGATGGCTTAGCTTGGGCTCAGAGGCCTGACAGCTATTTGGGTTCTTTTTTGGTCCATATGAATTTTAAAGTGGTTTTTGTCTAGTTCCATGTAGAATGTCATTGGTAGTTTGAGAAGAACAGCATTGAATGTATAAATTGCTTTGGGCAGTATGTTCATTTTAATGATACTGATTTTGCCTATCCATGAACATGAAATGTTTTTCCATTTGTTTGTGTCATCTCTGTTCTGCAGTTCTCCTTGTAGAGATCTTTCATCTCCCTAGTTAGCTGTGTTTCTAGGTATTTTATTCTTTTTGTGGCAATTGTGACTTGGATTACGTTCCTGATTTGGCTCTTGGCGTGACTTGTTGGTGTATAGGAATGCTAGTGATTTTTATACAATGATTTGGTATCCTGAGACTTTGCTGAAGTTGTTTATCAGCTTAAGGAGCTTCTTGGCTGTGACTGTGGGGTTTTCTATTAACAGACACAGGATCGGCCGGGCGCGGTGGCTCAAGCCTGTAATCCCAGCACTTTGGGAGGCCGAGGCGGGTGGATCACGAGGTCAGGAGATCGAGACCCTCCTGGCTAACACGGTGAAACCCCGTCTCTACTAAAAATACAAAAAACTAGCCGGGCGCGGTGGCGGGCGCCTGTAGTCCCAGCTACTCCGAGGCTGAGGCGGGAGAATGGCGGGAACCCGGGAGGCGGAGCTTGCAGTGAGCCGAGATCCCGCCACTGCACTCCAGCCTGGGCGACACAGCGAGACTCCGTCTCAAAAAAAAAAAAAAAAAAAAAAAAAAAACAGACACAGGATCAATTCAACTGCAAACAGGATAGTTTGATTTCCCCTCTTCCTATTTGGATGCCCCGTATTTCTTTCTCTTGCCTGATTACTTTGTCCAGGCCTTCCAATACTGTGTTGAATAGGACTGGTAAGAGAGGGCATCCTTGCCTTATGCAATAAGAGACAGGAAGCCCTGATTTCAAGGAGCTCATATTGTGATTTTGCCTTCAGTTGCATATGACTGTTGTAGAAGAATGTACAACCCCTCCAGCAAATACCCTGCCTTTCACAGGTAATTTATTCTAGGGTTTTCCAGTCTCACAAAACAGCGTGTTGTATATGTGCCCTGTATACATGTATGATGAGCCAACGGGAGTCCTCACTCCATTGGTATTGTAAAATGGACCCTGGATTTTCTGAGCCATTAATCCCAATTTAAGATTAAACTGAATGAGAAATGCATAGGACTAAGAGAGCAAAAAGACCATCAGTTTGCAAATTAATAGCTGACTTCTAACTTTTTTTTATGGGGTTGGTTAGATTCCTTAAATATAGGTGGTGTGCATAGCAGTCTTTCACCTAAGTAAACAAAATCTTATAGGGGGCATGTCAGCCTAAGGAGTGTTTTGAAAGCAGGTACCTTTAGAAGAAGCTGGCAACAAGTACCTTTTCCAGGAAACTCTTCACAGAGTTAAAGACATCAAAAACAAACAACTTGGAGTTGGACAGAAAAGAAGACTTACATAGTCAACCTTGCTCTTATAAACCCAAAGTTTTCAGAGAATGAAGATCCAGATCTATAGCCTGGCTAGCTGGTCATATGAGACTGTAAACCCAATGGCAATCTTATCTCTAGTTACTTCCTTAGCTTCTTATAAATCCTTCACCTAGGAGTGACCCTTTAGTATTTTAGAAGTTTGTCTACCTTGATGTGTATCTTTGGGAGGGGTAGACATGGAGTGGCAATTGAGAGAAGGGCTCCTTTGTTACTTCCCGGATTGGCTCAGGCAATTGTGATGATCATGGAGTGAGTATTCTTTCTACACTCTACAGAGGTTCACCTGGGGCCTTTCCATGGTCTGCAGAGAAAACAGGAGAGTGGCCTCAGATCTCACATGTCTCCCAGCCTTGCTTTTTATACTGAGAGCAGTTACACTCTTTATCAGTTTTCCTACTGGATTTCCACATTAGAGTGTGTGAAGTGGGGCTTCTGCGACTAAGCTTAGTTTGCTGCAGGGTTTGTTGACAACAGGATGGTGTTCATGCTCCCACTAGTACTGATTCTGATAGACACTAACCAAAAATCAGTTGGATCGAGGGGCAAATAAGTGTCTCATTTCAGTGAAACCTTGACCTATTTCCTCTGAGGCCTTGTTTATATTTACCGTATTTTCATGACTACATCACCCCCTGTGTTTGCTACAATGAAAAGATCTTGATTAGGCCACTTTTGTTCTTTTGGTATCTAGTTACTTATATTCTCCTATTTCCTTTGAGGGAAAACTCCAGTATTCTTGCTGTCACTGTGTGTTCTTATTTTGATATCCAGTGTTTATAAGTATCTTGAAATATCAACAGGTATATAACAGGATATTGGTATGAGTGGTAAATTCTAGTTAATTTGTGATTCTGCATGTGAGGAGAAAAAAATTGTTCTAAATGTTTCCATTTGTATTTTTAGCCTATTGTATGTGACAGTGATTTTTTAAAGTGTACTTTGTTGAATGACAGCATACATGCAGAAGAATATACAAATCATGTTAGGTGTACATCTTGCTGAACTTTTACATCTGGATCTGCTTACCACAAGCCAGATCAGAAAGAGGATGGTACCAGCAGTGTAGAGGTCTCATCCCAGTCATTGTTTCCCAATCCCAATGGTAACAACTGACATTTATCACTATCAATTGGTTTTGCCTGGTTTTAAACTTCATTTAATTGGAACTATATAGAGTGTACTCTTTTGGTCTGGCTTCGTTTGTTCTTTTTATTTGTGAGATTAATCCATGTCGTATGTATTTTTTGTTTTTCTTCAAAAAACAATGTATTGAATTCCATTATGTGACTCTATCCTAATTTATCCATTCTATTGTTGATAAACATTTTGGAACATTTTCATTTTTGTCTACTACAAGCAATATGTTTTCAACATTGTTTTACGTATTTTTGGTGTGTATAGACATATCTAGGAATAGACTTGCTGGGTCATAGAAAATATGCATATTTAGCTTCAGTAGAGCTTGCCAAAATGTTTCCCGAAGTGATGGTACCAGTTAACACTCATACCATCATTGCATGATGGTTTTATTTATTTCAGATCTTTGCCACTTGTTATCAGTTATTTTTATTTTAGTGATATCTCCCTGTGTGGCTTTAATGAGCATTTCTTTCCCTGATTCCTAATGGGTTATACAACATTTTTTCATATTTATTGGCCATTTGGGTATCTTCTTCAGTCACATGCATATTTTCTGGATACAAGACCTCTGAGGGTTATGTGTTTCACAGATTGTTTACTCTGTGACTTGCACTGTTACTCATTTGAGTCTTGAGGAACATAAGTTTCTAATTTTAATGTAGTACAAATTATCAGCATTTTATTTTGTGGATAGCTCTTTTCGTGTCCTGTTTTAAAAAATCTAGGCTGGGCACAGTGGCTCCCGCCTGTCATCCCAACACTTTGGCAGGCCGAGGCGGGTGGATCACCTGAGGTCAGGAGTTCGAGACCAGCCTAGCCAATACAGTGAAACCCTGTCTCACTAAAAATACAAAAATTAGCTGGGCATGGTGGCAGGCACCTGTAATCCCAGCTACTCAGGAGGCTGAGGCAGGAGAATCGCTTGAACTCAGGAGGCAAAGGTTGCAGTGAGCCAACATCACGTGCGAAACTCTGTCTCAAAAAAGAAAAAAAAATTACTTGCTTTCCTCCAGGTCGGGAAGATATTCTCCTATGTTATCTTCCAGAAGTTTGTTTTCCTTTCAAATTTACATTTTAATCTTTCTAGAATTTGTTATATTTTTGCATGGTACTAAAGGTAAAGGTCAAGATTCTTCCCTGGCCCCCTTCCCCAAGGATATGTAGATCACCTGGCACCATTTATTAAAATGGTCGCTCTTGTCTTTATTGCACTGCAGTGGTGCTGCTATCGTAAGTCCAGTATGGGGCTGTATCTGAATGCTCTATTCTTTTTATATAATTATATATTCTCCACTAATACTATACTATCTTAATCACTGTAGCTTTATAAGTCATATCTGGTTAGGCTTTCAACTTTATTCTTTAAGATTGTCTTGGCTATTGGCCCTATTCACTATCAAAACAATTTTAGAGTAAGTTGTTAATTTCCACAAACATCCTGCTGGGATTTCACATGCTATTGCCTTGAATATGTATAATATCTATATGTATATGTATAAATAAATGTTTTATTCCTTTAGAATTTTTAAAGTTTTTAAATAAAAGTTTATTTAATAACAACTGTTAGTCTGTCTATATCTCACTACTCTGGAAATTTAGAGTAGATGAACACTACAAATTTTGAAAGAGAAAGGAACACATCTATGTTATTTGTTATCTAAAGTTGCTAGTACATGTTTACAATTTTGCAGATAGGACTACTGCCAAGGATGAATCAGTGCTAAGTGCCTCAGAAGGAGGATAGTAGAATCATGAGCTGAATTTTATATTTGAGATAACAAATAAGCATTACCTTCTTAAAAGTTCATAAATATTTCAATAGATGTATTTTACTACATATTGAATATAATGCATTTAAAGAAACTTCAGAATTCTGTGAGTTGGACGTTACCAATACTGTCAAATTTTGATTATCATAGTGGACGGGAGGAGTGTTCAAAAGGAGTAAATCATGGTGGACGACAAGCAGGGTAAGAAGAGGGGAGAGAAAATGATATTAATGGCCTAGTCATTTGTAACCAAAGCAGAGAAATAATAAATAAGGGAATAAAGTGTCATTATATTAATTATAAATCTATGCTATTATATGAGGAGATATTTACACAAATTTGTTTTTGAAATTTAATGTATTTTCTCTTTAAACTTAGTGTGTCGAATGTCAACATAGTTTTCCTTTCTTTTCTTTTTTAAAGTGTTATTTTTTATAATAGATCATGAGTGGCAAACTTTTTCTATAAGGCTAAGATAGTAAATGTTTTGGTGCAGTCCCTACGGAAAATAGTTATGGAGATTCTGACAAAATTTTAAAAATAGAAGTGCCATATGATCCACCAATCTCACTTCTGGATATTTATCCAAAAGAATTGAAATCAGGATCTCGAAGAGTTATCAGCACTCTCATGTTCATTGCAGCGCTGTTCGCAATAGCCAAATGTGGAAATGACCTAAATGTCCATCCACAGCTGAATGGGTAAAGAAAATGTATATACATATGATAGAATATTATTCAACCATAAAGTCCTGCCATACATGACAACATGAATGAACCCTGAGGACACTACAAGTGAAATAAGACAGCCACAGAAGACAAATACTACGTGATTCCACTTATATGAGGCACTTGAAATAGGCAGAGTCATGGAATCAAAGAGTCATGGCTGCCAGGGGCTATGGGGAGGGGGAATGGGGACTGACTAATCAGCTGGCATAAAGTTTTGGTTAAGCAAGATGAATAAGTTCTAGAGATCTCCTGCACAACGTTGTGCTAATAGCTAACGATATTGTTTTGTACACTTAAAAATCTACTAAGGGTAGATTTCGTGTTAAGTGTTTTTTCCACCAAAAAAAAATATTTTTTTTTTTTTGAAAGAGGTGAGGGAATTGGTCATGTAGATGTGGGGATGGAGGAGGGGAGACTGTCCCAGGCAGAAAATAATAGCCATTTCCCAGGTTCTAAGGACAGAGTCTGTTTGATACATTTGAGGAACATTTTAGGCAGAGAGACTATAAACAAGTACAAAAAATATGATGTCAGGGTATCCTATTTATAATGTAAAGCAGGCTAAGTGGGTAGAAAGCATGGAAGCTATCTGAGCAGATCTAGAGGAGTGACCGAAAATGCATTAATACTGAACTGGCATGTTATGGGCTGTGTATTCCATGAAGGGTTGGAGCTGTGGGGATCTGGAACTGATGGCCACTTTGGAAGTGTTAAAACAGTGGAGGCTGGGAATAACAGAGGCCTGGACTGGAGTCATATCTCAGGACCCCACCTGGGCCCACCTTCCCTTCCCTTCCCTTCCCTTCCCTTCCCTTCCCTTCCCTTCCCTTCCCTTCCCTTCC